>NC_057797.1:343004284-343355829 GCF_018294505.1 Triticum aestivum | reverse complement strand
AGCCCTCCACACCATGGGGTCCTGTTCATCCACCCCTCCACGGGTACCCCTCCACTGTCTACTGTTCATCCAGCCCTCCACCACACCACGGGGTCCTGTTCATCCAGAGGCAACGCCACCGCTCACTGTATATCCAAACCCCCCCCCCGCCGCAACGCTCACTGTTCATCCAATCGATCGGCTTCAGTTAGCAGCAGTAGCGAAGGAATCGCTCGATCGGGCTCAGTTAACAGCCATCGATCAATTGCTCGGGTTCAGTAATGCGTAGCCTGTAGTGCAATCGCTCGGGTTCAGTTAGAGCCCAACGCCTCGCTTGGGTTCAGTTAGAGCCAACGCCTCACACACACGTGCGTACATGTACGAGAGAAGCGCGCATCGCTCGGCCCCCGACCTCCCACCGTAACCAGGAACTCCCCGAAATTTTCCTCGCCCTTGCTTCTACCATGATTTTTTCCATCATGGACGGCCCAAAGAATGACATGCAGCTACGTCTCCGGCCGACCTAGGACGAAAACCCATTTTTGTCATAGAAGTAGGAGCCCACCACATCTTTGATGATACCGGGTTTTGTCACAATTATCGTCATAGAAGTGTCATATGTATGACAAAAAAAAATTCGTTCGGCCCAAAATGTCACGGATGTGTCTTTTTTTTGTAGTGCTACATCATCACCATAGCCCCTCCGATGAAGTGTGAGTAGTTTACCTCGGACCTTCGGGTCCATAGTTAGTAGCTAGAAGGCTTCTTCTCTCTTTTTGGATCTCAATACAATGTTCTCCCTCTCTCTCGTGGAGATCTATTCAATGTAATCTTCTTTTTGTGGTGTGTTTGTTGAGACCGATGAATTGTGGTTTTATGATCAAGATTATCTACGAACAATATTTGAATCTCCTCTGAATTCTTTTATGTATGATTGATTATCTTTGCAAGTCTCTTCAAATTATCAGTTTGGTTTGGTCTACTAGATTGGTATTTCTTGCAATGGGAGAAGTGCTTAGCTTTGGGTTCAATCTTGCGGCGTCCTTTCCCAGTGACAAAAGGGGCAGCAAGGCACGTATTGTATTGTTGCCATCGAGGATAACAAGATGGGTTTTTTTTATCATATTGCATGAATTTACCCCTCTACATCATGTCATCTTGCTTAAGGCGTTACTCTGTTTTCTTGAACTTAATACTCTAGATGCATGCTGGATAGCGGTCGATGAGTGGAGTAATAGTAGTAGATGCAGGCAGGAGTCGGTCTACTTGTCTCGGGCGTGATGCCTATATACATGATCATACCTAGATATTCTCATAACTATGCTCAATTCTGTCAATTGCTCAACAGTAATTTTTTCACCCACCGTAGAAATACTTATGCTCTTGCGAGAAGCCACTAGTGAAACCTATGCCCCCGGGGTCTATTCTCATCATATCAATCTTCCATCACTTTATTATTGCTTTGCTTTTTTACTTTGCCTTTTATTTTACTTTGCATCTTTATATCAAAAATACCAAAAATATTATCTATCATCTCTATCAGATCTCACTTTTGTAAGTGACCGTGAAGGGATTGACAACCCCTAATCATGTTGGTTGCGTTGAGCTATTTGTTTTGTGTAGGTACGAGGGACTCGCGCGTGGCCTCCTACTGGATTGATACCTTGGTTCTCAAAAACTGAGGGAAATACTTACGCTACTTTGCTGCATCATCCTCTCCTCTTCGGGCAAATCCAATGCAGTGCTCAAGAGGTAGCAAGAAGAATTTCTGGCGCTGTTGCCGGGGAGTCTGCGCAAAAGTCAACATACCAAGTACCCACCACAATCCCTATCTCTCGCACTACATTATTTGCCATTTGCCTCTCATTTTCCTCTCCCCCACTTCACCCTTGCCGTTTTATTCGCCCTCTCTTTTCCGTTTGCCTTTTTCTCGCTTGCTTTTTGTTTGCTCGTGTGTTGGATTGCTTGCTTGTCATGATGGCTCAAGATAATACCAAATTGTGTGACTATACCAACACCAACAATAATGATTTCCTTAGCACTACGATTGCTCCTCTTGCCAATACTGAATCTTGTGAAATCAATACTGCCTTGTTGAAACTTGTTATGAAAGATCAATTCGCCGGCCTTCCTAGTGAAGATGCCGCTACTCATCTAAATGGCTTCGTTGATTTGTGTGATATGCAAAAGAAGAAAGATGTCGATAATGATATTGTTAAATTGAAGCTATTTCCTTTTTCGCTTAGAGATCATGCTAAAGCTTGGTTTTCGTCTTTGCCTAAAAATAGTATTGATTCTTGGAACAAGTTCAAAGATGCTTTTATCTCTAAGTATTTTCCTCCCGCTAAGATCATCTCTCTTAGAAACGATATTATGAATTTTAAGCAACTTGATCATGAACATGTTGCACAAGCTTGGGAGAGAATGAAATTAATGATACGTAATTGCCCTACTCATGGTTTGCATTTGTGGATGATTATACAAAAAATTTATGCCGGATTGAATTTTGCTTCTAGAAATCTTTTAGATTTGGCCGCGGGAGGCACTTTGATGGAAATCTCTTTAGGAGATGCTACTAAACTCCTAGATAATATTATGGTTAATTATTCTCAATGGCACACTGAAAGATCTACTAATAAAAAAGTGCATGCGATAGAAGCAATCACTGTTTTGAGTGGAAAGATGGATGAACTTATGTATTTGCTACTAAGAGTGTTTCTTCTGATCCTAATGATATGCCTTTGTCTACTTTGATTGAGAATAATAATGAATCTTTGTATGTGAATTTTGTTGGTAGGAATAATTTTGGTAACAACGCGTATAGAGGGAATTTTAATCCTAGGCCTTATCCTAGTAATCCTTCTAATAATTATGGAAATTCCTACAACAACTCGTATGGAAATTTTAATAATATGCCCTCTGAATTTGAGAATAGTATTAAAGAGTTTATGAATTCGCAAAAGAATTTCAATGCTTTGCTTGAAGAGAAATTACTTAAAGTTGATGAATTGGCTAGGAACGTTGATAGAATTTCTCTTGATGTTGATTCTTTAAAGCTTAGATCTATTCCTCCTAAGCATGATATCAATGAGTCTCTCAAATCCATGAGAGTTTCCATTGATGAGTGCAAGGAAAGAACCGCTAGGATGCGTGGTACGAAAGATGCCTTTATTAAAGCGTGTTCTTCCAATTCCTATGAAAATCAAGATGAAGATCTAAAAGTTATTGGTGTGTCCCCTATTAAATCTTTGTTTTGCAATATGAATCTTGATGAAACTGAATATGATCCACCCTTACCTAGACGGTGTTCCAAAAATTTGGAGTATTTAGATCTTGATGATGAAATTGATAAAAGTGGGATTGAAAAGCATAAAACCCTATATGTTGCTAAACCCACTATTTTGGATTTCAAGGAATTTAATTATGAAAGTTGCTCTTTAATTTATTGTATTTCCTTGTTGCAATCCATGCTAAATTCTCCTCATGCTTATGGTCAAAATAAAGCGTTTACTAAACATATCGTTGATGCCTTGATGCAATCTTATGAAGAAAAACTTGAGTTGGAAGTTTCTATCCCAAGAAAACTTTATGATGAGTGGGAACCAACTATTAAAATTAAGATTAAGGATCATGAATTTATGCTTTATGTGATTTGGGTGCTAGTGTTTCCACTATTCCCAAAACCTTGTGCGATTTGCTAGATTTCCGTGATTTTGATGATTGCTCTCTAAACTTGCATCTTGCGGATTCCACTATTAAGAAACCTATGGGAAGAATTAATGATGTTCTTATTATTGCAAATAGGAATTATGTGCACGTATATTTTATCGTTCTTGATATAGATTGCAATCCTTCTTGTCCTATTATTCTTGGTAGACCTTTCCTTAGAACGATTGGTGCGATTATTGATACGAAGGAAGGGAATATTAGATTCCAATTTCCCTTGAAGAAGGGCATGGAACACTTCCCTAGGAAGAAAATAAAATTACCATATGAATCTATCATGAGAGCCACTTATGGATTTCCTACCAAAGATGGCAATACCTAGATCTATCCTTGCTTTTATGCCTAGCTAAGGGCGTTAAACGATAGCGCTCGTTGGGAGGCAACCCAATTTTATTTTAGTTTCTTTGTTTTTTCTTCTGCTTAGGAATAAAAAATCAATCTACCTTCTCTTTAGATGTGGTTTTATCTTTTAATTAGTGTTTGTGCCAAGTTAAACATATAGGATCTTCTTGGATGATAGTTATTTGATCTTGCTGTAATTTCCAGAAACTTTCTATTCACGAAAACAATTGTTAAAAATCCCCAGAACGTGATAGAATACTGATTCCAATTGTTGCTGATCAATGAACAAATTTCCTAGGTCGTCCTATTTTTGCTGAATTTTTTGAGTTCAAGAAGTTTGCGTTAGTTACAGATTACTACAGACTGTTCTGTTTTTGATAGACTCTGTTTTCGTGTGTTGTTTGCTTATTTTGATTAATCTATGGCTAGTAAAATAGTTTATAATCCATAGAGAAGTTGGAATACATTAGGTTTAAAACCAATATAAATAAAGAATTAGTTCATTACAGTACCTTGAAGTGGTCTTTTGTTTTGTTTCGCTAACGGATCTTACGAGATTTCTGTTGAGTTTTGTGTTGGGAAGTTTTCAAGTTTTGGGCTTCTACATCATCACCATAGCCCCTCCGATGAAGTGTGAGTATTATACCTCAGACCTTCGGGTCCATAGTTAGTAGCTAGATGGATTCTTCTCTCTTTTTGGATCTCAATACAATGTTCTTCCCCTCTCTCGTGGAGATCTATTCGATGTAATCTTCTTTTTGCGATGTGTTTGTTGAGACCGATGAATTGTGGGTTTATGATCAAGATTATCTACGAACAATATTTGAATCTTCTCTGAATTCTTTTATGTATGATTGGTTATCTTTGCAAGTCTCTTCAAATTATAAGTTTGGTTTGGCCTACTAGATTGGTTTTTCTTACAATGGGAGAAGTGCTTAGCTTTGGGTTCAATCTTGCAGTGTCCTTTCCCAGTGACAGAAGGGGCAGCAAGGCACGTATTGTATTGTTGCCATCGAGGATAACAAGATGGAGTTTTTATCATATTGCATGAATTTATCCCTCTACATCATGTCATCTTGCTTAAGGCGTTACACTGTTTTCTTGAACTTAATACTCTAGATGCATGCTGGAAAGTGGTCGATGGGTGGAGTAATAGTAGTAGATGCAGGCAGGAGTCGGTCTACTTGTCTCGGACGTGATGCCTATATACATGATCATACCTAGATATTCTCATAACTATGCTCAATTCTGTCAATTGCTCAACAATAATTTGTTCACCCACCGTAGAAATACTTATGCTCTTGAGAGAAGCCACTAGTGAAACCTATGGCCCCCGGGTCTATTCTCATCATATCAATCTTCCATCACTTTATTATTGCTTTGCTTTTTTTACTTTGCCTTTTATTTTACTTTGCATCTTTATATAAAAAATACGAAAAATATTATCTATGATCTCTATCAGATCTCACTTTCGTAAGTGACCGTGAACGGATTGACAACCCCTAATCGCGTTGGTTGCATTGAGCTATTTGTTTTGTGTAGCTACGAGAGACTCGCGCGTAGCCTCCTACTGGATTGATACCTTGGTTCTCAAAAACTGAGGGAAATACTTATGCTACTTTGCTGCATCATCCTCTCCTCTTTGGGGAAATCCAACGCAGTGCTCAAGAGGTAGCAGTGATTTGTGATGGGTTCGATCTTACGGTGCTTGATGCTAGTGACAGAAGGGGAACCGACATGTATGTATTGTTGCTATTAAGGATAACAAGATGGGGTCTATTTCTACATAAATAGATCTTGTCTACATCATGTCATCGTTCTTATTGCATTACTCTGTTTCTCCACGAACTGAATACACTAGATGCATGTTGGATAGCGGTCGATGTGTGGAGTAATAGTAGTAGATGCATGCAGGAGTCGGTCTACTAATCTTGGATGTGATGCCTATATAATGATCATTGCATGGATATAGTCATGATTATTTGAAGTTCTATCAATTGCCCAACAGTAATTTGTTTACGTAGTGTATGCTATTTTTCTCGAGAGAAGCCACTAGTGAAATCTACGGCCCCCGGGTCTTTTCTTTATTATATTTTCCTTCACGATCTATTTTTATTTGCTTTTATTTTTAGATCTATTAATCCAAAAATACAAACATACCTTGCTACAATTTATTATTATTTATTTTATCTCGCGTTCCTGTGAGATCTATTTATCCAATCTACTACAATTTTACCTATCTTTTTACCCGTGAGGGATTGACAACCCCTCTCTTACGTCGGGTTGCAAGTATTTTTTCTTTCTGTGCAGGAGCTGTTTATGTGGTGTTGCGTGGTTCTCCCACTGGTTCGATAACCTTGGTCTCGTCACTGAGGGAAATACCTACCGTAGCTGTGCTGCATCATCCCTTCCTCTTTGGGGAAATACCGACATAGTTCAAGCCACATCAAAAGGAATTTCTGGCGCCGTTGCCGGGGAGACATCACCAACATCAACCAGGTTCCTAATCACAAATCTCATCTCCTTGCAATTTACATTATTTGCCATTTGCCTCTCGTTTTCCTCTCCCCCACTTCACAAAATATTTCCGTTTTATTCGCCCTGTTTTTCATTCGCCGTTTTCTCGTCAGATCTATTTTTTAGTGCAATCTTGTTGCGTAGTCACAATGACTCAAGAGAACACCAAGTTGTGATTTCTCCAATACCAACAACAATGGTTTCATTAGCACTCCGATTGCTCCTCCCGCCACTAGTGTGGAGTCTTGTGATATTAATGCCGCTTTGCTGAATCTTGTTATGAAAGATCAATTTTCTGGTACTCCTAATGAGGATGCCGCGTCCCATCTTAACACATTCGTGGAATTATGCGATACGCAAAAGAAAAAGATGTGGACAATGATATTGTGAAGCTGAAATTATTTCCGTTTTCTTTGCGTGATCGTACAAAAATTTGGCTTTCTTATTTGCCTCGCAATAGTATCGATTCTTGGGATAAGTGCAAGGATGCTTTTAGTACTAAGTATTCTCCGCCCACAAAAAATATTTCCCTTAGGACGCAAATCATGAATTTTATGTAACTTGAGCATGAACATGTTGCACAATCTTGGGAACGAATGAAATTGATGCTAAGAAATTGCCCTACTCATGGTTTAAATCTTTGGATGATCATACACTTTTTTTATGTAGGATTGAATTTTGTTTGTAGAAATCTTTTAGATTCTGCCGTGGGGGGGGGGTTACTTTTATGGAAATTACTTTGGGGGAAGCTACTAAATTGCTTGAGAATATTATGGAAAATTATTCACAATGGCATACCGAAAGAGCTCATACTTGTAAAAAGGTTAATTCAGTTGAAGAAATTTCTTCTCTGAGTGAAAAAGTTGATGCTCTTATGAAGTTGGTTGCTACAAAAAGTTTTCAATGCTAAAATAGAAGAAAAGCCGAATAAGATTAGCGATATGTCTACAATTATTGATATAATTTCTCATGATGTAGAAAATCTCAAGATGAAAATTTTTGTGCCTAAGGTTGAAGAATCAATTAAGGCTCTTTATTCTTCTATGGATGAAAGTAAGAAAAGAACTGCTATGCTTAGAGCTAGAAGAGAATTTTTAGAAAAAGCGTTTTCTAGTGATTTTTTCATAAAAGTGATGAAGATCTTAAAATGATTGGTGTTTCTTCTATTGATTCTTTGTTTAGTAAAATTAAGATAGATAATAAAGGGACTGAAGAAGAGTCAACTTTAGCTAGAAGGCGTCCCGATAATTCGGAGGGTGAAAATCTTGTTCAGAAAATTGATAAAAGTGGGTTTGAAGAGGTCAAAACTTTAACTAGTGATGTGCCCACTCTTTTGGATTACAAAGACTTTAATTATGATAGCTGCTCTTTGATTGATTGTATTTCTTTGTTGCAATCCATGATAAATTCACCCCATGCTTATGAACAAAATAAAGCTTTTACTAAACATATTGTGGATGCTATGATAAAAGCTTTAGAAGAAACGTTGGAACTAGATGTTTCAATTCCTAGAAAATTACATGTTGAATGGGAACCTACTATCAAAGTCAAGATAAAAAATTATGAGTGCTTTGCTTTATGTGACTTGGGTGCTAGTGTTTCTACAATTCCGAAATCTTTATGTGATGTGCTTGGTCTTACCGATATTGAAGAGTGTTGTCTAAATTTGCACTTGGCGGATTCTACTATTAAAAAGCCTATGAGAAGAATTAATGATGTTATTATTCTTGCAAATAGGAATTATGTGCCCATAGATTTTATTGTTCTTGATATTGATTGCAATCCGTCTTGTCCAATTATTCTTGGTAGACCATTTTTACGTACTATTCGTGCCGTGATTGATATGAAAGAAGGCAATATTAAATTAAAATTTCCACTAAGGAGGGGTATGGAACACTTCCCTAGAACTAGAAAGCCACCATATGAATCAATCATTAGGACATCGTATGGATCTAGAAACAAAAATGACAACACTTAGATCCTTGCATTATGCCTAGCTAGGGGCATAAAACGATAGCGCTTGTTGGTAGGCAACCCAATGAATAAATTTTATTTTTACCTTTTTCTTTCTGTTTTTGAGTTTTAGCACAATTATGCTATTGTTATGATTGTGTTTTTTGTGTTTTAATTAGTGTTTGTGCCAAGCGAAGCCTTTGGGACTATGTTGGGTGATAGTTGATTTGATCTTGTTGAAAAACAGATACTTTGTGCACCAGTCACAAAATTGTCAAAAATCACAGAAGAGTGATATAATTCTGAATTTTTTACACAAGATTGTTATACAATTTCTTACGTTGTAATAATTTTTCAGAATTTTTGGAGTTATAGAAGTATTCGAAATATCCAGACTGCTACAGACTGTTCTGTTTTTGACAGATTCTGTTTTCTTTGCGTTGTGTGCTTGTTTTGATGATTCTATGGTTTCCTTTGAAGAGTTTTTGCCATACAAAAGTTGGAATACAGTAGATATAGTGCAAAAGTAAAATATGAATTTGTTTGTAATAGTATTTATAGTAGTCATTTTCTTTCTTATACTAACAGATCTCATGTAGGTTTTGTTGAGTTTTGTGTGATTGAAGGTTTCAACTTTTGGGTGAGATCACGACGGATGAAGGAATAAGGAGTAAGAATAGCCTAAGCTTGGGGATGCCCATGGCATCCCAAGCTATTATCTAAAAGATAAGCAAGCAACTAAGCTTGGGGATGCCCCGAGTGGCATCCCCTCTTTCTTCTAACAACCATCGGTATTTTACATGGAGCTATATTTTTATTCGTTACATATCATGAGTTTTGCTTGAAGCGTCTTGTATGATATGAGTCTTTGATTGTTTTGCTTTTTATTTTTAGTCATGAATCCTTGTTGTACACACCTATTTGAGAGAGCCAAAATTATGCTATGACTTGTTAGAATTGCTCTCTATGCTTCACTTAAATCCTTATGAGCTATGGAATTGCTCTAGTGCTTCACCTTATATCTTCTTGAGCATGGTGTGCTTTACTATTTTTGAAGATATGCTCTCATGCTTCACATAGATTTATTTGAGAGTTAGTAAAGTTTTAATAAATTCTCTCTTGCTTCACTTCAATTATTTTGAGAGAAGAATTTTTTTATGTTCATGTTCTTCACTTAGATTTGTTTGAGCTATCAAAAGCAACATATGAAGTTACTCCCAAAGTGATATATATTCAAGAGGGATATAATAAACACTTTCATGAAGATCATTGGACAAAATAAACTTGATTCTTTGTAATAGTTTTGAGATATGATGATTGTGATATGTGAGTCATGTTGGTGAGTAATTATGCTTTAGTAGGAATATTGTTGTTAAGGTTTGTGATTCCCTATGCAAGCAAGAAAGTCAATAGTTATTCAATGAAACTACATCCTACTTATGGTGCATTATTTGGTGTTAGTTATGCATAATGCTCGCTTATGACATTTTTCGTTTCTTGGTTGGATGCTTCTCAATCTTTTGCTAGCCTTCATTTGCACTAAGTATGATCACTACTTGTGCATCCAAAATCCTTTAAAACAGTTTTTGCCACACGAGTCTACTATACCTACATATATGTGGTATTCTTTTGCCGTTCTAAGCAAATTTGTACGTGCCATCTCTAATTTTCAAAATAAACTTCTCTTTTGTGTGCTCGTACCACTCAACAAATGGTAGGGGGTGGCTGATATATTTACATCCTAGATGTGTTATTCTCAAGATGAGTGTTTATTCACTTGTCATTGCACGAGAGTACGACAAAGGTATTAGGAATATGCCCAGTCTCGAAATGAAAAATGAATTTACTTTATGTTGTCAAATAATAAATTCCTTGAAAAGTGTTGGTATGGAAGGCACCTGTGGATACGGTTAGCCATGGAAAGTGAAAGTATGATGGAAAAAGGAATAAACTTTATTTTCTATATGGGAACCGCCTATGATATATCTAGCATGGAAAGTATGATCGTTTTCGTTGACACGAAAAACATGCCACCCAAAATGTTTTATCTCTATCTTTTTTCACTTTGAGCTCTGGCACCTCTACAAATCCCTACTTCCCTCTGTGAAGGGCCTTTCTTTTACTTTATGCAATTTGTATTTTTATTTGAGTCTCCATCTTCTCTTATAAAGCACCGACTATGGGGCACTATGATCGTACTTGAGCATTGGGTGTAGCTAATATGCGAGTGTGTTTCATGAACGGATCAATGATTGAGCATAATAGGCTAGGGATACTTGATTTAGTGTTGCCCGTGCGTTGCAACGAGAGAGAAAACATAACACACACTCTTAACCCAACAACCATCACTCAATAGGTCCATCTCCTTTATTTTTGCTAGGCATCATATTTGTGTTGCCGCTTATCCTCCTTCTCACCCTCGCCGGCGATGGCCTCGATGTTCACACAAAACAACAAAAAACGTGTTTGAATATGGTTAATCCTAAGGCGTATCTCTCTCCCTCTCTCCTCCCTCGCTCTCTCTCTCTCTCTCGCTTTCTCTCACTCTCGCGATGAGAAATCTGTTGTTTTCCCCTCCGACATTTCTAGAGGTATGCATGTGTAGTTATCGATGTTTTCTTGTCCCTATATGGTTATAGTGGGGTGTTTATTTGCAATCCGGATCGCCACCGGTACGAAAAAAACGGATCTTGCACTATAAATTATAAGTTTGCTTCCAAAAAAATATTTTAAAAATATTTAACAGGTAAAATTAACATCATATTTAGATTCCACAGATTTTTCTAATAAAATTTCATATATAATATGTTAAAGTCGAAGTTATGGTTTAAAAGATATGGATAATTTAGAAAATCATTTGTTTGATTTAAAATATTCCAAAATAATATTTAAAAATACTTAATAGGTAAAAATAATATCATATTCATATTCTACATATTTTTTTAATCAAATTTCATATATAACATGTTCAAATTGGAGTTACGGTTTAAAAGATATGGATGATTTAAAAAGTATTTGTTTGACTTAAATATGATTTGCGGATGAATTATCTAAAACATCAGTTTTTTTTTGAAAAACGTAAAATAACGGTTCGGGTGTGACTTAAATCCGGACAGCGGGTTGATTTCAAGAAAATACAGGGACTTTTGTGTAAAATGCCATGACGGACGAACAGAAACCCAATTTGCTTTATTATTAGCTAAATATATTTTGAAAGACATGGTTGCTTATTGATATGGTTGAGTATTAAAGTCCTCATGTCAAAACTAGATTATTGCTTTGAACTATATAAAAGTCCAAATGTCTAGAAACGAATGTGTGATGAACATTTTAGGCAGCATTCCATATAATTTTTTTTGTTTTTATCATTTACCTACTCGAGGACGAGCAGGAATTAAGCTTGAGGATGCTGATACGTCTCCAACGTATCTATAATTTTTGATTGTTCCGTGATGTTATATTATCATTCATGGATGTTTTACAATCATTTTACAATTATTTTATATCATTTTTTGGGACTAACCTATTGACATAGTGCCAAGCGCCAGTTGTTGTTTTCTGCTTGTTTTTTACATTGTAGGAAATCAATATCAAACCGAGTCCAAATGCAGCAAAACTTTTTGTGGAATTTTTTGGACCAGAAGACACCAGATGGGCTAGAGAAGGACCTGGGGGGTGCCCCGAGGGGAGCACAACCCACCAAGGCGCGCCTGGGGGCCCATGTGTGCCCAGGTGGGTTATGCCCACCTCGGTGGCCTCCCGCACTGCCTCTTTGCTCTATAAATACCCCAATATTCCATAAACCCTGGGGGAGTCGACGAAAACCAATTCCAGCCGCCGCAAGTTCCAGAACCACCAGATCCAATCTAGACACCATCACGGAGGGATTCATCATTTTCATTGGTGCCTCTCCAATGATGCGTGAGTAGTTCATTGTAGACCTACGGGTCCGTAGTTAGTAGTTAGATGGCTTCCTCTCTCTCTTTTGATTCTTAATAAAATGGTCTCTTGGAGATCTATTTGATGTAACTACTTTTGCGGTGTGTTTGTTGGGATCCGATGAACTTTGAGTTTATGATCAGATCTATTTTTTATCCATGAAAGTTATTTGAGTCTTTTGATCTATTATATGTATGATTACTTATAGCCTCGTATTTCTTCTTCGAATCTTTGGTAACTAGATCGATTTTTCTTGCCATGGGAAGAGGTGCTTTATGATGGGTTCGATCTTACGGTGCTTGATCCCAGTGACAAGAGGGGAACCGGGTCGGTGTACAAAAGTAGGGGTCCTTTTTGTACCCCTTTACTTGTGCGCGGGCAGTCGCAGCCACACGCCTGCGGCCATGCTTGGCAGGACAGAAGAGGAAGACGAGTCACAAGACTACAAGAGCCGTGCTCAAGACCAGAATCATAAATAGCAGAGGGGCAAGGTGAAACTCCCCCGGCAAGGCCCTTGCCGGGGCGGCCTTCACAGCCCCGGCAAGAGCCTTGGCAGGGCAACTTACCCAACACCAACGAGGCAGCCACCCTTGAGTCTAAGAGTTCCAACGTCATCAACCACATTGGAACCAAGGCTCGGGAGGCACCTCCATGGTGGCATGTAGATATTTGTGAAGACAAAGGGCCTGCGAGGCCTAGATAGGAACCGGGAAACAAGACAACAGCGAGGCTCCTTGCCGAGGATGCCCACGAGGCCCTGGCAAGGTTCCTGCCGAAGACATCCACGAGGCCCCGGCAAGACTCTTGCCGAGGGCGCCCACGAGGCCCCGGCAAGACCCTTGCCGGGAATATCAGCAAGACCGCGGCAAGGCCTTGCCGCCCCGTCGCCGCCCCAGCTCAGCGACCGACCTAGCAATGAAGGAGGTACCCACGTGGCAGTACGTGGCTCCTAAGCTAACTAGTCAAGCACCTGCGTGGTGGCATGCAGATCATCGTGAAGAGCCTGCCACCACACCAGCTCAGCAGCATGCCAGCCTACATGGCGCTGCATGCCTCGTTGGCCTGGACGCGTGTCGGAGCAAGGCGGAGCGGCGACGGACGGGACGGGCTTCATCGCCATCCCCGATAAAGCAAGAAGACACCTAAGTACCGCATTTAATGCATTTTGGCCTGTGATGTCAGGCGATAAACTCGACTACTGTACAACTTTCCACCTCATGTGTGCCACTGTGGCAGCCTCTTTGACTATAAAAGGAGGCCCATGGCGTAATGTGAGAGGATTCAGACTTTTTGGACCCTGCAGGCTTTGTAGCTAGTCCAAGAACACCAGATAGACAAAAACCAGCAGGAGTAGGGTATTATGCATCACTTGCGGCCCGAACCTGGATAAATTTGCCATGTTGATCTCTTAAACCCGCTCTTTCCATAGCCCCGCGCCTGCTGACCATTGAAGGGATTCCCCGTGATCCCATAGGTGTCATTTTCACTGACATCCTTGGCGCACCAGGTAGGGGGCACAAGCTGTGAAAATCGGTTTTGAAGCCAACCTATCGACTCCCTCGTTGCGGTGGCCCAGAAGAGAAGGCGACATCAATCAGCACTCTAGTGCCGTCCGCAACAGCAATGATCGTCTATGTTACCGCAAAAAGCTAAGTCCCACAAAACCTTGAGTAATTCCCTTTTCTTTTATAAAGTTATTTTCCTCAAAAGATCTCGCTCTTTGTATGGGAAACCTGCACGCGATGGGACCCTCCCGCTATGAGAAACGCCCTTGTTCCGTTTCGAGTCCGCTCAACTGTTCAAGCGGCCGCGTTGAGACCCGCAGGGTGGCCTATCTGCTATTGGCAATGCCCTTGTTCTCTTTCGAGTCTGCTCAACAGTTCAAGCGGCCGCGCTGAGAGTGGTAAGGTGGTTTGCCCGGCAGCAAGCACACTCGGCAGGCCGCTAAGGATCCGTCCTCAAAGTGCCGCAGCTTGGGTTTATGCACCGGCAAGCCCTGTCCAACAAAGTTACATACCAGGAAAGATCGAACAGGAAAATAGCACGCATCATCTTAAAAAGTACTTCAGAGTTATATTACATAAATAATTCTGTGGTTCTAACTTAAGATAAAATCGTTTTGGTTATGAACTCGCAGCGGCAAAGGGAAACGGGGCGCCTAGTCTCGGCGGTGGCCCTCCACCCTTCGGACCCCGTCGATGCGCTTGATGATGGGCTCGATACGTTCCTTGAGCGCCGTGAGGTCCACATCCTCTGGCAAGCTCTCCAACGCGGCGGCGAAGTCGACGCTGGGGTTCCATTACGCCACCTTGGTGAGGACCTTGATCAGGGCGCCCCGGCAGAGCCTTCGGGCCTCGTTGGCCAGAGAGGTCGCTCGGTTGGAACGGAACTGCTCTAGGGCTCCAAGAACGCCCTCGAAGAACAGGGTCAGCCTAGCATTGGGACTCACGTTCATCTCCTGGGAGTACCTGACATTCGGCATCCCCATGGCGGCCAGCTTCATGGTGATCCTGTCGGTGACGTCAACGAGGCGGCTGATCCAAAGGTTTACGCCCTTCGTGTACTCCTCATGTTCGGCGGCATCATTCCTCTGGAGCTGCTTCTCATCCTCCAGGACCTTGTTCAAGGTCTCCTCGCGAGCCCCGGCCTCCGAAAGCTTCCCCTCCTAGCTGTCCAGCTTCAACTTCATATCGTTGATGGAGTCATTGGCCTCGGAGAGTAGATTGGCCTTGGAGGAGAGTGTGGCCTGGGCATCCGCCAAAGAACAGTTGGCCATGTCCCTCTCCTTCATCAGCTCCGAGGCCACCTTCTTCAGCTCCTCCCGCTCCAACTCCAGCTTCTTCACCTCGTCAGCATGGAACAGGGCCTGAGCATTGAGTGCCTCCTTGTGCCTCTGCTCCAGCTCCTGGGTCCGCTACACGACGAGCTTCTCGACCTCCTTATCCTTGCCATGGAGTGTGGCGGCGAGTCCCTCCTCATGGGCGTCAAGGTTCTCCTCCTGGGATTCCAGCAGAGCCTGGTGCTAATGCCGACCGACCTCATCCTAGGCAGCCTATTCCTTCGCCGCCTCCTGGGCCTTCTCGACGTCAGCTTGCTTCAGGATGAGCTCCTGTTTGCACTCAGCCAGCAAACCCTGGGCAACCCTTAGCTCTTTGTGGGCCTTGCAGAACTAGGCCTGTGTCTCGGCGACGCGCTCCTCAAGATCCACCCCCGCCTTGTCCGCCGCCACCATCCTGTATTTTGCCTTGTCCAGGCGGGCACGGTGGAGCACCTGGAGCTTCTGGAAGTTGGCGCTCATGGCCCGAAGAAGCTGCTCCTCTTGGGAACCGCCGCCGCCGGCGCTTGGTTCATCAACAACCTGAAGCCCAGCGGTGGTGAGCGCCTCGTCGTCAAACACCTCCTCCTCGGCTGGTGTTGGTGTCAAAACCGGCGGATCTCGAGTAGGGGGTCCCGAACTATGCGTCTAAGGCTAATGGTAACAGGAGGCAGGGGACACAATGTTTACCCAGGTTCGGGCCCTCTCGATGGAGGTAATACCCTACTTCCTGATTGATTGATCTTGATGATATGAGTATTACAAGAGTTGATCTACCACGAGATCGTAGAGGCTAAACCCTAGAAGCTAGCCTATGATTATGATTGTTGTTGTCCTACGGAGTAAACCCTCCGGTTTATATAGACACCGGAGGAGGCTAGGGTTACACAGAGTCGGTTACAAGGGAGGAGATCTACATATCCGAATTGCCAAGCTTGCCTTCCACGCAAGGGAGAGTCCTACCCGGACATGGGAGGAAGTCTTCAATCTCGTATCTTCATAGTCCAACAGTCCGGCCAAAGTATATAGTCCGGCTGTCCGAGGACCCCCTAATATAGGACTCCCTCAGTAGCCCCTGAACCAGCTTCAATGACGATGAGTCTGACGCACAGATTGTCTTCGGCATTGCAAGGCGGGTTCTTCTCCAAATCCCGAGTACCTGTCATAACGAGTAGTCCAGCATCCCATGAATGTTGCACTTCCTCGGCTTCTGTGCTTTAATAATAGCTATCTCCACGTGTCGAGCGAATGCGAGAAGTCGAGGCATTTTTACATTTGCCACCCCAACCATGTAAGTAAATTGTCTATTTAAAGAGATGGGGATCCTCAGATCCATATCACACCATCCTCCCACAGCGAGTATCCCTTAGAACGCACCCGGAAAAGTCCATCCCATCATGGCCGGCCATCGCAGCTCCTCCTCTAGCTCCTATAGCACTAAGCCAGGCAATTGGGAGAAGTGTTCCATCCCCCACAGCCAATTAGTAGAGTTGCAGACCCAGGGGTTTCTCCCTCCTGCGTATATGGTCCCCGTCCGAGCCGGACTAGCCACTTATAATGGCGGGGAGCAAGCGGAGAGCTTTCCCAACCCATCCAGGGGGAGCGGGTATGCCTTGTCCCTTACTTATTGAGGGGACTCGGATTTCCAATCCATCCGTTCCTCTAAGGGCTCCTGGAGTTCTATGGCCTCCAGCTGCATAACTTTACTCCCGCCTTCATATTACACATCGCCAGCTACGTCGCCTTTTGCGAGCTGTTTCTAGGCTGCGAAGGTCATTTCGAGCTATGGAAGAGGCTATTCTGCCTCGTACCCTGTACACAGGAGGGGTCAATATATCAAGTGGGCGGAGCCGAAATATGGTGCATCGCCGGGACCGGATACTTGTCTGGTACTCCGAAGAAGACATCCGAAGACTGGCCTTCGAAGTGGTTTTATGTGGAGGATATCCCCCTTCCGGACCCTATTCGGATGGGCCTTCCTGAGTTTGATAATGCCCCTTTGAAGAAACGCCACAGCTGGCACCCTCGGAGCCCCCAGGAGGAAGATAACAGAGAGGTCCTTTACCTGATGGGCAGGATAAAAACGTTGGCCAAATCAGGACTGGCAATAGTCGAGGTTATGTCAATATGTATAATGCGAGGGGTGCAGCCACTTCAGTATCGGGGGAAACCCATGTGGCACTTCAATGGAGAAGACGATGCCACCCGCTGCGGTCGTAAAGGTCCGGACTCCGCCGCTGTTCTATTGAAAATATTGTCCGATTTGTACAAAGGAGAGGAAGAGGAGTTCATCCGCATTAAGCCACGAGATGGATTCTCCATGTAAAACCCGCCAAACTGGGTGAGCTACTACCTTTTACTCTAGACCTTCCCGCATTCTTCATCATAAATATTTACCTTGCTATTTCATAGCAGGAACTACAAAAAGCTGTGAGGGAGGTCCACAGCCCGTCTCCACAGCCAGAGGACCCTGACCGGGCCCTCGACCCCGGATTTGAAGAAGATCCGGACATATTTGTGGAGCTCGTCGACAGGACGTTCTATCAGTTAAGCTGCGACGGTGCCTTGATGGCCGTCACAACCGATTATCCTGGCCTGCTCCCTGCATCGCATGTAAGTAAAACTGGAGTCCCAACTTCCGAGAATGATCCCTTCATTGCACTTCACCCACTGCACACGTATTGTGCCTTACAGGGAAGGCCCTCGGGGCGCCATGCCGAACCCGCGGTGACTCATCAACAAGGGGCACCGAAGCCGGGTAGGCTTAAAAGGAAGGCAGTCAGGACTAAGACGCCATCACAGAGGTATGAGAAAACCCTGCTCCGTGGGTGTCGTTTTTAAAATATAATAACGTCCATGGTTCCTGGCAGAAAAAATGCTCGCCAGACCGTGTCTGGAGAGCCTGCCGGCCATGCCTCCACCAGCCGGACTCCAGAGCCGGACTTAGGGGCAGATGCTAACATGGGGACAACATCGGATGTTCCTCCTATGGAGGATGCGGATAGGCTGTTCGCTACGAATTCCAAAGTGGAGAGTGCCATGAATCACAGGCGTCGCCGGGCCGTACTCCGCGACCCTAGTTTCTCTGAAGAGGCGTTCGATGCCTTCAACTCAGGAGACGCGTACATCCGAGCTGCTCAGAATGGCCTTGCCAGAGCCACAGACCAGTATGTAAAGGATATACGGGTAAGAAAAACTGATAATTATGTATATCAGTAGCCCCTGAGACTTGAAACAGTTGGCACAACTAATTTGAGGATCATTATATACGTAGGTTCTTACGAAGAAGAATACCCATTTGTCTCAAGAGTTGGAGGAGTGCCAAGCCCAGCTATGGGCCGCAGTTGCCGGAATGGAGGATTCCAAGAAGGCCCCATCTGGTAATATTTGTCTTGATCGAAAAGAATGAAATGACAAGTACTAGTTAGTATTCAGCATGCATGCAAATCTACAATAGATTCTGCAGATAATCCCGGAGTGAAGCCGAAGATCGTGCGAGGGGATGAGCAACATGCTCAACGACAACTAGAGGCTGGCGAGCGCATGCTTACGCGGGTTAGTCGGGAGAAAAACGATCTCCAAGATGCTAGTACCCGGCTGGGCATTGAACTGAAAGATGTTCGGGCCCAGCTCGCTAACTCCGTAAAGGAGAATAAGAGGCTTCGACGTGTCATTTTTAGTAAGTGCTTGAACGAACTTTTATAGAGTTCGGCAAAGGAACCGGCTAACAGAGTTATATCTGTAGGTATGCTGATGGGTCGTCCCGAAGAGGAGATGCCCGGATCTGCGGGTGATCTTCTGCAAGAGCTGTCACAACTGAACGAACAAGTTCGGCAGGTGATGCAGGGAATTGCCCAGGCCTTGTGGCCAACCGCCTCCCCGCCAGGAGGCATGGGGGAGCTCGTAGAGATGCTCAAGGGAGCGCGGCGGCGCTTTCAATTATGGAATATTTCGGCCTGCCGACAAGGTGCAAGGGAAGCTTGGGCCATGGTGAAGACGCGATATACCAAGGCTGACCCGAACCACATGGCAAGGTCGAACCTGTAGGGTCTGATGGGAAAGAGATCCCCGTTAGTCTGGTATATGACCAGGTAAAATTAGCCGCAAAGTATTCCCAACAGGATTGTAGGCTAGACAGCCTGTTGGATGGTATAGAAGAAGAATTTAGTCAGTCTAAGTGGCTATGTACTTCAAATGACATATTTTGTCGCTAGCCGGATTGTAAATCATTTGTCATGGCGGACCTTTTCGCTTCGACCTCCGGACCCGACAGTCTGGAGTGTATCCGAATACCCGCTCAGTTATGTAAAAAACCGGGATACGCGTGGAAACCAGGCGTAGGGGTCATAAGTGCTTGAACAGACAAGTACCCAACTAGCTATGTTATATTACATGGATAGTAAGAAACATCTTCCAGGGAGAATAGTTCCGTTAAGGGTTCCTTTCCCTGGGTACGCATGCATTAATGTGCATGTCTGAACTGCGAAAAGAGACGCATGATATAAACATCTGGGGGCATGTATTGCAATAAGTAAAAGGCATCATTTGTTCACCGACCGAATATTTCCATAAGAACGCTAGCTTTCGGCTTCACCCAGTCTGAGGTACACATCCGGCTGACCCGGCAGTAACAATCGCAGAGGTGCTCCCCTTATGCCCTAGCCGAATTAACGGGAACGTAGGTCATAAACACAAGAGCCAGGCAACCTAGCTTGGCCAAAACTTAAGTCATATCGATGCATATAATGGCGAAGAAAAGGTACATGTGGAACAGTAACACATGTGTAGGGGGCATAAAGCCCAGAATATTATTATATTAAGCTTCTGTATAAGAAGCCCCCAGGTATAATGAGCACGCATGGCGCGTCAAGATTGTGTAGTCAAGACACATTTTAAGCTTTTAAGGCCATGAAGAAAAAGGGAAGAAAGAAAGAAAGAAAGACAGATAGCAGATATATAAAAAAGGGCGGAGGTAAGGAGATGAACACAGAGTCCGGCACTAGGTGTAGAACCTTCGGAGTCTGGCCGCGTTCCATGGGTTTGGATCGAGTCGATTGTCCGATGCATCACGCAGACGATCTCCACCTGTTAGAACTTTACCGATGATGAAGGGACCTTCCCATTTGGGCTTGAGCTTGTCCTTTTTCTTCTCTGGTAGGCGTAGAATGAGTTTGCCAATCTTATTAGTTTTGGCCTGTACTTCTCTGCTTTGATACCGTTGAGCCTGTTGCTGATAGAATGCGTAGCGGGCTTTTGCAACGTCACGCTCCTCCTCCAGGGCGTCTAAACTGTCTTGCCGATCAAGATCGGCTTCTTTCTCTTCGTACATGTGCACTCGAGGTGAGTCATGAATGATGTCGCAGGGTAGTACCGCCTCTGCGCCATACACCATAAAAAATGGTGTGTATCCGGTAGTGCGATTCGGCGTGGTCCGCAGCCCCCATAGTACGGAGTCGAGCTCCTCAACCTAGTGCGTATCTGATTCCCTCAAAGATCGCACTAATCTGGGTTTAATGCCGCTCATAATAAGACCATTTGCTCATTCGACTTGACCGTTTGTTTGGGGGTGATAGACGGAGGCATAATCGAGCTGAATGCCCATGTTGCCGCACCAAGTTTTTACCTCGTTAGCTGTGAAGTTCGAGCCGTTATCGGTGATGATGCTATGGGGGACACCATAACGGTGTACAACCCCGGATATGAAGTCTATCACTGGTCCGGACTCGGCCATTTTAACTGGTTTGGCTTCTATCCATTTGGTGAATTTATCCACCATGACCAATAGGTACTTTTTCTTATGGTGATAGAGGCTAAGGTGTCCCGATGTTTCGATGAGATGGTGGCTATCGTTTTCTGTGGGAGTCGACCTTGACGATCCGACTACGAACGTGCGAGACGTCGCGCCTTAGCAATCGCTAAACCAACTTCCGAGGGTTATTGACCATGCCGGAGCATGATCAACCTGACCACAAGGGTCTGTTTCCTGCGAGCAAATGAAGAACAAGCAAGAAACTGAGATTGCAATCGGGATATTGCGAATATAAGATGAAAGCTTCATTGATCAAGGTGGGGTTCTGTGACGTCTTGGTCTGGTCGTTGGACACAAACGAAGTACGCGAAGTTGCTGCTATGGCGAACTTTTAATCTAAACAAAACCCAAAGTCTAAACGACGCCCTAAGGGCTGTATATATGGAGGAAGAGGGGGGGATTTCGTGGACCTTGAGGGTGGGGTCCGAAACCAACCCTAACTCTTGTTTCCCCACACATACGGGCTCTAAAAATAGCCTATACTTAAGTATTTCGAAATTACATGGGCCTGGCCCATTAATAAGGTGACGCAGCACCTAGAATAGCCTATGGACGAATATTATGAAGTGGCATCTTGTATATTTCGTCCAAGGCTTCATGCACTCCTTATGGCGGCTTCAAAGTCCTGAAATCATCACTTGTAACTCCGTTCTTGATCCCCTTGCGCATGCCATCAACTCCATGCGTGTTCTTGCTCCAATGTTCATCCTTCTCCAAGCTAGGCCCTTCATTTGTAAGCAAAACAAATGTATCCAATTTAGGCAGCATCATAATCTCATGAACATTAGAATCATTACCAAGAAACAAAAGTACCTGGTAATTTAATTGGCGTGCTCGAGCTCTAGTAATTGGTCCAGTATATGTAACAGTAGGAGCTGTGGGTGTAACAATGGTATTGATGTCCTCATCATCCTCCCCTTCTTGAAATGAAGTCGGCCTTGACGGAAGCGCATCTTCCTCACCCAAATAAGGCTTCAAATCTGCAATGTTAAAAGTGGGACTAACCCCAAAATCTACAGGTAGCTCAAGTTTATATGCATTATAATTTATTTTCTCTAACACCTTAAAAGGACCATCAGCACGTGGTATTAGCTTTGATTTGCGCAGATTAGGAAATCTATCTTTACGCAAATGTAACCAAACAAGATCTCCAGGCGCAAACACAACATGTTTTCTACCCTTATCTCCAGCAAGTTTATATTTAGCATTCATACGCTCAATGTTTTTGGTGAGGACATGACTACCTTGGATACGACCAAAAATATTGCATACATGCATATTTGTCAGGTGATTTCTAATGCAAACTATTCAATGATCTATTTATGTTATCCAGAAGAAAAATACTTCACACACTTTTGTGTTTTGTCTAATTGTAGGTGTATGGGACATTTGTACAATCCACATATGAAGATAAGGGAAAAGGATAAGTTTATGTTGTGTTCAAAAAGTCCTCTCACGTCACTTTTGGGCCAAGAGAAGATAGAGTCCAAGTCTCTCACGTTCTAGATTCAGATTCGGACTGCACAGACATACCTGACTCAAAACGCCAACAACTTTTTCATACGGACTCCGAATTGGGTGATTATTTTTTTGTTGGAAACTAGATTTCGTGCTCTTTCCAACACAATTGGATTCACCTTCAAATTCGTCCGGAGCGTTGAGTTACGGACGAAACAATCTGACGTTGCAGCAGAATCCGAGTCAAACTACAAGCCCAAAGGTGTTGCATCACCTCCACTTGGGCCCATGAGCCTTGTACGACCTAGGGTTAGTTTTAGGCTGCCTTGGGACGTCCTCCCACCTCCTTGGCCGATTATTGAATAGTTTGCATTAGAAATCACCTGACAAATATGCATGTATGCAATATTTTTGGTCGTATCCAAGGTAGTCATGTCCTCATCAGTTTTCCTTAGTTAACTCATGCATTTTTAAAATCAATTCAGAACGTTCTTTAGCATCAAAATTAACCATCTCTGAAGATGGAAGAGGCAACAAGTCAATAGGTGCACGAGGTAGGAAACCATACACAATTTCAAAAGGGCACATCTTAGTAGTAGAATGCAATGAACGATTATAAGCAAATTCAATATGAGGCAAGCATTCTTCCCACATTTTCTTGTTATTCTTCAAAATAGCCCTAAGCATAGTAGACAATGTTCTATTGACTACTTCAGTTTGTCCATCAGTTTGGGGGTGACAAGTAGTACTAAAAAGCAGCTTAGTCCCCAACTTAGCCCATAAACATCTCCAAAAGTGGCTAGGAAATTTAGTATCACGATCTGAAACAATAGTATTTGGCACACCATGTAAGCGAATAATTTCACGAAATAACAAATCAGCAACATTAACAGCATCATCGCTTTTATGACATGGTATAAAGTGTGCCATTTTTTAGAACCTATCCACGACAACAAATATGCTATCCCTCCCCTTCTTTGTTCGAGGTAAACCTAAAACAAAGTCCATAGATATATCCTCCCAAGGAACACTAGGTACAGGCAAAGGCATATATAAACCATGAGGATTGAGTCGTGACTTAGCTCTTTCACATGTAGTGCAGCGAGCAACAAAACGCTCAACATCCCGTCTCATCTTTGGCCAAAAGAAATGTGTAGCAAGTATATCCTCCGTCTTCTTGACGCCAAAGTGTCCCATTAATCCTCCTCCATGCGCCTCCTGCAACAACAAAAGACGAACGGAGCTAGCTGGAATGCATAGCTTGTTAGCACGAAACACAAATCCATCGTTAAGAACGAACTTGTTCCAAGTTCTCCCTTCCTTACAATTCTGCAATACATCTTTAAATTCAGCATCATGAACATATTGATCTTTGATGGTCTCCAAACCAAATATTTTAAAGTCAAGTTGTGAAAGCATAGTATAACGACGAGACAAGGCATCAGCAATAACATTTTCTTTACCCTTATTGTGTTTAATGACATAAGGGAAAGTCTCAATGAATTCAACCCATTTAGCATGTCTACGGTTCAGTTTTGCTTGACTTTTAATGTGTTTCAAAGATTCATGATCAGAATGTATAACAAATTCCTTGGGCCATAAATAATGTTGCCATGTTTCTAAGGTCCGAACAAGAGCATATAATTCTTTATCATAAGTAGAATAGTTCAGACTAGGCCCACTCAATTTTTCAGAAAAGTATGCAACAGGTTTTCCATCTTGTAATAACACACCTCCTAATCCAATTCCACTAGCATCACATTCAAGCTCAAAAGTCTTATTGAAATTAGGAAGTTGGAGTAAAGGAGCATGTGTCAACTTATCTTTCAATACCGTGAAGGCTTCTTCCTGTGCGGTACCCCAAACAAAAGGCACATCCTTCTTTGTAAGCTCGTTGAGAGGTGCAGCAATGATGCTGAAATCTCTCACAAAACGCCTATAGAAACCAGCGAGGCCAAGGAAACTCCTCACTTGTGTGACCGTTTTGGGCTGCGGCCAACTCTCGATAGCTTCAATCTTGGCTTTATCAACTTCAATTCCATGTGGAGTAACAACATAGCCAAGAAAAGATACTCGGTCGATGCAAAAGGTGCACTTTCCAAGGTTTCCAAACAAACGTGCATCACGTAGAGCAATAAAAACAGCACGTACATGTTCCAAATGTTCCTCCAAAGATTTGCTATAAATCAATATGTCATCAAAGTAAACTACCACAAATCGTCCAATGAAAGCACGTAAAACTTCGTTCATTAACCTCATGAAAGTACTAGGTGCATTAGTTAACCCAAAAGGCATGACTAACCACTCATATAATCCAAACTTAGTTTTAAATGTTGCTTTCCATTCATCACCCAATTTCATACGAATTTGATGGTATCCACTACGCAAATCAACTTTGGAGAATATTGTAGAGCCACTCAATTCATCAAGCATATCATCTAGCCTAGGAATAGGATGACGATAACGAATAGTAATATTATTAGTGCCTCTACAATCAACGCACATACGCGACGTACCATCCTTTTTCGGCACTAAAATGATAGGAACAACACAAGGACTAAGGGATTCGCGTATATAACCTTTGTTGAGCAGTTCTTGTACTTGACGCATAATCTCCTTCATCTCCTCTGGATTGGTACGGTATGGTGCACGGTTGGGTAGCGAAGCACCGGGAATTAAGTCAATTTGATGCTCAATCCCTCGAATAGGTGGTAATCCCGGTGGCACGTCTTGTGGAAAGACGTCAGCGAACTCCTGCAAAATGTTAGTGACAGCAGGGGGCAAAGAGGAAGGCACGTCCTCGAATGAAAATAATGCCTCTTTGCACACAAAAGCATAGCAAACAGATTTGCTAAAATCTAGCTCATTAATATCAGATTTGGTGGCAAGTAAACATGCACTTTTCAATTTAATTTCAGAAACAACAGTAGATGATTTATTATTAGGCTTCATTTGGTGCTCAAATTCTTTTGCCACAATCTGATTTTCACTCTTATTTGTCTCCTGTTTTGCTTTATTAGCTCTATTAATATCATCTTTCAAAATGGAATCAGGAGTCATAGGAAGAAAATTAATATTTTTATCATTATAAACAAGAGTATACTGATTGTTTCTACCATGGTGTACAGAATTGTTATCAAATTGCCATGGTCTACCAAGTAATAAGGAACATGCTTGCATAGGTACCACATCACAATCAACATAATCAGCATATGTAGAGATACTAAAATGCACACGAACAATACGTGTTACCTTAACCTTGCCGCTGTTGTTGAACCATTGGATGTAGTAAGGATGTGGATGTGGTCTTGTGGTGAGAGATAGCTTCTCCACCATCTCCATGCTAGCCAAGTTATTGCAGCTCCCTCCATCTATGATCACGCGAACAGAATGTTCCTTCACAACTCCCTTTGTATGGAACAAATTATGCCTCTGATTTTGCTCAGCTTGTGTAACCTGCACACACAAAACACGTTGAGCAACTAAACATTCATACCTGTCAGCATCTTCAGGAGCCATGTATTGCGTCTCATGATCAGAATCGTCTCCACCATGTTCTTCACGTGTAATAAGAGCCAAAGTCTCCTCATCATAGTCACTAGCGGACTCATACCCACCATCCTCAGTAACAATCATCACACGCTTAGATGGGAATTCTCTCGCATAATGACCTCCACCCTTGCAACGTCGACAAATAATATCATGTGTTTGCCCTGTTGATGCCATGGATGAAGAAGAGCTCTTTGCAGGCCCAGAAGGTGTGCTCTTGGCAGATAGTGGTGATTGTGCCTGCTTTATTGTATCACGGTTGGAGGTGGCAGCCGACGGAGGCGCTGGTGTAACAGAACGTGTGGAAGTAGATGATGCACGTGGTGTCCATGATGAAGGTCGACCTGCAGAAAAGTTAGTCCGCGCCAATGCCTGTCGATCCTGCACTTCACGCTCAGCTTTACAAGCAAGATGGAATAAACGAGTGATATTAGTATACTCCTTATACTCTAGAATCGTCTGAATCTCTCTATTTAATCCACCCATAAAACGTGCAAGCATAGCTTCATTCTCCTCAATAATACCACATCTAATCATGCCAGTTTGTAATTCCTGATAATATTCTTCTACAGAATTTTTTCCCTGTCTTAAGCGCTGCAATTTTTGAAGTAATTCACGTTCATAATATGGTGGAACCCAACGAGTACGCATATCAGTTTTCAAAGCAGCCCAAGTAGCCGGAATAGGATATAATCTACAATGCTCAGACCACCAAACACATGCAAAACTAGTGAATGCACAAACAGCAGTAGGAACACGTCTCTCCTCGGGATATTGTAAACATGTAAATCGTTGTTCAGTTTCTAACTCCCAAGTAAGATATATATCAGGAACATATCTACCCTCAAATGGTAGAATATTCAATTTTAGTTTAGGGAGATGGTCATGATCTCGTTCCTGAGGGTGAGCCCTACCATTGCCATTATTTGCATGTGGACGACCTGGTGGTTGCTGTGCTGGTGGTGGCACGTAGTTCTGATTTTGATCAACCTCATCCTCATAATCTCCCACATAATCATCCTCCTCCACATCAGCAGTAGGAGCCACAGAAGTATCAACAGCAGCACCAGCAGTTTGGCCCGACTGAAGAGGGACACGGCTCGCTCGGCGGAGGGACACGGCTCCCACATAATCAAACTGATAGGATGTGCATGGAATTTTTTTTCACTTTTTTTCGGAAATCAGGGCAGCGACGATGAAAAAGTGCGACAAAAAATCACTATGATGGCACGTGGCTCAAAAGACTCAGAAAAGCCAAAAAATAGGATAGGGAAAAAAATTTGCCCATGAAAATTTTGGCCTAAAAACTGCCCGGGGGTCTCCAGACTCTTTTTTTTCGAGACCTACGCAGGCAAGGAAACACGAATCAGAATTTAGATTGATCTCAAGAACAAACCTAATATGAGAAGAACTCGGATTGGTGGTGGATATATGGTTGTGGTATATGGCAGCGGTCGTGGTATATGGTAGCGGTGGTGGTATATGGATACAGATGGGCGGTGGTATATGGATACAGATTGGTGGTGGTATATGGATATGGATTCAGAGCGGTGGCGGATAAGCAAAAGTGGTAGATGGGCGATGATGATGGTGCGGCGGCGTCGTGACAACTTATGACAAGAACTCAAAACTCTAAAAGACTAGACTCTAAGACCAGCAACTTGACACGACGATGCAACCGCAAATTCAACAAAGCAAAAAACCTAAAAAGATTATGCAAAGGCTCAGATTGGTTCGGATATGATGAACTAACCCTAATTATTTTTCTGGCTTTTTCTTGGACTGTAGGT
This sequence comes from Triticum aestivum, assembly GCF_018294505.1. Classification (NCBI taxonomy): domain Eukaryota; kingdom Viridiplantae; phylum Streptophyta; class Magnoliopsida; order Poales; family Poaceae; genus Triticum; species Triticum aestivum. The sequence continues at coordinate 343,327,952 of NC_057797.1, read as the reverse complement.
ATGAAGAACAGACTCGATCTAATCTACGAAAAACTGTAAAATCTCACCGAGCAACCTGGAAATCTGATACCACTTGATAGAGGCTAAGGTGTCCCGATGTTTCGATGAGATGGAGGCTATCGTTTTTTGTGGGAGTCGACCTTGACGATCCGACTATGAACGTGCGAGACGTCGCGCCTTAGCAATCGCTAAACCAACTTCCGAGGGTTATTGACCACGCCGGAGCATGATCAACCTGACCACGAGGGTCTGTTTCCTGCGAGCAAACGAAGAACAAGCAAGAAACTGAGATTGCAATCGGGATATTGCGAATATAAGATGAAAGCTTTATTGATCAAGGTGGGGTTCTATGACGTCTTGGTCTGGTCGTTGGACACAAACAAAGTACGCGAAGTTGCTGCTATGGCAAACTTTTAATCTAAACAAAACCCAAAGTCTAAACGACGCCCTAAGGGCTGTATATATGGAGGAAGAGGGGGGAATTTCGTGGCCCTTGAGGGTGGGGTCCGAAACCAACCCCAACTCTTGTTTCCCCACACATACGGACTCTAAAAATAGCCTATACTTAAGTATTTCGAAATTACATGGGCCTGGCCCATTAATAAGGTGACGCAGCACCTAGAATAGCCTATGGACGAATATTATGAAGTGGCATCTTGTATATTTCATCCAAGGCTTCATGCACTCCTTATGGCGGCTTCAAAGTCCTGAAATCATCACTTGTAACTCCGTTCTTGATCCCCTTACGCATGCCATCAACTCCATGCGTGTTCTTGCTCCAATGTTCATCCTTCTCCAAGCTAGGCCCTTCATTTGTAAGCAAAACAAATGTATCCAATTTAGGCAGCATCATAATCTCATGAACATTAGAATCATTACCAAGAAACGAAAGTACCTGGTAATTTAATAGGCGTGCGCGAGCTCTAGTAATTGGTCCAGTATATGTAACAGTTGGGGCTGTGGGTGTAACAATGGTATTGATGTCCTCATCATATGGCTTCCTCCTTTAAGGGGTCTGACCATATGAAGCCCCCAGACCACAAAGGGCCAAGTAATGGGGATTGTTTGGAGAGCAGTAGGTGGCATGTGGCTTTGGTTTGCAAAAAGCTGGCAATCGACGCAATGCTGGACGAGGTCATGTGCGTCTGCTCGGGCTGTCGGCCAGTAGAAACATATACAGAAGGCCTTGCTTACATGGGCCCGAGCTGCGACGTGATGGCCGCCGAGTCCAGCATGAATTTCTGCCAAAAGTTGTCGTCCTTCCTCTTCGGAGATGCACCTTTGAAGTACTCCGGTAGCGCTTTTCTTATAAAGCTCTCCCTCATGGACCTTGTAGGCTTTAGACCGCTGCACAATGCAACGTGCCTCGTTTGGGTCCTCAGGGAGTTATTGCCTATTTAGGTAGGCCAAGAAGGGTTTTGTCCAAGGGGCCATGACAACCATAATCATGTGGGCCGAAGGTGTTATTTCGGTGGCGGAGCCACCGATTACGCCAGAGTGTTCGGGATCTGGTGTTGTGGCCGGATCCGGACTGTTGGTTCCAGTCTCACCTTCCCACACCACGGATGCTTAAACAGCCTTTCCAAGAAGATATTAGGTGGGACAGGGTCTCGCTTAGCACCGATGCGGGCAAGGATATCCGCCGCTTGATTGTTTTCTTGGACCACATGGTGGAATTCGAGCCCCTCGAACCGTGATGACATTTTGAGGACGGCATTGCGGTAAGCCGCCATTTTTGGGTCCTTGGCGTCAAAGTCTCCATTTATTTGAGATATTGCAAGGTTCGAATCCCCACGCACCTCTAGGCGTTGAATGCCCACGGAGACTGCCATTCAGAGACCATGCAACAGGGCCTCATATTCTGCTGCATTGTTGGAGTCTGTGTATAATATTTGGAGTATGTATTGGACTGTATCTCCGGTGGGGGATATCAGGACGACACCTACCCCCAGACCAGCCAGCATCTTAGAGCCGTCAAAGTGCATGATCCAATTGGAGTACGCGCCATACTCTTTAGGGAGTTCGGCTTCTGTCCATTCGGCGACGAAATCGGCCAGTACTTGCGACTTAATGGCTCGTCGTGGTTTGTATGTTATGTCGAATGGGAGGAGCTCAATAGCCCATTTAGCAATCTGGACCGTGGCATCACTGTTATTTATTTCGTAGTTGAGTGGTACTTCAGAGGCCACCATAATTGAACACTCTTGAAAGTAGTGTATGTAGTTTCCGGGATGCCAGGAAGACCGCGTATGCTATCTTTTGATAATGTGGGTACCCTGATTTGCATTGAGTGAGGACAGTGGATACATAGTATACCGACTTTTGAAGTGGGAACTTATGTCCGTCCATCTCTCGTTCGACGACGAGCACTCCGCTTACAACCTGGTGTGTTGCTGCAATATATAACAGCATTGGTTCGCCAATATTTGGCGTGGCCAAGATTGGGTTGCTAGCCAAGAGGGATTTTATTTCTTCCAACCCGGTCGTGGCCGCATCCGTCCACTCGAAGTGTTTGGTCCGTCGAAGAAGGCGATAAAGAGGTAGTGCCTTTTCTCCCAATCGGGAGATAAAGCGGCTTAAGGCAGCCACACATCCAGTTAATATCTGGATTTGCTTGAGGTCTGTTGGGATAGCCAACTGTGATAGAGCTCGGATTTGAGCCGGATTTGTTTCAATTCCTCTATTGGAAACGATGAAGCCCAAGAGCTTTCCGATGGGTACACCGAAAACGCATTTTTCCGGATTGAGCTTGATGTCATATGTTCGGAGATTGTCGAACGTAAGCCTCAAGTCGTCTATTAAAGATTCGACGTGTCTGGTTTTGATGCCCACATCGTCTACGTATGCCTCCACTATTTTGCCGATTTGTGTTTCCAGGCATGTCTGAATCATGCATTGATAGGTTGCACCGGTGTTTTTGAGCCCGAAAGGCATGGTGTTAAAACAGAAGGGGCAGTATGGAGTGATGAATGCCGTTGCGGCTTGATCAGACTCTGCCATCTTGATTTGATGGTATCTGGAGTATGCGTCGAGGAAGCACAATGAGTCGTGTCCTGCGGTAGCGTCTTCCTCGCGACAGTCCTTGACCTTGCTCATTACAAGGGGGAATCTGGCCCAATAGTGATGTACTGTCTCTTGGGGCTCTTGTCTAATGCAGGAAAGATCACTTATGTATGGGTGGGTGGGTAGATTTAGGTCCAAACCCGGACCCGATCTGAGACCCAGGGGCAGAGGAGTTTCCGAGCTTAGCAGTTCAGACTCCGGGATGTTGCCCAATAGTTCTGGTCCGCTGTCCGATTCTAGGTTCGAAGCTTGGGCCATGTCCTCCCGTAGACGGGTATCCGGCTCGGAGAGCTTGGGAATCCGGGCATAGTTTGTCCTCAAAATAGAGGAAGAATCGTTGCATTGCTCCACCACCACCACTATCTGATGGGTGACCGGTGGAGAGTTAATCTCCCTTTGGTCAGGTTTAAGACCGATCCGATCATAGTCCGTAGCGACTCCCAGGGCGGCGATGTGATCCAAGAGATTGTTCAAGGAAGAGAGCTCCATTGGATCCATATGCTCGGTGAATCCCGAACCGATGTGGAGGCTGTTTTTGATGACCCGAGAAGTCATCGTCGGTGCGACGGCCAAACGGGCGGTCATGACGAAGCCGCCTAGTCAGAGAGTTTGGCCTACAGCCAGGGCTCCCCCAGAGGTAATGCTGTCCTTGACAACAAGACAAGCCATTAGGCCTTATCGTGACGGCAGAATGGAACTCTCAATGAAAGCACCAATGTCGGTGTCAAAACCGGCAGATCTCGGGTAGGGGGTCCCAAACTGTGCCCTAAGGCTAATGGTAACAGGATGCGGGGGACACATGTTTACCTAGGTTCGGGCCCTCTCGATGGAGGTAATACCCTACTTCCTGCTTGATTGATCTTGATGATATGAGAATTACAAGAGTTGATTTACCACGAGATCGTAGAGGCTAAACCCTAGAAGCTAGCCTATGATTATGATTGTTGTTATCCTACGGACTAAACCCTCCGGTTTATATAGACACTTGAGGGGGCTAGGGTTACACAGAGTCGGTTACAAGGGAGGATATCTACATATCCGAATTGCCAAGCTTGCCTTCCACGCAAGGGAGAGTCCCACCCGGATACGGAACGAAGTCTTCAATCTCGTATCTTCATAGTCCAACAGTCCGACCAAAGTGCTTGGTGCCCTTGCCAGGGACGCCCCTCTGGGCAGCGTGGTCGAGGGGGGCGTTGTGTTGGGAGTGGCCCTCGACGGCTCCTCCTGCCGTTCTCCTCCTGCAAACCCGGCAAGGTCAGCATCAAGGATTCACACCCCCAATGTTCATCAGAGAAGGAGTGAGTGATGAACTCACGCTGGGGGCTGAAGCGGGGGCTGCATCGGGGGATGTTGTCCGGGCTGCTCTCCACCAACACCGGCATACGTGAAGTACCTGCCGGGGGCTTGTCGCCCGTCCAGGCTTTGGCCCTCTTCGCTATCCTCTGGGCCAACGTCTTCGTGTCCCTCTGAAGATAACATCAAGTCAAAGAAGAATAACATAGGCGTGAAGCCAGGAGATGATGTGGGGCGAAATACTTACTCGTCCTCCACCTCCCCCTCCACTGGCTTCCTCTTCCCTTTCGGGCTAAAAGATCCGAGGTTGAATTCAGCCTCCAGGGTGCTGTCCTAGGGAGAGGGAGAAGGAGATGGGGTCCGGTGCCGCTTGGACGAGGAGGAGACAGTCGCCGTCTTCTTCGCCACCGCAGCCTTCACCGACTTCTTTGCTGCCGCGACCTTCATCACCCTCGTCTGGCGCACGAGCTGCTCCTGAGCCGGTTGCCGCTTCAGCTTCCTCTTCGCACACGCTTCTTCCCCACGGATGGAGGGTCATCCGCTTCGGCTTCCTCTTCGGGCGACTCGTCGCCTGCGTCTTCAATAAGGGGCCCCGGCGCCGGCGCCGCTGGCCTCCCCGGCAGACTCCGCCCACTGGGCGAGCTCCTTCTCCTCCATAGCCGCGTCGGCCATGTCCTCCACGGTGCTGGCGCTGCTGGCCTCCCGAGCAAGCGCCGCCTCCGCCGCCCTGGCGGCAATGTAGTCCAGCTCCTCCCTGGTGGTGTCGCGGATGAGCAGCGGCTCCTCGCGGACATAGTTCTCCGAAAAGTTGTCGAAAAACTCCTGCACCCCTTTTGCCGACGGCTCGGCCCAGGCCGGGTCGAGGCCGTGCACGTTGAAGTCCGGCATCATGGCGATGATAGCGGGCTGGCGAGAGTTGTTGCTTAGCGGGACCACTCCTACTGGCAACCCAAACAGGGGCCCCTTGGCGGCCTTGCAGGTCTTCATGGCCTTGACGGTCCTCTCAACCCTGTTGTCGCCATCCACATTGAGTTGGATGAGCGTCTGGCAGAAATGGGCGTGCCCCACCATCATGAAGTTATGCTTCAAACCAGGGCGGATCCTCATGACAAGGGCTGCATTCCTGAAGTCCCAGGCCGGCCTCCCATTGTTGTGCAGCGGGGCGATTCGGAGACGGATGAAATCAGCCCCAATCATTTCAAGGGTGAGACCGGCCATGGTGAGGCGGTGGATCCTAGTGGTGGCGACCGTGAGCTTCTTGTCGTTGGCGTCGAGGTCGCTCCAGTCCTTGCGATGGGTCAGCAGGCTCTGACGAACTCGGCAGAACTCGTGCGGATCCTCCTCCTTGATCCAGAGCCACCGACCCCCCTGTCGGTGTCAAAACCGGCGGATCTAGGGTAGGGGGTCCCGAACTATGCATCTAGGATCGATGGTAACAAGAGACGGGGGACACGATGTTTTACCCAGGTTCGGGCCCTCTCTATCGAGGTAATACTCTACTTCCTGCTTGATTGATCTTGATGAATATGAGTATTACAAGATTGATCTACTGCGAGATCGTAGTGGCTAAACCATAAAAGCCTAGCTGGTATGAATATGGTAATGAATATCTCCTTTCCGGACTAACCCCTCCAGCTTATATAGACACCGGGGTGGGGGGGAATCTAGGGTTACATAGAGTCGGTTACATAAGAAGGAATCTTCATAGTCAGTCGCCAAGCTTGCCTTCCACGCCAAGGAGAGTCCAATGCGGACACAGGTACAGTCTTCGGCCTTCATGTCTTCACAGCCCATCAGTCCGGCCCATGGATAACAGGCTGGATGCCCGAGGACCCCTTAGTCCAGGACTCCCTTAGTAGCCCCTGAACCTGTCTTCAATGACGAGGAGTTCGGCGCGCATATTGTCTTCGGCATTGCAAGGCGGGTTCCCTTCTATCCGAACTTCAAGATAGTCTTTAGATGTGATGATAGTATCCAGACCTGTCACACACACCATACATAACCACAGAGAGAATATATTCTTGCAGGAGTTCCATCCGCTGACAACTTTTTCGTAGCACGATATTACGTCTGACCGGTCATAATTTCGAACCGTTTTTGTGTTCGACGTTCCACGTCCCGAGACGCGGTTGCCATTGGCACGTCTTGTCAAAGCAGAAATCGTGTCCCCTTATCACGGGATTCTCTTCAATGCGGGTATGGGTAATCCAACCGTGCTGTTTATACGGTCTTGGGAATAGGCGAGTTTAAGGCGAGCGGGGAGGCTCTTGATATTCGTGGCCTTTATAAGGGGATCAGAATTCCCTTTCTCCACCCACACCTCGGTTCCTCCTCAGCCGTTCCATCCCAGAGCTCCAGCGCCCAAGCCTTTAGCTTTTCCCTTGTCCGAGAAAGCACTCCAAAGATGTCTAGATCCGGAGCTGGAGGCAAGTGGATGGCCTCCTCCGTCACGAAAAGGGATATCAAGGAGCTCCGAGAGGCTGGATATCTGGCCAAAGAGATCGCTCACAGACTCCCGGCCAAGGGACAGATCGTCCCTACTCCAAAGCCCCACGAGAGGGTTGTGTTTCTTACACATTTCGTCCATGGGCTGGGCTTCCCTTTTCACCCCTTCGTCCGTGGATTGATGTTTTACTACGGGCTAGACTTCCATGACCTAGCTCCTAACTTCATTCTCAACATCACGGCATTCATTGTCGTGTGCGAGGCCTTTCTCCGCATCCCGCCTCATATCGGCCTGTAGCTGAAGACCTTCAATGTGAAGCCGAAGGTGGTGAGCGGCCAACATGCAGAGTGCGGAGGCGCCATGGTGGTCAAGATGCCCAACGTTACCTGGCCCGAAGGCACATTGACGGAGACGGTGAAGGGGTGGCAATCGGGGTGGTTCTACATCACCGAGCCACGCGATGCCAACTGGGCGGCGGCCCCCAAATTCCGATCCAGAATCCCGATGAGGCTCACCTCCTAGCAAGAGAGGGGCCTGACCTGGGGTCCCTTGGATGAGCTGACTCGGCTCCAGACGTGCGTCCAGAATATGATAGACAGGAAGATGAAGCTTGTCAATGTGATCCAGGTCATGCTCATTCGTCGGATCCTCCCGTGCCAACGCCGGACTTGCTATCTATGGGAGTACGATCCGGCCAAGCACCAGATGCTACTAGAGTTCTTTAGCACGACACACGAAGAAATCTGGAAGGCGCTCTTTAAGGCCGGCGAGACGCCACCGCCTGCAACCGAAGACCGCGGGCTTAGCTTAAAATGCCAGGCTAACTTGGTAAGTTCTTTTAATGTTTTTAAGGTTTACCCTTTACTAGCATATTTTGGGAAAAAGTCTAAGCCTTCCTACCCATGTTTTCAGGCCTGGATCAAGGTAGCAGAGGGGATTAACTGTCCGGCTCCGCTGCCCGAAGACCAGGAATTCCCATTATTGACGAGAATGCTTTTCCCTGCACCTTATGAGGTTCGCCGAAAAGGCGCTCCGGACGTGACATCCGAAAACGAGACTTCCTCTTCGTTCGCTGACGACGACGATGAAGACGAAGAAGAAAATGACTCCCCACCTGAATTGAGGAGGAAGAAGAGAGCAGCCCCCACAAACCCAGAGGCGAAAGCGTCTAAGAGGGTTAAAGGCTCCCTCGCGGATAACCCCACGTGGGATGTTGATAGCAGTCCGGAGCAACCTCGCCGGACCAAGCCTCGGGACGCCTTGTAAGTACCAGAATCTGAAGATGTCCGGCTTTCCCGGTTTTGTAGTGTATCTCAAACCTTGTCATTGCAGTCCGGCACGCAACGGCTCCCTGTGATCCTCAACAGAGGGATCGCTAGACTCAAAGGAGATGGCTAGCATGTCTCCGCCACCTGCGCATTCCGTCTCTCCCAAGGGTGACGAGGAGGTGGTGTCGCAAAAGACCTTCCCTGACCTGGGGGAGCTTCTGGAGATCGTCGGGGTGGCGCCCCAGGACGATTCCTCAGTCGCTGGACACATGGGGAAAAAGCCCCTATGGGGACTGGTGACGGGGGCCGAGTTCTCTTCGGACTGGAGCTGGATACCATTCTGGAGATCTATGCGGCTCCAGAGTCCAGCGAACAACATTCTTGGAAAGGAGGGAATGTGCCTGTTCCGCCGGTGACCTTTGTCCAACCAAAGGCTCCGGATAATCTACTGGAGGCGCTATGAGGCAACTCTATTGTAGATGAACACCGCGCCCATATGGGCACGGTGATAGAGAAGGTTCAGTTCGTCAAAAGTGGACTGACCGAAGCCTGCACTAGCCTTCTATCAGGCTTTGAGGTAAGTAATGTGGTTGTAGGAAGAGTATCACAGTATAGACATTATCCCTTGATGCTCTGTTTGGTGTTTGGGAAGAAAAAAGCCGAACAGAGGATCAAGAAGAAATATCGCAGGAGTCTAACATAAGTTGTCTATGTGAATAGGCAGGTATCGCTGCAGGCTGCCACCTCTCATGCTGCGGAGGTCTTCGGACTGAAGCGGAAGCTGGAGCAGGCCGAGGAGGAGCTCGGCCTCATGAAGAAGCAGCTGGAGGATAGGCAAGGTATGCCGTAACCTGCGGGTACATTTTAAGAAGAAAAAAGGAATAGTCCGTCTGGACTAAGGTGTCATAAACGTTATTAGGGGCCACGACCACGGTGGCAGCCCTCAAGAAGGCGTTAGCCGAGGCCGAGGAAAAGCGGCCAAGGAACGCGCCACGCGTGAGAAGCACGAGGCCCGGGTTGGCGAGGCGCAGCAATAGCTCCAGGGCGCGATCGAGAGATTTGAGTCCTTGGAGCGCGATTGTAAGGCGCAAGATTCCGAACTGGCGAAGGCCCGCCAGAGTGCACAGGATGCATGAGCCGAAGCCTAGAACGCCCTCCAGGAAATTCAGGTGGCCAAGAATATTGCGGCGGGTAAGCCTTTCACCATGCAAAGCAAGTATGTAGAAGAAACGTTCCTTGTACTTATCCGAATTTGGGTTTTCCAGGGGCGTTTATGGATCTGCCGCGCAGTATATCGGATGCTGCCAAGCAATATAGAGCCGAAGAAGGGATGTCGATGGAGAAGCTATTCTGGTCCCAATATCTTGGACCCGAACATCCGGTGCCCTTTAGCGACCAGCTGAAGCAGTTGGTCGAGCTGCACAGGTCGGGGGAGCTAGCCATGAAGGACCTGATAGTCCGGCTATGGCCTGCCGAGCCTGTACCACGCAGCTACTTCGGGCTTGTTAATCGGCTTGCAAGTGCCTGTCCACAGCTCGAAACCGTGAAGCGGTCGGTCTGTATTGAAGGTGCGCGTATGGCGTTTGCCCGCGTCAAGTAGCATTGGGCAAAGCTAGATGCCAAGAAGATGATGACCGAGGGGCCGTCGGAGGGCAAGGAGCATCATCGACCCGAGCTCTATTTTGATGGTGTCCTGGAGGGATCCCACCTTGTGGCGGAGCAATGTTTGAAGGATGTCATATTCCCATGACAAAATTTGTATTATCTTGTCCTGTAATATCCAACGGTGATGTTATGTAACATAATTCTTTTGATTTACGTTTTACCTCCTGTGCGGTCGTTTATGAGATCTGAGGGTTGACCAGTCGTTGGCTTCTCCCCCCATGTAGATAGTACGGGGGTGTTCGGGATAAATCTAAACACTCTTTACTCCACATTCCGGTCCATAAAGGAGGTGTTTAGTTCAACGAACAAGGCAATCAGACTATGCGGCCTTTACCGCCCGCACTTAGCCATAGGAGCTTGACTATTAAGAAAGTCGGCGAAGCCCCTGGTATTCGGATTGCCGAACTAGGGGCGTTGTACTCGCCTAATCGGGAGAATCGATTCTTCGCAAGAAGCGGAAAAAATCTCTAACGATTTTGGAATTCTCGAACAGCTGACTAGCTCTCACCGCATCATGACAGTCACTTTTCGGCTTTCTCTACTGAGGTGCTCGTTCGGAAGAACCGGAACACAATTGCAGTAGTTCTCCCTTTACTACCCTAGCCGATATAGCGGAACATAAGGTAGTAAGCACAGGAACAGGGCAACCCAACTATTGACCAAAGACATGATTCGGAGCCGATGCATATAATGCTATAATTTCGGGGTGCCGAACTGCACTGTAAAAGCGTTCGGACTTTTATGGCCGTAACACGCAGAGTAATGAAGCCCCTGGCGTAGTAATACGTACCATGGTGTACGTTTGCGATGAGTAATAAGTACAAAGGTGAGAAAAAAGGAAAAATTAAGCTGACGCCACCATTTATTCACCATTGTGATGTAATTAGTACGTCGAGGCGTACTTTGTGCAAGTAAAGCGATAAGCAAGTAAGGCTATTTAATATGCCGCCACCAAGGGTGAGCTGCGTGCGGGCAAGTAAAATGGGTATGGCAATCATTTAGTAGAGACCACCTCGAGATTCCCTTGTATGCCAGAGCTCCTTGTCTCCTTGGTGTGTTCTACGAGCAGGCCGTCCGCATAGACCTTCAAAAGGGAAAAAACTGAAATGAAAAAGAAAAGTAAAGGTGCACAAATCCCAGGGTTGGTCAAGCCGCACTGTGGGTCGAGAGCGAGTTATGCCTCCGTCAGTACCCATGGGGTTTTGTGTGCGTAGTTATGTACGCACTATACAAATGCCATTTCCTTATCGGGGATGGGACGGAGGCCGAATTACTAATTCAGCTCTTGACGAACCGAGCTGCCCTGTTGCAGTGTAGTCCAGATATTCTTGACGATGTCCAGGGGCTCGGCGGCCGGATTATGGTGCCGCTTGGGAAGGCCACTCAGTACTTCCGCTGCTAGGGCTGCGGTGTCCTCCTCTATGCGGAGGGAACGTTCCGTGTTTCCATTTACTATAATGATGCCGCATGGACCGGGCATCTTGAGCTTGATGTAAGCATAATGTGGCACCACATTGAATCTAGCAAACACGGTTCGCCCGAGCGGTGCGTGGTATCCGCTTCGGAAGGGGACGATATCGAAGATTAACTCTTTGCTTCGGAAGTTGTCCGGGGAACCGAAGACCACCTCTAGCATGATTGGGCCCGTACAACGGGCCTCTACGCCTGGTATGACTCCTTTAAAGGTAGTCTTTGTGGGTTTTATTCGTGAGGGATTAATGCCCACCTTCCGTACTGTGTCCTGATAGAGCAGGTTGAGGCTGCTACTGCCATCCATTAGGACTCGCGTTAGGTGAAATCCGTCGATGATCGGGTCGAGGACCAGTGCGGCTGCACCGCCATGCCGGATACTAGTTGGATGATCTCGACGATTGAAGATGATTGGGAATGACGACCATGGATTGAGTTTTGGGACGACTGGCTCTACCGCGTAGACGTCCCTGAGTGCTCGCTTGCGCTCCCTTTTGGGGATGTGTCAAGCATATATCATGTTCACCATTTTGACTTGAGGGGGAAATTTCTTCTGCCCCCTAGTGTTCGGTTGTCGGAGCTCCTTGTCATCGTCCTCGCTCTGCGATTCCCCTTCCTTGTTTCCACTATTTATGTTGCTGGCTTGCTTAAAGACCCGGCAATCTCTATTAGTATGGTTTGCCGGTTTGTCTGGGGTGCCATGTATCTGGCACGGACGATCGAGTATGCGGTCCAAGCTGGATGGTCCTCCGCCGTTCCTTTTGTAGGGCTTCTTTCGCTGGCCGGACTTGGAGCCACTGAATCTGGCATGAACTGTAGTGTCATCGGTGTTATCGCCATTGCTTTGGCTTTTGTGTCTGTTGCGCTGGAGCTTGCTGGTGCTGTGTTTGTGATAGAGGCAAAGGTGTCCCGTCTTTCGATGAGAAGATGGATATCGCTTTGGTGGCAGTCGACTTTGACGATCCGACTACGAACGTGCGAGGACGTCGCGCCTTAGCAATCGCTAAACCAACTCCGAGAGGTTATTGACCACGCCGGAGCACGATCAACCTGACCACGAGGGTCTGTTTTCTGCGAGCAAATGAAGAACAAGCAAGAAACTGAGATTGCAATCTGGATATTGCGAATATAAGATGAAAGCTTTATTGATCAAGGTGGGGTTCTGTGACGCCTTTGTCTGGTCGTTGAACACAAACGAAGTACGCGAAGTTGCAGCTATGGCGAACTTTTAATCTAAACAAAACCCGAAGTCTAAATGATGCCCTACGGGCTGTATATATGGAGGAAGACGGGGGGGAATTTCGTGGCCCTTAGGGTAAACAAGAGATAGGGTTGATTTCGGACCCCTCCACCAAGGGCCACGAAATTCCCCCCCCCCGTCTTCCTCCATATATACAGCCCTTAGGGCATCGTTTAGACTTCGGGTTTTGTTTAGATTAAAAGTTCGCCATAGCTGCAACTTCGCGTACTTCGTTTGTGTTCAACGACCAGACAAAGGCATCACAGAACCCCACCTTGATCAATAAAGCTTTCATCTTATATTCGCAATATCCAGATTGCAATCTCAGTTTCTTGCTTGTTCTTCGTTTGCTCGCAGGAAACAGACCCTCGTGGTCAGGTTGATCGTGCTCCGGCGTGGTCAATAACCTCTCGGAGTTGGTTTAGCGATTGCTAAGGCGCGACGTCCTCGCACGTTCGTAGTCGGATCGTCAAAGTCGACTGCCACCAAAGCGATATCCATCATCTCATCGAAAGACGGGACACCTTGGCCTCTATCAAGTGGTATCAGATTTCCAGGTTGCTCGGTGAGATTTTACAGTTTTTCGTAGTTTAGATCGAGTCTGTTCTTCATACCTACAGTCCACGAAAAAGCCACAAAAAAAATTAGGGTTAGTTCATCATATCCGAACCAATCTGAGCCTTTGCATAATCTTTTTAGGGTTTTGCTTTGTTGAATTTGCGGTTGCATCGTCGTGTCTAGTTGCTGGTCTTAGAGTCTAGTCTTTTAGAGTTTGGAGTTCTGGTCATAAGTTGTCACGCCGCCGCCGCACCATCATCATCGCCCCTGCCATCTACCACCACCGCTTATCCTCCACCACTTCGAATCCGTATCCATATACCACCACCGCTGCCATCTACTACCATATATCCACCACCAATCCGAGTTCTTGTCATATTAGGTTTGTTTTCGAGATCCATCTAGATTCCGGTTCGTGTTTCCTTGCCGGAGTAGGTTCCGATTCGCAATATGGATTCCGCTTCGAATCCGTATCCATATACCACCACCGCTGCCATCTACCACCATATATCCACCACCAATCCGAGTTCCTTGCATATTAGGTGTGTTTTTGAGATCCATCTTATAAAAAAAAGAGTCCGGAAACCACCCTCCGTTTAGGCCCAAATTTTTTCGAAAACGCATTTTTCGAAAAAATTTCTGGCTATCCTATTTTTAGGTGTTTCTGAGTGTTTTGAGACAGGTGCCATTATAGGAAGTTTTTTTTGACCCGTTTCCAGTTTTTGGGTCCGGGCAGTCGAAAAAAAAATTGGTCAAAAATATTTCCTGCCCATCCTGTCAGTTTGACCTAGGAAGAGTTTTGAGACACTCGCCATTATAGTGATTTTTCGCAAAAAAAAGCAATGCAAAAAAAAGCAATGCAAAAAAAACAGCGCAAAAAAAAGAGCGAAAAAAAAATCCAGAGTGTGCTTTTCCCTTGTTTACGTGCCACGCCGTGATTTTGTTGGTGTTCTAGGCTCGCGTCTCTAGCACAGTTTAGCCTAGGACCAGCATAGTACCGTCGTTGAGCGTTTATTCAACTTTGCATCTCTGAATTGATTATTGCTGACCCTTTTTGCTACCTTATTATAAGCCTTCCCAGCTCCACATACATCTACGTCGTGCGTTTGACTCTCCCTAGTAATCGCTCTATCCAAGCTTTGAGAGTTTTTGACTACAACGGTTGCCGATCACCGCCTGCTGCTGGGTAAGAACTGGTAAGAATTTGAGATTTGCTTGACGGATTTGTGACACACACCACCACCTCTTGTTAGTAGTCTGTAGGATCATATTCTTGTGTGTTTCTATTGCTGCTAACCATGCCAGGATCACAAGCCGACGAGACTGACTGGGAGAACATGACGAATAAGGATTTGCATGATAAATTTCAGCAAATGATGAGTGGACAGGTGCAAGATGTGCTAAACAGATTTGAAGAGGCCATGGAGAAGATAGATGGCATGGAGAAGACGTTCGAAACAAAGCTCGATAACAAGTTCAATGAATTGCTCGCGCGTGTTCCACCACCACCACCCGCTGCACCTAACACACCTCTCCAACAACAACAACAACGACTACCTCCACGTCGCGAAATAGATCTCCGCCGAGCGAGCCGTATTCCTCTTGTGTTTGGCCAAACTGTTGGTGCTGCTGTTGATACTTCTGTGGCTCCTGCTGCTGATGCGGAGGAGGATGATTATGCGGGAGATTACGAGGATGAGGTTGCTCAAAATCAGAACTACGTGCAACCACCTGCACCACAACCACCAGGTCGTCCACATGCAAATAATCACAATGGTAGGGCTTTCCCTCAGGTACGAGATCATGACCATCTTCCTAAACTGAAATTGAATATTCCACCTTTCGAGGGTAGATATGTTCCTGATATATATCTTACTTGGGAGTTAGAAACTGAACAACGATTTACATGTTTACAATATCCCGAGGAGAGACGGGTTGCCGCTGTTGTTTGTGCTTTCACTAGTTTTGCATGTGTATGGTGGTCTGAACATTGTAGATTATATCCTATTCCAACTAATTGGGCTGCTTTGAAAACTGCTATGCGTACTCCTTGGGTTCCACCATATTATCAACGTGAATTGCTTCAGAAATTATAGCGCTTAAGACAAGGAAAAAGTTCTGTAGAAGAATATTATCAGGAATTACAAACTGGCATGATTAGATGTAGTATTGTTGAGGAGAATGAAGCTATGCTTGCACGTTTTCTGGGTGGATTAAATAGAGAGATTCAGACCATTCTAGACTATAATGAGTATACTAATATCACTTGTTTATTCCATCTTGCTTGTAAAGCTGAACATGAAGTGCAGGATCGACAAGCATTGGCGCGAACTAACTTTTGTGCAGGCCGACCTTCATCATGGACACCGCGTGCATCTTCTACTTCAACTGCACCAGCACCTCAATCAGGTGTCTCCTCCAGTCGTGATACAAGAAAACAGGCACAACCACCATTATCTGCCAAGAGCGCACCTGCTGGGCCTGCTGATGAGGACATCAATACAATTGTTACACCCACAGGCCCTGCTGCTATACATACTGGACCAATTACTAGAGCTCGCGCACGCCAAGTAAATTACCAGGTACTTTCGTTTCTTGGTAATGATTCTAATGTTCATGAGAATATGATGCTGCCTAAATTGGATACATTTGTTTTGCTTACAAATAAAGGGCCTAGCTTGGAGAAGGATGAACATTGGAGCAAGAACAAGCATGGAGATGATGGCATGTGCAAGGGGAACAAGAACGGAGTTACAAGTGATGATTTCAGGACTTTGAAGCCACCATAATGGGCGCATGAAGCCTTGGACGAAATATACAAGATGCCACTTCATAAATTTCGTCCCGAGGTTATTATAGGTGCTGCGTCACCTTATTATTGGGCCAGGCCCATGTAATTTCGAAATACATAAGTATAGGTTATTTTTAGAGTCCGTATGTGTGGGGAAACAAGAGATAGGGTTGATTTCGGACCCCTCTACCAAGGGCCACGAAATTCCCCCCTCTTCCTCCATATATACAGCCCTTAGGGCATCGTTTAGACTTTGGGTTTTGTTTAGATTAAAAGTTCGCCATAGCTGCAACTTCGCGTACTTTGTTTGTGTTCAACGACCAGACAAAGGCATCACAGAACCCCACCTTGATCAATAAAGCTTTCATCTTATATTCGCAATATCCAGATTGCAATCTCAGTTTCTTGCTTGTTCTTTGTTTGCTCGCAGGAAACAGATGCTCGTGGTCAGGTTGATCGTGCTCCGGCGTGGTCGATAACCTCTCGGAGTTGGTTTAGCGATTGCTAAGGCGCGACGTCCTCGCACGTTCGTAGTCGGATCGTCAAAGTCGACTTCCACCAAAGCGATATCCATCATCTCATCGAAAGACGGGACACCCCGCCTCTATCACCTGCACAAAGTTCTGCTTCTTCCATGGCATCAATAGGGCACACAAGTGATATTATTTGTCGTCGTTGTAAGGGAGGAGGTCATTATGCGAGAGAATGCAAATCTCCGCGTGTGATGATTGCTACCGTGGATGGTGGGTATGAGTCCGCTAGTGACTATGATGAGGAGACTTTGGCTCTTATTACACGTGAAGAACATGGTGGAGATGATTCTGATCATGAGACGCAACACATGGCTCCTGAAGACGCTGACAGCTATGAATGTTTAGTTGCTCAACGTGTTTTGAGTGTGCAGGTCACACAAGCTGAGCAAAATCAGAGGCACAATTTGTTCCATACCAAGGGAGTTGTGAAACAACGTTCTGTGCGCGTCATCATAGATGGAGGGAGCTGCAACAACTTGGCTAGCATGGAGATGGTGGAGAAGCTTTCTCTCACCACAAGACCACATCCACATCCTTACTACATCCAATGGTTCAACAACAGCGGCAAGGTTAAGGTAACACGTACTGTTCGTGTGCATTTTAGTATCTCTACATATGCTGATTATGTTGATTGTGATGTGGTACCTATGCAAGCATGTTCCTTATTACTTGGTAGACCATGGCAATTTGATAAAAATTCTGTACACCATGGTTGAAACAATCACTATACTCTTGTTCATAAGGATAAAAATATTACTTTGCTTCCTATGACTCCTGATTCCATTTTGAAAGATGATATTAATAGAGCTAATAAAGCAAAACAGGACACGAATAAGAGTGAAAACCAGATTGTGGCAAAAGAATTTGAGCAACAAATGAAGCCTAATAATAAACCATCTAGTGTTGCTTCTGAAATTAAATTGAAAAGTGCATGTTTATTTGCCACCAAATCTGATATTGATGAGCTAGATTTCAGCAAATCTGTTTGCTATGCTTTTGTGTGCAAAGAGGCATTATTTTCATTCGAGGACGTTCCTTCCTCTTTGCCTCCTGCTGTCACTAACATTTTGCAGGAGTTTGCTGACGTCTTTCCACAAGACGTGCCACCGGGATTACCGCCTATTCGAGGGATTGAGCATCAGATTGACTTAATTCCCGGTGCTTCACTGCCAAACCGTGCACCATACCGTACCAATCCAGAGGAGACGAAGGAGATTATGCGTCAAGTACAAGAGCTTCTCGACAAAGGTTATATACGCGAATCCCTTAGTCCTTGTGCTGTTCCTATTATTCTAGTGCCGAAAAAGGATGGTACATCACGTATTTCTGTTGATTGTAGAGGCATTAACAATATTACTATTCGTTATCGTCATCCTATTCCTAGGCTAGATGATATGCTTGATGAATTGAGTGGCTCTACAATATTCTCCAAAGTTGATTTGCGTAGTGGATACCATCAAATTCGTATGAAATTGGGAGATGAATGGAAAACAGCATTTAAAACTAAGTTTGGATTATATGAGTGGTTAGTCATGCCTTTTGGGTTAACTAATGCACCTAGTACTTTCATGAGATTAATGAACGAAGTTTTACGTGCTTTCATTGGTCGATTTGTGGTAGTTTACTTTGATGACATATTGATTTATAGCAGATCTTTGGAAGAACATTTGGAACATTTACGTGCTGTTTTTATTGCTCTACGTGATGCACGTTTGTTTGGTAACCTTGGGAAGTGCACCTTTTGCACCGACCGAGTATCTTTTCTTGGCTATGTTGTTACTCCACAGGGAATTGAAGTTGATAAAGCCAAGATTGAAGCTATTGAGAGTTGGCCGCAGCCCAAAACGGTCACACACGTGAGGAGTTTTCTTGGCCTCGCTGGATTCTATAGGCGTTTTGTGAGAGATTTCAGCACCATTGCTGCACCTCTCAATGAGCTTACAAAGAAAGATGTGCCTTTTCTTTGGGGTACCGCACAGGAAGAAGCCTTCTCGGTATTGAAAGATAAGTTGACACATGCTCCTTTACTCCAGCTTCCTGATTTTAATAAGACTTTTGAGCTTGAATGTGATGCTAGTGGAATTGGATTAGGAGGTGTGTTATTACAAGATGGCAAACCTGTTGCATACTTTTCTGAAAAATTGAGTGGGCCTAGTCTGAATTATTCTACTTATGATAAAGAATTATATGCTCTTGTTCGGACTTTAGAAACATGGCAACATTATTTATGGCCCAAAGAATTTGTTATACATTCTGATCATGAATCTTTGAAACATATTAAAAGTCAAGCTAAGCTGAATCGTAGACATGCTAAATGGGTTGAATTCATTGAGACTTTCTCTTATGTCATTAAACACAAGAAGGGAAAAGAAAATGTTATTGCTGATGCATTGTCTCGTCACTATACTATGCTTTCACAACTTGACTTCAAAATATTTGGTTTGGAGACCATCAAAGATCAATATGTGCATGATGCTGATTTTAAAGATGTAATGCAGAATTGCAAAGAAGGAAGAATGTGGAACAAGTTTGTCGTTAACGATGGATTTGTGTTTCGTGCTAACAAGCTATGCATTCCAGCTAGCTCCGTTCGTCTTTTGTTGTTGCAGGAGGCGCATGGAGGAGGATTGATGGGACACTTTGGCGTGAAGAAGACGAAGGACGTACTTGCTACACATTTCTTTTGGCCAAAGATGAGACGGGATGTTGAGCGTTTTATTGCTCGCTGCACTACATGTCAAAAAGCTAAGTCACGACTCAATCCTCATGGTTTATATATGCCTTTGCCTGTACCTAGTGTTCCTTGGGAGGATATATCTATGGACTTTGTTTTAGGTTTACCTCGAACAAAGAAGGGGAGGGATAGCATATTTGTTGTCGTGGATAGATTCTCAAAAATGGCACACTTTATACCATGTCATAAAAGCGATGATGCTGTTAATGTTGCTGATTTGTTCTTTCGTGAAATTATTCGCTTGCATGGTGTGCCAAATACTATTGTTTCAGATCGTGATACTAAATTTCTTAGCCACTTTTGGAGATGTTTATGGGCTAAGTTGGGGACTAAACTGCTTTTTAGTACTACTTGTCACCCGCAAACTGATGGCCAAACTGAAGTAGTCAATAGAACATTGTCTACTATGCTTAGGGTTGTTTTGAAGAGTAATAAGAAAATGTGGGAGGAATGCTTGCCTCATATTGAATTTTCTTATAATCGTTCATTGCATTCTACTACTAAGATGTGCCCTTTTGAAGTTGTGTATGGTTTCCTACCTCGTGCACCTATTGATTTGTTGCCTCTTCCATCTTCGGAGAAGCTTAATTTTGATGCTAAACAACATGCTGAATTGATTTTAAAAATGCATGAGTTAACAAAGGAAAACATTGAGCGTATGAATACCAAATATAAACTTGCTAGAGATAAGGGTAGAAAACATTTTGTGTTTACACCTGGAGATCTTGTTTGGTTACATTTGCGTAAGGATAGATTTCCTGATTTGCGCAAATCAAAGCTCATGCCACGGGCTGATGGTCCCTTTAAGGTGTTAGAGAAAATAAATGATAATGCATATAAACTTGAGCTGCCTGCAGATTTTGGGGTTAGTCCCACTTTTAAAATTGCAGATTTGAAGCCTTATTTGGGTGAGGAAGATGAACTTCCGTCGAGGACGACTTCATTTCAAGAAGGGGAGGATGATGAGGACATCAATACAATTGTTACACCCACAGGCCCTGCTGCTATACATACTGGACCAATTACTAGAGCTCGCGCACGCCAACTAAATTACCAGGTACTTTCGTTTCTTGGTAATGATTCTAATGTTCATGAGAATATGATGCTGCCTAAATTGGATACATTTGTTTTGCTTACAAATAAAGGGCCTAGCTTGGAGAAGGATGAACATTGGAGCAAGAACAAGCATGGAGATGATGGCATGCGCAAGGGGAACAAGAACGGAGTTACAAGTGATGATTTCAGGACTTTGAAGCCACCATAATGGGCTCATGAAGCCTTGGACGAAATATACAAGATGCCACTTCATAAATTTCGTCCCGAGGTTATTATAGGTGCTGCATCACCTTATTATTGGGCCAGGCCCATGTAATTTCGAAATACATAAGTATAGGCTATTTTTAGAGTCCGTATGTGTGGGGAAACAAGAGATAGGGTTGATTTCGGACCCCTCCACCAAGGGCCACGAAATTCCCCCCCCCTTCCTCCATATATACAGCCCTTAGGGCATCGTTTTGACTTTGGGTTTTGTTTAGATTAAAAGTTCGCCATAGCTGCAACTTCGCGTACTTTGTTTGTGTTCAACGACCAGACAAAGGCGTCACAGAACCCCACCTTGATCAATAAAGCTTTCATCTTATATTCGCAATATCCAGATTGCAATCTCAGTTTCTTGCTTGTTCTTTATTTGCTCGCAGGAAACAGACGCTCGTGGTCAGGTTGATCATGCTCCGGCGTGGTCGATAACCTCTCGGAGTTGGTTTAGCAATTGCTAAGGCGCGACGTCCTCGCACGTTCGTAGTCGGATCGTCAAAGTCGACTTCCACCAAAGCGATATCCATCATCTCATCGAAAGACGGGACACCCCGCCTCTATCACCTGCACAAAGTTCTGCTTCTTCCATGGCATCAACAGGCACAACCACCATTATCTGCCAAGAGCGCACCTGCTGGGCCTACACGGAGTTCTTCTTCTTCCATGGCATCAACAGGGCACACAAGTGATATTATTTGTCGTCGTTGTAAGGGAGGAGGTCATTATGCGAGAGAATGCAAATCTCCGCGTGTGATGATTGCTACCGCGGATGGTGGGTATGAGTCCGCTAGTGACTATGATGAGGAGACTTTGGCTCTTATTACACATGAAGAACATGGTGGAGATGATTCTGATCATGAGACGCAACACATGGCTCCTGAAGACGCTGACAGGTATGAATGTTTAGTTGCTCAACGTGTTTTGAGTGTGCAGGTCACACAAGCTGAGCAAAATCAGAGGCACAATTTGTTCCATACCCAAGGAGTTGTGAAACAACGTTCTGTGCGCGTCATCATAGATGGAGGGAGCTGCAACAACTTGGCTAGCATGGAGATGGTGGAGAAGCTTTCTCTCACCACAAGACCACATCCACATCCTTACTACATCCAATGGTTCAACAACAGCGGCAAGGTTAAGGTAACACGTACTGTTCGTGTGCATTTTAGTATCTCTACATATGCTGATTATGTTGATTGTGATGTGGTACCTATGCAAGCATGTTCCTTATTACTTGGTAGACCATGGCAATTTGATAAAAATTCTGTACACCATGGTTGAAACAATCACTATACTCTTGTTCATAAGGATAAAAATATTACTTTGCTTCCTATGACTCCTGATTCCATTTTGAAAGATGATATTAATAGAGCTAATAAAGCAAAACAGGAGACAAATAAGAGTGAAAACCAGATTGTGGCAAAATAATTTGAGCAACAAATGAAGCCTAATAATAAACCATCTAGTGTTGCTTCTGAAATTAAATTGAAAAGTGCATGTTTATTTGCCACCAAATCTGATATTGATGAGCTAGATTTCAGCAAATCTGTTTGCTATGCTTTTGTGTGCAAAGAGGCATTATTTTCATGCGAGGACGTGCCTTCCTCTTTGCCTCCTGCTGTCACTAACATTTTGCAGGAGTTTGCTGACGTCTTTCCACAAGACGTGCCACCGGGATTACCGCCTATTCGAGGGATTGAGCATCAGATTGACTTAATTCCCGGTGCTTCACTGCCAAACCGTGCACCATACCATACCAATCCAGAGGAGACGAAGGAGATTATGCGTCAAGTACAAGAGCTTCTCGACAAAGGTTATATACACGAATCCCTTAGTCCTTGTGTTGTTCCTATTATTCTAGTGCCGAAAAAGGATGGTACATCACGTATGTGTATTGATTGTAGAGGCATTAATAATATTACTATTCGTTATCGTCATCCTATTCCTAGGCTAGATGATATGCTTGATGAATTGAGTGGCTCTACAATATTCTCCAAAGTTGATTTGCGTAGTGGATACCATCAAATTCGTATGAAATTGGGAGATGAATGGAAAACAGCATTCAAAACTAAGTTTGGATTATATGAGTGGTTAGTCATGCCTTTTGGGTTAACTAATGCACCTAGTACTTTCATGAGATTAATGAACGAAGTTTTACGTGCTTTGATTGGACGATTTGTGGTAGTTTACTTTGATGACATATTGATTTATAGCAGATCTTTGGAAGAACATTTGGAACATTTACGTGCTGTTTTTATTGCTCTACGTGATGCACGTTTGTTTGGTAACCTTGGGAAGTGCACCTTTTGCACCGACCGAGTATCTT
Source organism: Triticum aestivum (assembly GCF_018294505.1). Taxonomy (NCBI): domain Eukaryota; kingdom Viridiplantae; phylum Streptophyta; class Magnoliopsida; order Poales; family Poaceae; genus Triticum; species Triticum aestivum. Next base: position 343,305,254 of record NC_057797.1, on the reverse strand, counting down.
TTCTTGGCTATGTTGTTACTCCACAGGGAATTGAAGTTGATAAAGCCAAGATTGAAGCTATTGAGAGTTGGCCGCAACCCAAAACGGTCACACAAGTGAGGAGTTTTCTTGGCCTCGTTGGATTCTATAGGCGTTTTGTGAGAGATTTCAGCACCATTGCTGCACCTCTCAATGAGCTTACAAAGAAAGATGTGTCTTTTCTTTGGGGTACCGCACAGGAAGAAGCCTTCTCGGTATTGAAAGATAAATTGACACATGCTCCTTTACTCCAACTTCCTGATTCTAATTAGACTTTTGAGCTTGATTGTGATGCTAGTGGAATTGGATTAGGCGGCGTGTTATTACAAGATGGCAAACCTGTTGCATACTTTTCTGAAAAATTGAGTGGGCCTAGTCTGAATTATTCTACTTATGATAAAGAATTATATGCTCTTGTTCGGACTTTAGAAACATGGCAACATTATTTATGGCCCACAGAATTTGTTATACATTCTGATCATGAATCTTTGAAACATATTAAAAGTCAAGCTAAACTGAATCGTAGACATGCTAAATGGGTTGAATTCATTGAGACTTTTCCTTATGTCATTAAACACAAGAAGGGAAAAGAAAATGTTATTGCTGATGCATTGTCTCGCCGCTATACTATGTGATGAGGACATCAATACCATTGTTACACCCACAGCCCCTACTGCTACATATACGGGACCAATTACTAGAGCTCGCGCACGCCAATTAAATTATCAGGTACTTTCGTTTCTTGGTAATGATTCTAATGTTCATGAGAATATGATGCTGCTTAAATTGGATACATTTGTTTTGCTTACAAATGAAGGGCCTAGCTTGGAGAAGGATGAACATTGGAGCAAGAACAAGCATGGAGATGATGCCATGCGCAAGGGGAACAAGAACGGAGTTACAAGTGATGATTTCAGGACTTTGAAGCCACCATAATGGGTGCATGAAGCCTTGGACGAAATATACAAGATGCCACTTCATAAATTTCGTCCCGAGGCTATTATAGGTGCTGCGTCACCTTTTTATTGGGCCAGGCCCATGTAATTTCGAAATACATAAGTATAGGCTATTTTTAGAGTCCGTATGTGTGGGGAAACAAGAGATAGGGTTGATTTCGGACCCCTCCACCAAGGGCCACGAAATTCCCCTCTCTTCCTCCATATATACAGCCCTTAGGGCACCGTTTAGACTTTGGGTTTTGTTTCGATTAAAAGTTCGCCATAGCTGCAACTTCGCGTACTTCGTTTGTGTTCAACGACCAGACAAAGGCGTCACAGAACCCCACCTTGATCAATAAAGCTTTCATCTTATATTCGCAATATCCAGATTGCAATCTCAGTTTCTTGCTTGTTCTTCGTTTGCTCGCAGGAAACAGACCCTCGTGGTCAGGTTGATCGTGCTCCGGCGTGGTCAATAACCTCTCGGAGTTGGTTTAGCGATTGCTAAGGCGCGACGTCCTCGCACGTTTGTAGTCGGATCGTCAAAGTCGACTTCCACCAAAGCGATATCCATCATCTCATCGAAAGACGGGACACCTTTGCCTCTATCAAGTGGTATCAGATTTCCAGGTTGCTCGGTGAGATTTTACATTTTTTCGTAGTTTAGATCGAGTCTGTTCTTCATACCTACAGTCCACGAAAAAGCCACACAAAAAAATTAGGGTTAGTTCATCATATCCGAACCAATCTGAGCCTTTGCATAATCTTTTTAGGGTTTTGCTTTGTTGAATTTGCGGTTGCATCATCGGTCTAGTTGCTGGTCTTAGAGTCTAGTCTTTTAAGTTTCGAGTTCTGGTCATAAGTTGTCACGCCGCCGCCGCACCATCATCATCGCCCCTGCCATCTACCACCACCGCTCCGAATCCGTGTCCATATACCACCACCAATCCGTGTCCATATACCACCACCGATCCATATCCATATACTACCACCGCTACCACCACCGCTGTCATATACCACCACCATATATCCACCACCAATCCGAGTTCCTTGCTTATTAGGTTTGTTTTCGGGATCCATCTAGTTTCTGATTCGTGTTTCCTTGCCGGAGTAGGTTTCGGAAAAAAAAAGAGTCCGGAAACCACCCTCCGTTTAGGCCCAAAATTTTCGGAAAACGCACTTGTCGAAAAAATTTCTGGCTATCCTATTTTTAGGTGTTTCTAAGCGTATTGAGACAGTCGCCGTTATAGAAAGTTTTTTTTTGACCCGTTTCCAGTTTTTGGGTCCGGGCAGTCGAAAAAAAAATTGGTAAAAAAAAATTTCGTGCCCATCCTGTCAGTTTGACCTGGGAAGAGTTTTGAGACACTCGCCACTATAGTGATTCCCCCCCCCCCAAAAAAAGAGCAGCGCAAAAAAAACAGCGCAAAAAAAAGAGCGATTTTTTTTTTCCAGAGTGGGCTTTTCCCTTGTTTACGTGCAGCGCCGTGATTTTGTTAGTGTTCTAGGCTCGCGTCTCTAGCACGGTCTAGCCTAGGACCAGCACAGTACCGTCGTTGAGCGTTTATTCAACTTTGCATATCTGAATTGATTATTGCTGACCCTTTTTGCTACCATATTATAAGCCTTCCCAGCTCCACATACATCTACGTCATGCGTTTGACTCTCCCTGGTAATCGCTCTATCCAAGCTTTGAGAATTTTTGACTACAACGGTTGCCGATCACCGCCTGCTGCTGGGTAAGAACTGGTAAGAATTTGAGATTTGCTTGACGGATTTGTGACACCCACCACCACCTCTTGTTACTAGTCTGTAGGATCATATTCTTGTGTGTTTCTATTGCTGCTAACCATGCCAGGATCACAAGCCGATGAGACTGACTGGGAGAACATGACGAATAAGGATTTGCATGATAAATTTCAGCAAATGATGAGTGGACAGGTGCAAGATGTGCTAAACAGATTTGAAGAGGCCATGGAGAAGATAGATGGCATGGAGAAGACGTTCGAAACAAAGCTCGATAACAAGTTTAATGAATTGATCGCGCGTCTTCCACCACCACCACCCGCTGCACCTAACGCACATCTCCAACAACAACAACGACGACTACCTCCACGTCGCGAAACAGATCTCCGCCGAGCGAGCCGTGTTCCTCTTGCGTTTGGCCAAACTGTTGGTGCTGCTGTTGATACTTCTGTGGCTCCTGCTGCCGATGCGGAGGAGGATGATTATGTGGGAGATTATGAGGATGAGGTCGATCAAAATCAGCACTACGTGCAGCCACCTGCACCACCACTAGCAGGTTGACCTCAGGTATATATTCGTAATGGTAGGCCTGCAGCACCACCTTAGGTACGAGATGATGTCCATATTCGTAAACTGAAATTGAATATTCCACCATTTGAGGGTAGATATGTTCCTGATATATATCTTACTTGGGAGTTAGAAACAGAACAACGTTTTACATGTTTACAATATCCCGAGGAGAGACGGGTTGCTGCTGCTGTTTGTGCTTTCACTAGTTTTGCATGTGTATGGTGGTCTGAACATTGTAGATTATATCCTATTCCCGCTACTTGGGCTGCTTTGAAAACTGCTATGCGTACTCGTTGGGTTCCACCATATTATCAACGTGAATTGCTTAAGAAATTACAGCGCTTAAGACAAGGAAAAAATTCTGTAGAAGAATATTATCAGGAATTACAAACTGGCATGATTAGATGTGGTATTGTTGAGGAGAATGAAGCTATGCTTGCAAGTTTTCTGGGTGGATTAAATAGAGAGATTCAGACCATTCTAGACTATAATGAGTATACTAATATCACTCGTTTATTCCATCTTGCTTGTAAAGCTGAACGTGAAGTGCAGGATCAACAGGCATTGGCGCGAACTAACTTTTCTGCAGGCTGACCTTCATCATGGACACCGCGTGCATCTTCTACTTCAACTGCACCAGCACCTCAATTAGGTGCCTCCTCCAGTCGTGATACAAGAAAACAGGCACAACCACCATTATCTGCCAAGAGCGCACCTGCTGGGCCTACACGGAGTTCTTCTTCTTCCATGGCATCAACAGGGCACACAAGTGATATTATTTGTCGTCGTTGTAAGGGAGGAGGTCATTATGCGAGAGAATGCAAATCTCCGCGTGTGATGATTGCTACCGCGGATGGTGGGTATGAGTCCGCTAGTGACTATGATGAGGAGACTTTGGCTCTTATTACACGTGAAGAACATGGTGGAGATGATTCTGATCATGAGACGCAATACATGGCTCCTGAAGACGCTGACAGGTATGAATGTTTAGTTGCTCAACGTGTTTTGAGTGTGCAGGTCACACAAGCTGAGCAAAATCAGAGGCACAATTTGTTCCGTACCAAGGGAGTTGTGAAGGAACGTTCTGTGCGCGTCATCATAGATGGAGGTAGCTGCAACAACTTGGCTAGCATGGAGATGGTGGAGAAGCTTTCTCTCACCACAAGACCACATCCACATCCTTACTACATCCAATGGTTCAACAACAGCGGCAAGGTTAAGGTAACACGTACTGTTCGTGTGCATTTTAGTATCTCTACATATGCTGATTATGTTGATTGTGATGTGGTACCTATGCAAGCATTTTCCTTATTACTTGGTAGACCATGGCAATTTGATAAAAATGTTGTACAGAATGGTAGAAACAATCATTATACTCTTGTTCATAAGGATAAAAATATTACTTTGCTTCCTATGACTCCTGATTCTATTTTGAAAGATGATATTAATAGGGCTAATAAAGCAAAACAGGAGAAGAATAAGAGTGAAAATCAGATTGTGGCAAAAGAATTTGAGCAACAAATGAAGCCTAATAATAAACCATCTAGTGTTGCTTCTGAAATTAAATTGAAAAGTGCATGTTCATTTGCCACCAAATCTGATATTGATGAGCTAGATTTCAGCAAATCTGTTTGCTATGCTTTTGTGTGCAAAGAGGCATTATTTTCATTTGAGGACGTGCCTTCCTCTTTGCCTCCTGCTGTCACTAACATTTTGCAGGAGTTCAGTGACGTCTTTCCACAAGACGTGCCACCGGGATTACCGCCTATTCGAGGGATTGAGCGTCAGATTGACTTAATTCCCGGTGCGTCACTGCCAAACCATGCGCCATACCGTACCAATCCAGAGGAGACGAAGGAGATTATGCGTCAAGTACAAGAGCTTCTCGACAAAGGTTATATACGCGAATCCCTTAGTCCTTGTGCTGTTCCTATTATTCTAGTGCCGAGAAAGGATGGTACATCACGTATGTGTGTTGACTGTAGAGGCATTAATAATATTACTATTCGTTATCGTCATCCTATTCCTAGGCTAGATGATATGCTTGATGAATTGAGTGTCTCTACAATATTCTCCAAAGTTGATTTGCGTAGTGGTTACCATCAAATTCGTATGAAATTGGGTGATGAATGGAAAACAGCATTTAAAACAAAGTTTGGTTTATATGAGTGGTTAGTAATGCCTTTTGGGTTAACTAATGCACCTAGTACTTTCATGAGACTAATGAACGAAGTTTTACGTGCTTTCATTGGACGATTTGTGGTAGTCTATTTTGATGATATACCGATTTATAGCAAATCTTTGGAAGAACATTTGGAACATTTACGTGCTGTTTTTATTGCTCTACGTGATGCACGTTTGTTTGGTAACCTTGGGAAGTGCTCCTTTTGCACCGACCGAGTATCTTTTCTTGGCTATGTTGTTACTCCACAGGGAATTGAAGTTGACAAAGCCAAGATTGAAGCTATTGAGAGTTGGCCGCAGCCCAAAACGGTCGCACAAGTGAGGAGTTTTCTTGGCCTTGCTGGATTCTATAGGCATTTTGTGAGAGATTTCAGCACCATTGCTGCACCTCTCAATGAGCTTACAAAGAAAGATGTGCCTTTTCTGTGGGGTACCGCACAGGAAGAAGCCTTCACAGGATTGAAAGATAAGTTGACACATGCTCCTTTACTCCAACTTCCTGATTTTAATAAGACTTTTGAGCTTGAATGTGATGCTAGTGGAATTGGATTAGGAGGTGTGTTATTACAAGATGGCAAACCTGTTGCATACTTTTCTGAAAAATTGAGTGGGCCTAGTCTGAATTATTCTACTTACGATAAAGAATTATATGCTCTTGTTCGGACTTTAGAAACATGGCAACATTATTTATGGCCCAAAGAATTTGTTATACATTCTGATCATGAATCTTTGAAACATATTAAAAGTCAAGCTAAACTGAATCGTAGACATGCTAAATGGGTTGAATTTATTGAGACTTTCCCTTATGTCATTAAACACAAGAAGGGAAAAGAAAATGTTATTGCTGATGCATTGTCTCGTCGCTATACTATGCTTTCACAACTTGACTTCAAAATATTTGGTTTGGAGACCATCAAAGATCAATATGTGCATGATGCTGATTTTAAAGATGTAATGCAGAATTGTAAAGAAGGAAGAATGTGGAACAAGTTTGTCGTTAACGATGGATTTGTGTTTCGTGCTAACAAGCTATGCATTCCAGCTAGCTCTGTTCGTCTTTTGTTGTTGCAGGAGGCGCATGGAGGAGGATTAATGGGACACTTTGGCGTGAAGAAGACGGAGGACGTACTTGCTACACATTTCTTTTGGCCAAAGATGAGACGGGATGTTGAGCGTTTTATTGCTCGCTGCACTACATGTCAAAAAGCTAAGTCACGACTCAATCCTCATGGTTTATATATGCCTTTGCCTGTACCTAGAGTTCCTTGGGAGGATATATCTATGGACTTTGTTTTAGGTTTACCTCGAACAAAGAAGGGGAGGGATAGCATATTTGTTGTCGTGGATAGATTCTCGAAAATGGCACACTTTATACCATGTCATAAAAGCGATGATGCTGTTAATGTTGCTGATTTGTTCTTTCGTGAAATTATTCGCTTGCATGGTGTGCCAAATACTATTGTTTCAGATCGTGATACTAAATTTCTTAGCCACTTTTGGAGATGTTTATGGGCCAAGTTGGGGACTAAACTGCTTTTTAGTACTACTTGTCACCCCCAAACTGATGGACAAACTGAAGTAGTCAATAGAACATTGTCTACTATGCTTAGGGCTGTTTTGAAGAATAATAAGAAAATGTGGGAGGAATGCTTGCCTCATATTGAATTTGCTTATAATCGTTCATTGCATTCTACTACTAAGATGTGCCCTTTTGAAGTTGTGTATGGTTTCCTACCTCGTGCACCTATTGATTTGTTGCCTCTTCCATCTTCGGAGAAGGTTAATTTTGATGCTAAACAACGTGCTGAATTGATTTTAAAAATGCATGAGTTAACTAAGGAAAACATTGAGCGTATGAATGCTAAATATAAACTTGCTGGAGATAAGGGTAGAAAACATGTTGTGTTTGCACCTGGAGATCTTGTTTGGTTACATTTGCGTAAGGATAGATTTCCTGATTTGCGCAAATCAAAGCTAATGCCACGTGCTGATGGTCCCTTTAAGGTGTTAGAGAAAATAAATGATAATGCATATAAACTTGAGCTGCCTGCAGATTTTGGGGTTAGTCCCACTTTTAACATTGCAGATTTGAAGCCTTATTTGGGTGAGGAAGATGAGCTTCCGTCGAGGACGACTTCATTTCAAGAAGGGGAGGATGATGAGGACATCAATACCATTGTTACACCCACAGCCCCTACTGCTACATATACGGGACCAATTACTAGAGCTCGCGCACGCCAATTAAATTATCAGGTACTTTCGTTTCTTGGTAATGATTCTAATGTTCATGAGAATATGATGCTGCTTAAATTGGATACATTTGTTTTGCTTACAAATGAAGGGCCTAGCTTGGAGAAGGATGAACATTGGAGCAAGAACAAGCATGGAGATGATGCCATGCGCAAGGGGAACAAGAACGGAGTTACAAGTGATGATTTCAGGACTTTGAAGCCACCATAATGGGTGCATGAAGCCTTGGACGAAATATACAAGATGCCACTTCATAAATTTCGTCCCGAGGCTATTATAGGTGCTGCGTCACCTTTTTATTGGGCCAGGCCCATGTAATTTCGAAATACATAAGTATAGGCTATTTTTAGAGTCCGTATGTGTGGGGAAACAAGAGATAGGGTTGATTTCGGACCCCTCCACCAAGGGCCACGAAATTCCCCTCTCTTCCTCCATATATACAGCCCTTAGGGCACCGTTTAGACTTTGGGTTTTGTTTCGATTAAAAGTTCGCCATAGCTGCAACTTCGCATACTTCGTTTGTGTTCAACGACCAGACAAAGGCGTCACAGAACCCCACCATGATCAATAAAGCTTTCATCTTATATTCGCAATATCCAGATTGCAATCTCAGTTTGTTGCTTGTTCTTCGTTTGCTCGGAGGAAATAGACCCTCGTGGTCAGGTTGATCATGCTCCGGCGTGGTCAATAACCTCTCGGAGTTGGTTTAGCGATTGCTAAGGCGCGACGTCCTCGCACGTTCGTAGTCGGATCGTCAAAGTCGACTTCCACCAAAGCGATATCCATCATCTCATCGAAAGACGGGACACCTTTGCCTCTATCACTATGATTTCACAAATTGACTTCAAAATATATGGTTTGGAGACCATCAAAGATCAATATGTGCATGATGCTGATTTTAAAGATGTAATGCAGAATTGTAAAGAAGGGAGAATGTGGAACAAGTTCGTCGTTAACGATGGATTTGTGTTTCGTGCTAACAAGCTATGCATTCCAGCTAGCTCCGTTCGTCTTTTGTTGTTGCAGGAGGCGCATGGAGGAGGATTAATGGGACACTTTGGCGTGAGGAAGACGGAGGACGTACTTGCTACACATTTCTTTTGGCCAAATATGAGACGGGATTTTGAGCGTTTTATTGCTTGCTGCACTACATGTCAAAAAGCTAAGTCACGACTCAATCCTCATGGTTTATATATGCCTTTGCTTGTACCTAGTGTTCCTTGGGAGGATATATCTATGGACTTTGTTTTAGGTTTACCTCGAACAAAGAAGGGGAGGGATAGCATATTTGTTGTCGTGGATAGATTCTCGAAAATGGCACACTCTATAGCATGTCATAAAAGCGATGATGCTGTTAATGTTGCTGATTTGTTCTTTCGTGAAATTATTCGCTTGCATGGTGTGCCAAATACTATTGTTTCAGATCGTGATACTAAATTTCTGAGCCACTTTTGGAGATGTTTATGGGCTAAGTTGGGGACTAAACTGCTTTTTAGTACTACTTGTCACCCCCAAACTGATGGACAAACTGAAGTAGTCAATAGAACGTTGTCTACTATGCTTAGGGCTGTTTTGAAGAATAATAAGAAAATGTGGGAGGAATGCTTGCCTCATATTGAATTTGCTTATAATCGTTCATTGCATTCTACTACTAAGATGTGCCCTTTTGAAGTTGTGTATGGTTTCCTACCTCGTGCACCTATTGATTTGTTGCCTCTTCCATCTTCGGAGAAGGTTAATTTTGATGCTAAACAACGTGCTGAATTGATTTTAAAAATGCATGAGTTAACTAAGGAAAACATTGAGCGTATGAATGCTAAATATAAACTTGCTGGAGATAAGGGTAGAAAACATGTTGTGTTTGCACCTGGAGATCTTGTTTGGTTACATTTGCGTAAGGATAGATTTCCTGATTTGCGCAAATCAAAGTTAATGCCATGTGCGGATGGTCCCTTTAAAGTGTTAGAGAAAATAAATGATAATGCATATAAACTTGAGCTGCCTGCAGATTTTGGGGTTAGTCCCACTTTTAACATTGCAGATTTGAAGCCTTATTTGGGTGAGGAAGATGAACTTCCGTCGAGGACGACTTTATTTCAAGAAGGGGAGGATGATGAGGACATCAATACAATTGTTACACCCACAGCCCCTGCTGCTATAAATACTGGACCAATTACTAGAGCTCGCGCACGCCAACTAAATTACCAGGTACTTTCGTTTCTTGGTAATGATTCTAATGTTCATGAGAATATGATGCTGCCTAAATTGGATACATTTGTTTTGCTTACAAATGAAGGGCCGAGCTTGGAGAAGGATGAACATTGGATTAAGAACAAGCATGGAGATGATGGCATGCGCAAGGGGAACAAGAACGGAGTTACAAGTGATGATTTCAGGACTATGAAGCCACCATAATGGGTGCATGAAGCCTTGGACGAAATATACAAGATGCCACTTCATAAATTTCGTCCCGAGGCTATTATAGGTGCTGCATCACCTTATTATTGGGCCAGGCCCATGTAATTTCGAAATACATAAGTATAGGCTATTTTTAGAGTCCGTATGTGTGGGGAAACAAGAGATAGGGTTGATTTCGGACCCCTCCACCAAGGGTCACGAAATTCCCCCTCTCTTCCTCCATATATACAGCCCTTAGGGCATCGTTTAGACATTGGGTTTTGTTTAGATTAAAAGTTCGCCATAGCTGCAACTTCGCGTACTTCGTTTGTGTTCAATGACAAGACAAAGGCGTCACAGAACCCCACCTTGATCAATAAAGCTTTCATCTTATATTCGCAATATCCAGATTGCAATCTCAGTTTCTTGCTTGTTCTTCGTCTGCTCGCAGGAAACAGACCCTCGTGGTCAGGTTGATCGTGCTCCGGCGTGGTCAATAACCTCTCGGAGTTGGTTTAGCGATTGCTAAGGCGCGACGTCCTCGCACGTTCGTAGTCGGATCGTCAAAGTCGACTGCCACCAAAGCGATATCCATCATCTCATCGAAAGACGGGACACCTTGGCCTCTATCAACAAATGTATCCAATTTAGGCAGCATCATATTCTCATGAACATTAGAATCATAACCAAGAAACGAAAGTACCTGGTAATTTAGTTGGCGTGCACGAGCTCTAGTAATTGGTCCAGTATGTATAGCAGCAGGGGCTATGGGTGTAACAATTGTATTGATGTCCTCATCAGTTTGGCCTCGGAGGGCCCTGCTTCGTTGGTTGTGTTTGTACTGCGAGCCAGCCAACTATCTTCTCCCGCGCAAAAGCGGGTCATAAGTGTCGCGAGGGCTGCCATGGACCTCTGCTTTTCTTGGCCGAGGTGGCGGGCGAGCCATTCGTTACGGATGCTATGTTTAAAGGCCGCTAGGGCTTCGGCATCCGGATAATCGACGATCTGGTTCTTTTTGGCTAGGAACCTAGTCTAGAATTTTCTGGCTCCAGGTTGTTGAACTATGTGACTTAAGTCATCAGCGTCAGGTGGCCGGACATAAGTGCCTTGGAAGTTGTCAAGAAAGGCTTCTTCCAAGTCCTCCCAGCTGCCGATGGAATTTTCAGGCAGGCTGTTTAGCCAGTGTCGAGCTAGTCCTTTGAGCTTTAATGGGAGGTATTTGATAGCATGGAGGTCATCTCCTCGGGCCATGTGGATGTGGAGAATAAAATCTTCGATCCACACTGCGGGTCGGTTGTTCCGTCGTATGATTCAATACTGACGGGCTTGAACCCCTCGGGGAATTCGTGATCCAGCACCTCATCTGTGAAGCAGAGAGGGTGTGCGTCGCCTCTATAGCGAGCCACGGTGCACCTCCGATGAAGTCCGTCTGCGGTTATCGGCCCGGGTGTGATTAAGTTTGTCCCGTCCGAATAGGTAGCTGTCATCCCGAGTAGGGAAGCGTCCTCGCGATCCATATATTGATCTGGTGTGTCCTGCTCTACTGTCCAGGTTTTGTCGAAGGTCGTATGTATGGTCCCGAGTTGTTTTGTCCCTGATTTTACGAGGCGGTGGGGCGGGCTGTTGTTCGATCTGAGTTGCCGTTTTATCCCGACCGCGGGGTGGTCGGTCTGCCGCACTATCCCGGCCACGTGGTGGTCGGTCCTCATTACGCGAGGGAGGTATCGGTTGGGTGCTTGAGGCCTTATTCTTTGTCTGCCAGGACATAGGTCCATCTGTCGATGAGTAGGTCTTGATCGACTTGGAGCTACTGCTGCTTTTTCTTTAGGATTTTGGCAGTAGCTATTAGCTGGCGCTTGAAGCGCTCTTGCTCTAGGGGTTCCTCAGGCATGATGAAATCCTCGCTGCCGAGGTTCTCCTCATCTTCGGAGACTGGACGATAACTATCATCATCCGGGTCATTGGGCATGGCCTGTTTATCAAGGTCATCTTGCCCGTTGTCTTGTTCCTCCTGTTCGGATGCAGCTCCAACAGGGTCTTCATTGTTTTCGGCGTCGCCCGGAGTACTATTTTCTCCGGTGCCAGTGTTGCCATCTTTCCAGCGACGAGGCTTAGAACGGCGTTTAGGGCGCCGGTGCTTGGACTGTGTCTCAGAAGGTTTATTCGCAACTGGATCCCCTTTGTCATTGTCGCTAGCTTTTTCAGGTATGTCGACCATGTACACATCGTACGAAGAGGTGGCTGTCCAACGTCCAGTAAATGGCGAGTCCTGGCCTTGCTCCTTGTCGGCATCGTCGTCCATACTGTCGATGTCTTCGGAGTCGTAATCAAGCACGTCGGTTAAGTCATCGACGGTGGCTATGAAGTGGGTGGTGGATGGGAAGCAAAATTCCCCGTCATCAGCCTCTAGCTCGAACCGAACATAGTCCGGCTGTGAGTCCTTCTCCAAGGACAAATTCTTTAGAGAGTTTAGCACATCACCCAAAGGTGAGTGCTGGAAGATGTCTGCGCCACTAAATTCAAAAATCGATAACCAATCCAGCTCGGTGTCCGCATGTGTACCCGGTCCGGAACTAATAACCGGAGATGAGTCCAGAGTTCCATTGACGCGAATACTGCGGGGCGTCGAGTCCGTGTGCGGCTCCAACACCGCGGACTCTGCGGCCTCGGATGGCACGATCTGCTTCGGTTCTAAGGTCGTTGCAGCAACAGGAGCCATCTCCTGGATGCGATCCGATGATAGATTTAAGTCATGTGCATCGGGGCGGGGGGGGGGGGGAGAGATCGCCACGGTCTCGAATCCATTGATCAAGTCTCCACGGATATCCGAGACGTAGTTCAAGCTTCCAAATCTGACCTGGTGGCCAGGGGCGTAGCTATCTATCTACTCCAGATGGCCAAGCGAGTTGGCCCGCAGTATGAAGCCGCCGAATACGAAAATATGTCTGGGAAGGAAGGTTTCTCCTTGGAAAGCGTCACCATAGACGATCGGAGGGGCCATCAAACCTCTCGTTGATGGCACAGTGGAACTCTCAATGAAAGCACCAATGTCGGTGTCAAAACTGGCGGATCTCGGTAGGGGGTCTCGAACTATGCGTCTAGGATCCATGGTAATAGGAGACGGGGGACACGATGTTTTACCCAGGTTCGGGCCCTCTCTATCGAGGTAATACCCTACCTCCTCCTTGATTGATCTTGATGAATATGAGTAGTACAAGAGTTGATCTACCGCGAGATTGTAGTGGCTAAACCCTAAAAGCCTAGCCTGTATGATTGTGGTAATGAATATCTCCTTTCCGGACTAACCCCTCCGGCTTATAAGAAGGAATCCTCATAGTCGGTCGCCAAGCTTGCCTTCCACGCCAAGGAGAGTCCAATCCGGACACACGTACAGTCTTCGGCCTTCATGTCTTCACAGCCCATCAGTCTGGCACATGGATAACAGGCCGGACGCTCGAGGACCCCTTAGTCCAGGACTCCCTCACCCGCCACTCGTCCCACCTATCCTTCTGGGCACCCTCCAGGTACGTGCCCTTCTCCTGGGTTCTTAGGATCCAGGTGATGCATCCAGAAATGGCATCCCCTGGTTGGATGCGGGTAGAAGTAGTGGTGGAAGAGCACCGTGCTGGGGAGCACTCCGGCAAAGCCCTCACAGAGATGGGCAAAGAGGGCCATGCACACCACGGCATTCGGTGTAAAGTCAAGGAGGTGAAAGCCATATGTGTGCATGATGTCGTTGAAGAAGTCAGAGAAAGGGGGGTAGAGCCCGCAAGAAAAGTAACCGATGAAGAAGGGATACCGATTTTGCCCGGCCTTGGCAAAATCGGCAGGGATAATGTGCATGGGATGGTGCCCTGTCATCTCCCTCCCCCACAGGGGCTTGAAGTAGTCCCTGAGGTGGACCACGTCGACCGTCAAAGGGAAGTAGGCGTGCTACGTCGGAAGCACCGACAGCTCGCTCTCCGGTGCCTCCCTCTCCCCGGCGTCCTTGGCCGCTCCCTTGCCCTTGCTGGTTTTGGGTGCCATGGTGGCTGGAAGAGGGCGAGGAATCAAGAGAAATGGGGGGCGGCGGTGGCGAGCAGGGGTGAGAGCTTCAAATCTTTTGCCTGAGGAAGAAGAGGGGAACGACAGTTTCGAGATTGGAAAAGGCACAAAGGGTAAATGACCAGCGCGCCTGCGGTTTTCCTTTTTATGGGGAAGGCGCAGGCCGCCTCTTTACCATGATGTGACGCACTCGTGCAGCAACCGGTCCATGCATGGCCCCCACGTCACGCATTCAACGCAGGTCATGGGGAAGCGCAACTGGCGAGGGAGTTACTGCAGTAAAACCCTGCCGCGCACGTGCCCACGCACCATTCTGGGCCCGGCCCAATAATGCCCCGCGCTTATATGTGGCCTAGGCCCCAGGGCTCCTGTCGGTGTACAAAAGTAGGGGTCCTTTTTGTACCCCTTTAATTGTGCACAGGCAGTCACAGCTATACGCCTGCGGCCACGCTTGGCGGGACAGAAGAGGAAGCCGAGTCACAAGACTACCAGAGCCGTGCTCAAGACGAGAAGCATAAAGAGCAGAGAGGCAAGGTGAAACTCCCCTATCAAGGCCCTTGTTGGGGCGGCCTTCACAACCCTGGCAAGAGCCTTGCCAGGGCAACTTACCCAACACCAATGAGGCTACCACCCTTGAGTCTAAGAGTTCCGATGTCATCAACCACATTGGTAACAAGGCTCGGGAGGCGCCTCCATGGTGGCATGCAGATCTTTGTGAAGACAAAGGGCCTGCGAGGCCTAGATAGGAACCAGGAAATAAGACAACAGCGAGGCTCCTTGCCGAGGATGCCCACGAGGCCCCGACAAGGCTCCCGCCGAAGACACCCACGATGATGAGGACATCAATACAATTGTTACACCCATAGCCCCTGCTGCTATACATACTGGACCAATTACTAGAGCTCGTGCACGCCAACTAAATTACCAGGTACTTTCGTTTCTTGGTAATGATTCTAATGTTCATGAGAATATGATGCTACCTAAATTGGATACATTTGTTTTGCTTACAAATGAAGGGCCTAGCTTGGAGAAGGATGAACATTGGAGCAAGAACAAGCATGGAGATGATGGCATGCCCAAGGGCAACAAGAACGGAGTTACAAGTGATGATTTCAGTACTTTGAAGCCACCATAATGGGTGCATGAAGCCTTGGACGAAATATACAAGATGCCACTTCATAAATTTCGTCCCGAGGCTATTTTAGGTGCTGCGTCACCTTATTATTGGGCCAGGCCCATGTAATTTCGAAATACATAAGTATAGGCTATTTTTAGAGTCCGTATGTGTGGGGAAACAAGAGATAGGGTTGATTTCGGACCCCTCCCCCAAGGACCACGAAGTTCCCCCCTCTTCCTCCATATATACAGCCCTTAGGGCATCGTTTAGACTTTGGGTTTTGTTTAGATTAAAAGTTCGCCATAGCTGCAACTTCGCGTACTTCGTTTGTGTTCAATGACCAGACAAAGGCGTCACAGAACCCCACCTTGATCAGTAAAGCTTTCATCTTATATTCGCAATATCCAGATTGCAATCTCAGTTTCTTGCTTGTTCTTCATTTGGTTGCAGGAAACAGACCCTCATGGTCAGGTTGATCATGCTCCGGCGTGGTCAATAACCTCTCAGAGTTGGTTTAGCGATTGCTAAGGCGCGACGTCCTCGCACGTTCGTAGTCGGATCGTCAAAGTCGACTGCCACCAAAGCGATATCCATCATCTCATTGAAAGACGGGACACCTTTGCCTCTATCAAGTGGTATCAGATTTCCAGGTTGCTCGGTGAGATTTTACAGTTTTTCGTAGTTTAGATCGAGTCTGTTCTTCATACCTACAGTCCATGAAAAAGCCAAAAAAAATTAGGGTTAGTTCATCATATCCGAACCAATCTGAGCCTTTGCATAATCTTTTTAGGGTTTTGCTTTGTTGAATTTGCGGTTGCATCGTCGTGTCTAGTTGCTGGTCTTAGCGTTAGTCTTTTAGAGTTTCGAGTTCTGGTCATAAGTTGTCACGCCGCCACCGCACCATCATCATCGCCCCTGTCACCTACCACCACCGCTCCGAATCCGTATCCATATACCACCACCAATCCGTATCCATATACCACCACCGATCCATATCCATATATTACCACCGCT
This sequence comes from Triticum aestivum, assembly GCF_018294505.1. Classification (NCBI taxonomy): domain Eukaryota; kingdom Viridiplantae; phylum Streptophyta; class Magnoliopsida; order Poales; family Poaceae; genus Triticum; species Triticum aestivum. Next base: position 343,288,979 of record NC_057797.1, on the reverse strand, counting down.
GCCATATACCACCACCGCTGCCATATACCACCACCATATATCCACCACCAATCCGAGTTCCTTGCATATTAGGTGTGTTTTCGAGATCCATCTAGTTTCCGATTCGTGTTTCCTTGCCGGAGTAGGTTTCGGAAAAAAAAAGAGTCCGGAAACCACCCTCCGTTTAGGCCCAAAAATTTTCGAAAACGCATTTTTCGAAAAAAATTCTGGCTATCCTATTTTTAGGTGTTTCTGAGTGTTTTGAGACAGGTGCCATTATAGGAAGTTTTTTTGACCCGTTTCCAGTTTTTGGGTCCGGGCAGTCGAAAAAATGAAAAAAAAAATTGGTCGAAAATTTTTTGTGCCCATCCTGTCAGTTTGACCTAGGAAGAGTTTTGAGACACTCGCCATTATAGTGATTTTTCGCAAAAAACAAGCAGCGCAAAAAAAAGAGCGAAAAAAAAAATTCCAGAGTGCGCTTTTCCCTTGTTTACGTGCAGCGCCGTGATTTTGTTAGTGTTCTAGGCTCGCGTCTCTAGCACGGTCTAGCCTAGGACCAGCACAGTACCGTCGTTGAGCGTTTATTCAACTTTGCATCTCTGAATTGATTTTTGCTGACCCCTTTTGCTACCATATTATAAGCCTTCCCAGTTCCACATACATCTACGTTGTGCGTTTGACTCTCCCTAGTAATCGCTCTATCCAAGCTTTGAGAGTTTTGACTACAACGGTTGCCGATCACCACCTGCTGCTGGGTAAGAACTGGTAAGAATTTGAGATTTGCTTGACGGGTTTGTGATACACCACCACCACTTCTTAGTAGTCTGTAGGATCATATTCTTGTGTGTTTCTATGTCACACCCTAGCTAGTCATGCATTAGAGTGTTGCATCATGTTTATTCTTTCACCAGAAACCTGAAATGGGGATGACAGAACCCCCAGTCCCCTCTGAAACCAACTAGGGTTTACTAAAAACTTTTTCAATGAACCTGAAATGCCCTTCTAAAATGCCCATCATTTTTGTCTTGGTTCAGAACCTCTGCCAAAAGTGGTGCACATTTTCCTAGGCCATCTTAGAGTTTTTGAATTAATTCATAAATATTTGAATTTGGGCATTTAAAATTATATAAAATATTTAAATGCTCAAATATCTCCAAACTAAAATGTTTCATGTTGGAAATAATCCAACTATGGACCAGGAGTAGTTTGGTGATTTTAGGAGTAGCCTAAGTATTTTATTTAATTCAACAAAGTTGCAGAAGTATTAAAAAAACAGAAAACAGAAAGAAATGGAAAAAACTTACCTGGCGCCCAGCACCCGGCCCACCTGCCGGCCCAGCCCAGCGCCGCTCCAGCGAGCTGCTTGCCGGCCAGGCAGGCAGGCAGGTGCCCGACGGCGACCGCAGCGCACGCCACGCACCTGCTCGCCGCCTCGCCGCTCCCCTCGCCCGGTGACGTCGTGGATCAGCCTCTCTCGCTCCCCCGAACCCCCAGACACCCCCTCTCCTCTCCAGCTCCTCCCCCTCACGCTCCCCCGCCATGGCCGACGCCACCATCGCCGTGCCTTCGTCGTAGCCGTGCTCCCCGCCACCCGTGCGTCCTCTCATCGTGTCCAGGAGCTCCGCCGCTGTCCACTCCATCGAGCAAGCCGAGCCCCGAGCGCTCGCAACGCCCGAGTCCACCGCAACGACCTCGCCCGAACCGCCGTCGCCGGAGATCCCCTTCAACGCCGTCGTCGCTCCGGTCCATCTCCGGCCACACCAAGGGCTTCGTCGCACTCACTGTGAGCTTAGCCATCTTCCCCTCCCTTCCGTTCTTGCTCCCGAGCCGTGTAGCGACCTCCCGGAGCTCAACCGCACCCACCACCGTGGAGCTCGTCGCCGACGTGCTCCCGGTCATCCTCCGGCCACTCCACGGTGTCCGTCATGCTCACCGTGTCACTTAGCACCTAGCTAGCCACTCCCCGAGCCTCACCGACCCCTCTAGCGTCAAGTTCGTCTTCGGCCGAACCCCGGTGGCCGCCAAAGTCGTCGCCGGCGCCAACTCCGGCCACCCCGACCCCAACGGACTCCACCAAGAGCTGCGGCTCGTCCTCAGCTCCACTCCGGTGGTCTCCGCGACCCATTTGGTGGCCGAAACGGCCAAAACCACTTCCGCCGCCGCGTCGGGCTCGCCGGCGGCTAAACGCCGGTGCAGCCGACCCGGGTTTGACCACGGGTGGGCCCTGGTTGACTCCCCTGAGTCAATGACAGGTGGGGCCCAGCCCTGTTAATTAAACAGGTTTAGTTTTAATTAAACTTTAATTAATCTAATCACACTGACACGCGGGACCCACTGTCAGGTTTGACCCGGACGTGTTCCGTTGACCTGCTGACGTCACACTGACGTCAGGCTGACGCAATAATTGATTTTCTGGAATTAATCTAATATAGGAAATTCCAGAATATAGTTTAAACTTTAAAAATTCATAACTTTTATTCTGTAACTCCAAATCAGACAAATTATATATGAAAAATGATCAGAAAAATCCAATCTATCCATCTGTACTATTTTCATGCATGATTAAACAAGTTAACCTGATGTTTAATGCAGAACAAGGAAAAGCACTTTAAAAGGCCATGTTTGAGTTTGAAATTTGAATCTTTGATTCAAATTGGTTCAAACCCTTCTGGTCTTAGTTGCATTAGCCCAACACACTCATATTGCTATGTTTCATGCATGCATCATATTGTTGCACATTGTTTGGTGATGGTTGTGTATCGGTGTTCTTTGCGGCAGGTTCTGCCCCCGAGGAGTACCGTGATTACCCTAACGAAGAACCGTATCAGTGCATCGAACCATCAGGCAAGCAACCAACCATTTGATCATATCGATACAATCCCATGTTCTCGCTCCTGCTCTCTTTTACTGCATTAAGACAACGCGTTTCAAACTGCTGTGTGCTACGGTAGTTGAACCCATTTCCTCTGCATGACCTGTCATTGCCACAGTAACTAGATGAAACCCACTAGCATGTGTAGGAGTTGATTGAGCCATATGTATGTGTTGTTCCTACCTTGCTATGCCTGCTATGCTTAGAGTCGTGTCAGGTCTGGTTCATCTGGGTGATGGCTAGAGTGAAATGATTATGTCGGTAATGAGAGTGGTGTGGTGAACACGATTTGGTAAAGGTATCGATGAGAGGCCATGTAGGAGTACATGGTGGGTTGTTTCATTGAAGCCGACCTTAAGCACTGAGATCTGTATGTGTGATTTAAGATACAGCTACTACCATGCATTGGGCCCTGAAATATGACCCCGCTCGACTTCTTATTCACCCTAGCTCTCTGTCCAGGAGTTGCAAGTAGTTTCTGGTGTTTGTAGCCTACTGGAGGCCGTGGACAGCGCTGACCGTAGGGGTGGGCTGTGATGCGGTAGGTACGTGGCCGGGTGTACCGAATACCCGTTAGGTATCTCGGGAACCCTGTTCACATCGTTCGGGGCCGTATGGGAAACCTCGGCCGGACTCCCTGCGGATGGAACCTGGATAGGCGATAAACCTGGACTAGAGGCTTAAGTGTTTAGGTAGGTCGTGGTCTACACCCACGTCGGCTTTCGCTTGAAGTCTGCCGAGCACATGTCGTGTGCAGACGCTAAGTGGTGGAAACATGTATGAAGAAGTACACCCCTGCAGGGTTATCATGATCTATTCGAATAGCCGCGTCCGCGGTAAAGGACTACTTGGTTGCCTATACAGTTCATAGACAAGTAAATGGAAACTACTAAAAGCCTCAAGATAAGTGTGAGTGCCGAGGATGGCTCTTCCGTAGGAAGACGGAGGTGGATCCTCGGTAGTGTATTGAAGTGGAGAGTAGTGGACTCGTGTGCGCAAAACCATTTCAAGTTGGAGTCTCGTAGGTTAGCCTAGCCAAGAGTCAAAGCTGGCTTGCTGCAATAACTCCACCAACCCTTCTTGATAATATGCATGTATGTAGGATCTGATGTAAGTCTTGCTGAGTACCTTTGTACTCATGTTGCTATAATTTACATTTTTACAGAAGACGCTGCAACCCCTTCTGATGGGTTCTACGTAGACGTTGACATCAATGAGTAGGCTAAGGCCCAGGTGGTGATCCTGAGCTTGTGAAGGACCACGTAGTATAGCTAGGCTTTCCAAGCCTCTTTTATTTTACTAGTTGTCTGTACTCAGACAAGTTACTTCCGCTGCTGGTTTGTATGACTGTATGACTTGAATGCTGGGTCGTGTGACCCGTACCTTTGTGTATGTTATGTATGGCTCTCTGAGCCTTAAATAAAGTACTTGTGTCATAGAGTCATGTTGTGATGCCTTGTTGTGTTTGCACATATCGAGCATATTGTGTGTATGATTGAAATGCTTGGTATGTGTGGGATCTGACTACCTAGTTGTTTATCCTTAGTAGCCTCTCTTACCGGGAAATGTCTCCTAGTGTTACCACTGAGCCATGGTAGCTTGCTACTGCTCTGGAACACTTAGGCTGGCCGGCATGTGTCCTTCTTCGTTCCTGTGTCTGTCCCTTCGGGGAAATGTCACGCATTGAGTACCGGAGTCCTGTTAGCCCGCTACAGCCCGGTTTACCGGAGTCCTGCTAGCCCAGTGCTACAGCCCGGACCCACTTGCTGATGACCGACACGTTCGTTGCTGGGTCATGGATGCCTGTCCCTGTAAGCACTGTGCCACTTTGGGTTTACGACTAGTCATGTCAGCCCGGGCTCTTTATCATATGGATGCTAGCGACACTATCATATACGTGAGCCAAAAGGCGCAAACGGTCCCGGGCAAAGGTAAGGCGACACCCGTGGGGATACCGTGCGTGAGGCCGCAAAGTGATATGGGGTGTTACAAGCTAGATCGATGTGACATCGAGTCGGGGTCCTGACAGCGTTGGCATCAGAGCCGGACTGCCTGTAGGTTCTCCAAGCCAAACTGGTCGATGTTGAGTCTAGAAATTCTTTAGTTATATGTAGGGGAATTGTTTGTGGGTTGGAACGTAAGGCTCTTTTTACTCCTTTATCTTATGACATTCTGATCTGAGTCAGTCTATTCTTCCACCGGGGGTTAAGGAATTAGGATCTATTCTCTCCATCAGGATCACGTGTTACTAATCAGTAGTACCTTATAGGTTTGATGGTTACAAGCCTAGTTCAGTTCTACTACCACATTATGTTGTTAGAATGGACTCAGAACTTTGATATGATGATGTTGAGTGTGTATGAAATCCTTTGTCAAATGTCTCAAAATCCTTCTTGAGCATTTACAGCTGTTATGCTGCCGAAATTTTGCTAGAAATTCTAATGCCTTTGCATTATGATTGTGTTTTCAGATGGCCACTCGCGACCTCAATCAAGTGGTTCGCCTAACTCGATGCCTAGATGTACCCGGTCATACCGCCATGTTGGTCAGGGTAATGACTGAGGCAGGATACCGTTGGTATCCTGAGTACACGGTCGAAGAGCAATTCCAAGACTTTAATCAAAGCCAGTATCTCTGCACTGTCAGGATATTTCCATCTTATCCTGGGTCCACCGAGCCCCTTCACTGCTCCTATGGACTCGGGGTTACTATTGAGATGGCTGTGCAGGACGCCGCCTACTCTATGATGACCATCATGCGAGTCAGGTCTGGCCTATTTCGGGACTCTGACTTCCGGTATATGCCAGGATCACTTCCGGGAGCACAAGGGTATCTCCAGGCTATCTATGCTGACCCCACTCAGGAGGATTCACGGACCCGCACTACTGCTGAGATGCTCGAGGATAAGGACCGTGAAAATCGGGCCTTGAGGTTAGATCTCTTCAATACCCGTGCTGACCATTGGGCCACATTGACTCGGTTTGCACCGGCGGTGCAAGCTGGATATTCGGATATGCGCGATCTCTATCCTGTGAGATCTGCTCTGCCAGACGTGATGGGTTGGCGTGATGTAGGAGGCATCACCCCACCTCGCGGTCCCCGCAGGCCACCGTCTGTTGGTCCAGGACCTCATCCTAGTCCCTATGGTCCACAAGCTCCGCGAGATCGTCTGTTTCCGAATGATCATGTTGAGCTTCCAGGATATGGAGGTGTAGAAAAATAATGTATAGGAGCTTGGAATGCCTCCGATGAGATGTAATCCTCTTTTCACCGTAATAGTACCTTGTTTGGTCTTGTACTAAACCCTGTATGGTGTGTATGACGATGGAATAAAGAAGCAGTTTCTGTATCTACCATGTCATACGGATGATCATCTTGCATTCCGAGTTATTCCTTACATTCTGTATCCTATGTCAGAATTTTATCATCCTGACTAAATCATTGTCTTGTTTACCTAGGATGGTCAACACGCGCACTAACCCTGCTCCTCAAGAGCAGGCCGAAGGCAGTGAAGTCAGGAATGCAAATCTGCCTCATCCTCCTTCCCTAGCCGAGGTTATGATGGAAGCCGAAAGAAACAAGCGGGAGACCAACCGTTTGTTGGAGCGTATTGAACAGAACACGGCACGCCATCAGAGGACTAACATGGTGTCACTCAGTGATTTCATCAAGTTACATCCACCCACGTTCCACCACTCCGTCGAGCCTCTCGACGCTCATGACTGGCTTCGCAGTATCTCTCACAAACTGCGTTGCGCGTTAGTAGCTGAGGCTGACAAGGTCACCTTTGCTGCATATCATCTTGAAGGCCCCGCCAGTCTATGGTGGGAGAATTATGGAGCTATGCGCCCAGCGGGCCATGTCACTACTTGGGCTGAATTCAGCGAGGCTTTCTGTGAACATCACATTCCGGAGGGTCTCATGGACCGTAAACGTGAGGAATTTTGCAGTTTCACTCAGGGCCGACTCTCTGTGGATGCTTACAGCAGGGAGTTCGGTAACCTCGCACGATATGCAACTGAGGAAGTTTCTACTGATGCCAAGAAGCAAGCAAGGTTCCGTAAGGGGCTTAGTCCTGAGCTTCGCCGCGACCTCCGTCTGCATGAGTGCACATCTTTTCAGAAACTTGTTAACAAGGCCATCAGTGCTGAAACTGGTCAGACTGATTATGATGCAACATGCAAGCATGGCCGTGACATGGGTTCCTCATCCAGTGCTGGTCCTCAGAAGCGCCGCGTGTGGGTGCCCAACACCGCCCTGTCACCCAGGTTCACACCGAGGCCATCTTTCCAGGCGCCTCGCCCTGTTCAACAGTCTGCACCAGCCAAGCCCTATGGGGGTCCAACCAACAATGCTCCTCCACGTACCAGTTCCGTGACTTGTTTCAAGTGTGGGGAATCTGGTCACTATATGCGTGAGTGTCCCCAGACCAACCCCAACCAGTCTGCTAAAGCTGTTGGCCGTGGCAAACCGACAGGGAAAGTGTTCCACGCCAAGCCGGCCACCGCTACACGTGGCCATGTCAACTGTATCTCTGCCGAAGAAGCTCAAGAGGATCCCAACGTCGTTCTCGGTACGCTCCTTGTTAATTGCCACCCGGCATGTGTTCTTTTCGATACAGGAGCCTCTCATTCATTTATATCCGAGAACTATGCTCGTTTGCATAACACCGCATTCTGTAACATGCCATCCACTATGGAAATTTCTACTCCCGGTTCTAGATGGCAGACCTCCAGGGTAAGTTATGGAAATGAAATCCAAGTCGACAGACTTGTTTTCCTTGCATCTTTGATAGCTCTCAAATTTTCAGATATTAATATCATTTTGGGTATAGACTGGATGTCAGCTCATCATGCCAAAATTGATTGCTTCTCTAGGACTGTTCAACTCACTCATCCTTCGGGGAAGATAGTCAATGTCTTGACCCGATTAGCCAAGCGACAATTATATTCTCTTAACGCCAGCCCTTTGCCAGACCTTGAGGACGTTCCGGTAGTCCGTGACTTTCCGGATGTCTTCCCAGAGGAATTGCCAGGTGTTCCACCTGACAGGGATGTTGAGTTCGTAATAGACCTCATTCCAGGAACCGTTCCGATTGCTAGAAGACCCTATAAGATGGCACCACTAGAACTAGCCGAGCTTAAGAAACAACTCGATGAGTCCTTGAAAAGGGTTTCATCCGACCTAGTTCATCTCCGTGGGCTTGCCCCGTCCTCTTCGTCAAGAAGAAGGATGGTACGGACCGGATGGTTGTAGATTATCGACCTGTCAATTTGGTCACAATCAAGAACAAATATCCGCTTCCCAGGATCAACGACCTGTATGATCAGCTCGCTGGATCCTCAGTCTTCTCCAAGATGGATTTGAGGTTGGGCTACCATCAAATCAAAATCAGAAACGGGGACATTCCTAAAACGGCCTTTGTTACTCGTTATGGCCAATACGAGTACACCGTCATGTCTTTCGGTTTAACCAACGCTCCAGCCACCTTTTCTCGGTTAATGAACTCAATCTTCATGGAGTATTTGGATAAATTCGTCGTGGTTTACCTAGATGATATACTCATCTACTCCAAGAACGAGGAAGAACATGCCGAACATCTAAGGCTAGTGTTGAAGAAACTTCGAGAGCACCGCCTTTATGCCAAGTTTTCCAAATGTGAATTTTGGTTGTCAGAAGTGACCTATCTGGGTCATGTAATATCTGGTAAAGGTATTGCTGTTAACCCTGAGCGAGTTCAAGCCGTCCTTAATTGGACTCCACCTGAATCGGTCAAGCAAGTTCGGAGTTTCCTTGGCCTAGCGAGCTATTGTCGTCGCTTTGTCGAGAACTTCTCCAAAGTTGCTAAACCTCTAACCGAACTCCTTAAGAAGGATAAAAAGTTTGAATGGACTCCACAATGTGAGCACAGCTTTCAGGAACTGAAAAGACGCCTGACTTCTGCTCCCGTTCTGGTACCGCCAGACTTCTCTAAGGACTTTGTTATCTACTGCGACGCCTCGCGACAAGGACTAGGCTGTATTCTCATGCAAGATCGGCATGTAATTGCTTACGCCTCACGGCAATTGCACCCACATGAGGAGAATTATCCTACTCATGATCTAGAGCTTGCAGCTGTAGTCTATGCACTTAAAACCTGGCGACATTACCTCCTCGGTAATCGTTGCGAAATATTCACTGATCACCAAAGTCTGAAGTACATCTTCACCCAACCGGATTTGAATCTCAGGCAAAGACGTTGGGTCGAGTTGATCACAGATTTCGACTTAGGAATAACTTACACCCCAGGGAAAGCCAACGTCATGGCTGATGCACTAAGTCGTAAATCTTATTGTAACAACCTGATGTTACAACAAAGTCAACCGCTTCTCCATGAGGAATTTCGGAAGCTTAACCTTCACATTGTTCCTCAAGGATTTCTTTCCACCTTGGTGGCGAAACCTACTCTTACGGATCAAATCATCGCTGCCCAGAAGCGAGATAAGGGAATAGCTAAGATCAAGGAGAACATTGCTAGCGGAGATGCTAGTTGTTTCTCCACAAATGATCATGGTGTTGTGTACTTTGGGAACCGTTTAGTGGTTCCCAAGAACCAGCATCTACGACAGTTGATCCTTAAGGAGGCTCATGAATCCCCTCTCACCATTCATCCGGGTAGTACCAAGATGTATCAGGACCTACGCCAGAGGTTCTGGTGGACTAGGATGAAGAGAGAAATTGCTCAGTATATTGCTAATTGCGACGTCTGTCGTCGTGTAAAAGCAGAGCATCAACGGCCTGCTGGCACCCTTCAGCCCCTAGCTATTCCTGAATGGAAATGGGATAAAATTGGTATGGATTTCATTACCGGTTTTCCCAGGACCAAGAGAGGGAATAATGCTATCTTTGTCGTTGTCGATCGTCTTTCCAAAGTGGCCCATTTCTTACCTGTTCGTGAGAGTATAACCGCTAGTCAGCTGGCAGACCTATACATCTCCCGAATAGTGTCTCTCCATGGTGTTCCTTTGGAAATTAACTCGGATCGAGGAAGTCTTTTCACCTCTCGATTTTGGGAAAGTTTCCAAAACGCTATGGGAACCCGCCTTTCCTTTAGCACCGCTTTTCACCCTCAATCGAGTGGTCAAGTAGAACGCGTCAACCAGATCCTAGAAGACATGCTTCGAGCCTCTGTTATCTCATTCGGAATGGATTGGGAGAAATGCCTTCCATTTGCCGAATTTGCTTACAACAACAGCTATCAATCTAGCTTGGGTAAAGCCCCTTTTGAAGTTCTCTATGGACGACGGTGTCGAACACCCCTTAACTGGTCAGAGACCGGGGAAAGACAATTCTTTGGCCCGGATATGATTCATGAAGCAGAAGAGCAAGTTCGCATCGTTCGTGAAAAGTTGAAAACAGCCCAATCTCGTCAAAAGAGTCAATATGACCGAAAACATAAGGCTATGACTTTCGAGGTTGACGAGAAGGCTTACCTTCGGGTTAACCCTTTGAAGGGAACCCATCGTTTCGGTATCAAAGGCAAATTGGCTCCTCGTTACATTGGACCTTTTCGCATTCTCGCTAAACGAGGAGAAGTTGCCTACCAGTTGGAACTACCTCCGCACCTCTCCAGAGTCCACGATGTCTTCCACGTTTCTCAACTCAGGCGTTGCTTCTCGGATCCTATCCGTGGAGTGGACTACGAAACGCTTGATCTCCAAGATAATCTTACATATCGAGAGTACCCCATTCGTATCCTCGATCAGGCCGAGCGTACCACTCGACGTCATAATATCAAGTTTCTCAAAGTTCAATGGTCGCACCATTCTGAGGATGAAGCAACTTGGGAAAGGGAGGATCGTCTTCGACTCGAGTATCCCGCCTTCTTCCCGGAGGAACCCAAATCTCGGGACGAGATTCTTTTGAGTGGGGGTGAGTTGTCACACCCTAGCTAGTCATGCATTAGAGTGTTGCATCATGTTTATTCTTTCACCAGAAACCTGAAATGGGGATGACAGAACCCCCAGTCCCCTCTGAAACCAACTAGGGTTTACTAAAAACTTTTTCAATGAACCTGAAATGCCCTTCTAAAATGCCCATCATTTTTGTCTTGGTTCAGAACCTCTGCCAAAAGTGGTGCACATTTTCCTAGGCCATCTTAGGGTTTTTGAATTAAATCATAAATATTTGAATTTGGGCATTTAAAATTATATAAAATATTTAAATGCTCAAATATCTCCAAACTAAAATGTTTCATGTTGGAAATAATCCAACTATGGACCAGGAGTAGTTTGGTGATTTTAGGAGTAGCCTAAGTATTTTATTTAATTCAACAAAGTTGCAGAAGTATTAAAAAACAGAAAACAGAAAGAAATGGAAAAAACTTACCTGGCGCCCAGCACCCGGCCCACCTGCCGGCCCAGCCCAGCGCCGCTCCAGCGAGCTGCTTGCCGGCCAGGCAGGCAGGCAGGTGCCCGACGGCGACCGCAGCGCACGCCACGCACCTGCTCGCCGCCTCGCCGCTCCCCTCGCCCGGTGACGTCGTGGATCAGCCTCTCTCGCTCCCCCGAACCCCCCAGACACCCCCTCTCCTCTCCAGCTCCTCCCCCTCGCGCTCCCCCGCCATGGCCGACGCCACCATCGCCGTGCCTTCGTCGTAGCCGTGCTCCCCGCCACCCGTGCGTCCTCTCATCGTGTCCAGGAGCTCCGCCGCTGTCCACTCCATCGAGCAAGCCGAGCCCCGAGCGCTCGCAACGCCCGAGTCCACCGCAACGACCTCGCCCGAACCGCCGTCGCCGGAGATCCCCTTCAACGCCGTCGTCGCTCCGGTCCATCTCCGGCCACACCAAGGGCTTCGTCGCACTCACTGTGAGCTTAGCCATCTTCCCCTCCCTTCCGTTCTTGCTCCCGAGCCGTGTAGCGACCTCCCGGAGCTCAACCGCACCCACCACCGTGGAGCTCGTCGCCGACGTGCTCCCGGTCATCCTCCGGCCACTCCACGGTGTCCGTCATGCTCACCGTGTCACTTAGCACCTAGCTAGCCACTCCCCGAGCCTCACCGACCCCTCTAGCGTCAAGTTCGTCTTCGGCCGAACCCCGGTGGCCGCCAAAGTCGTCGCCGGCGCCAACTCCGGCCACCCCGACCCCAACGGACTCCACCAAGAGCTGCGGCTCGTCCTCAGCTCCACTCCGGTGGTCTCCGCGACCCATTTGGTGGCCGAAACGGCCAAAACCACTTCCGCCGCCGCGTCGGGCTCGCCGGCGGCTAAACGCCGGTGCAGCCGACCCGGGTTTGACCACGGGTGGGCCCTGGTTGACTCCCCTGAGTCAATGACAGGTGGGGCCCAGCCCTGTTAATTAAACAGGTTTAGTTTTAATTAAACTTTAATTAATCTAATCACACTGACACGCGGGACCCACTGTCAGGTTTGACCCGGACGTGTTCCGTTGACCTGCTGACGTCACACTGACGTCAGGCTGACGCAATAATTGATTTTCTGGAATTAATCTAATATAGGAAATTCCAGAATATAGTTTAAACTTTAAAAATTCATAACTTTTATTCTGTAACTCCAAATCAGACAAATTATATATGAAAAATGATCAGAAAAATCCAATCTATCCATCTGTACTATTTTCATGCATGATTAAACAAGTTAACCTGATGTTTAATGCAGAACAAGGAAAAGCACTTTAAAAGGCCATGTTTGAGTTTGAAATTTGAATCTTTGATTCAAATTGGTTCAAACCCTTCTGGTCTTAGTTGCATTAGCCCAACACACTCATATTGCTATGTTTCATGCATGCATCATATTGTTGCACATTGTTTGGTGATGGTTGTGTATCGGTGTTCTTTGCGGCAGGTTCTGCCCCCGAGGAGTACCGTGATTACCCTAACGAAGAACCGTATCAGTGCATCGAACCATCAGGCAAGCAACCAACCATTTGATCATATCGATACAATCCCATGTTCTCGCTCCTGCTCTCTTTTACTGCATTAAGACAACGCGTTTCAAACTGCTGTGTGCTACGGTAGTTGAACCCATTTCCTCTGCATGACCTGTCATTGCCACAGTAACTAGATGAAACCCACTAGCATGTGTAGGAGTTGATTGAGCCATATGTATGTGTTGTTCCTACCTTGCTATGCCTGCTATGCTTAGAGTCGTGTCAGGTCTGGTTCATCTGGGTGATGGCTAGAGTGAAATGATTATGTCGGTAATGAGAGTGGTGTGGTGAACACGATTTGGTAAAGGTATCGATGAGAGGCCATGTAGGAGTACATGGTGGGTTGTTTCATTGAAGCCGACCTTAAGCACTGAGATCTGTATGTGTGATTTAAGATACAGCTACTACCATGCATTGGGCCCTGAAATATGACCCCGCTCGACTTCTTATTCACCCTAGCTCTCTGTCCAGGAGTTGCAAGTAGTTTCTGGTGTTTGTAGCCTACTGGAGGCCGTGGACAGCGCTGACCGTAGGGGTGGGCTGTGATGCGGTAGGTACGTGGCCGGGTGTACCGAATACCCGTTAGGTATCTCGGGAACCCTGTTCACATCGTTCGGGGCCGTATGGGAAACCTCGGCCGGACTCCCTGCGGATGGAACCTGGATAGGCGATAAACCTGGACTAGAGGCTTAAGTGTTTAGGTAGGTCGTGGTCTACACCCACGTCGGCTTTCGCTTGAAGTCTGCCGAGCACATGTCGTGTGCAGACGCTAAGTGGTGGAAACATGTATGAAGAAGTACACCCCTGCAGGGTTATCATGATCTATTCGAATAGCCGCGTCCGCGGTAAAGGACTACTTGGTTGCCTATACAGTTCATAGACAAGTAAATGGAAACTACTAAAAGCCTCAAGATAAGTGTGAGTGCCGAGGATGGCTCTTCCGTAGGAAGACGGAGGTGGATCCTCGGTAGTGTATTGAAGTGGAGAGTAGTGGACTCGTGTGCGCAAAACCATTTCAAGTTGGAGTCTCGTAGGTTAGCCTAGCCAAGAGTCAAAGCTGGCTTGCTGCAATAACTCCACCAACCCTTCTTGATAATATGCATGTATGTAGGATCTGATGTAAGTCTTGCTGAGTACCTTTGTACTCATGTTGCTATAATTTACATTTTTACAGAAGACGCTGCAACCCCTTCTGATGGGTTCTACGTAGACGTTGACATCAATGAGTAGGCTAAGGCCCAGGTGGTGATCCTGAGCTTGTGAAGGACCACGTAGTATAGCTAGGCTTTCCAAGCCTCTTTTATTTTACTAGTTGTCTGTACTCAGACAAGTTACTTCCGCTGCTGGTTTGTATGACTGTATGACTTGAATGCTGGGTCGTGTGACCCGTACCTTTGTGTATGTTATGTATGGCTCTCTGAGCCTTAAATAAAGTACTTGTGTCATAGAGTCATGTTGTGATGCCTTGTTGTGTTTGCACATATCGAGCATATTGTGTGTATGATTGAAATGCTTGGTATGTGTGGGATCTGACTACCTAGTTGTTTATCCTTAGTAGCCTCTCTTACCGGGAAATGTCTCCTAGTGTTACCACTGAGCCATGGTAGCTTGCTACTGCTCTGGAACACTTAGGCTGGCCGGCATGTGTCCTTCTTCGTTCCTGTGTCTGTCCCTTCGGGGAAATGTCACGCATTGAGTACCGGAGTCCTGTTAGCCCGCTACAGCCCGGTTTACCGGAGTCCTGCTAGCCCAGTGCTACAGCCTGGACCCACTTGCTGATGACCGACACGTTCGTTGCTGGGTCATGGATGGCTATCCCTGTAAGCACTGTGCCACTTTGGGTTTACGACTAGTCATGTCAGCCCGGGCTCTTTATCATATGGATGCTAGCGACACTATCATATACGTGAGCCAAAAGGCGCAAACGGTCCCGGACAAAGGTAAGGCGACACCCGTGGGGATACCGTGCGTGAGGCCGCAAAGTGATATGGGGTGTTACAAGCTAGATCGATGTGACATCGAGTCGGGGTCCTGACATTCTATTTGCTGCTAACCATGGTAGGATCATAAGCCGATGAGACTGATTGGGAGAACCTGACGAACAAACAGCTACATGATAAATTTCAGCAAATGATGAGTGGACAGGTGCAAGATGTGCTAAACAGATTTGACGAGGCCATGGAGAAGATAGATAGCATGGAGAAGACGTTCGAAACAAAGCTTGATAGCAAGTTTAATGAATTGCTCGCGCATTTACCAGCACCGCCGCCGGCTGCACCTATCGCACCTCTGCAACACCAACAACAACGCATCCTTCCGAATCAGTATGGACGAGCGAAGCGAGTTCCTATTGAGGATGGCTAAACTTCTGGTGCTGCTGTTCCTGTTATTGATGCTTCTTTGGCTCCTGCTACTGCTGCTGCTGGTACCCAGGAGGATGATGAGTATGCAGGCGATAATGAGGATGGGGTTGATCAAATCGGAACTACGTGCACCCACCAGCACCACCACCAGCAGGTCGACCTCAGGTATATATTCGTAATGGTAGGCCTGCACCACCACCTCAGGTACGAGATGATGTCCATATTCCTAAACTGAAATTGAATATTCCACCATTTGAGGGTAGATATGTTCCTGATATATATCTTACTTGGGAGTTAGAAACTGAACAACGTTTTACATGTTTACAATATCCCGAGGAGAGACGGGTTGCTGCTGCTGTTTGTGCTTTCACTAGTTTTGCATGTGTATGGTGGTCTGAACATTGTAGATTATATCCTATTCCAACTACTTGGGCTACTTTGAAAACTGCTATGCGTACGCGTTGGGTTCCACCATATTATCAACGTGAATTGCTTCAAATATTGCAGCGTTTAAGACAAGGGAAAAATTCTGTAGAAGAATATTATCAGGAATTACAAACTGGCATGATTAGATGTGGTATTGTTGAGGAGAATGAAGCTATGCTTGCACGTTTTCTGGGTGGATTAAATAGAGAGATTTAGACCATTCTAGACTATAAGGAGTATACTAATATCACTCGTTTATTCCATCTTGCTTGTAAAGTTGAACATGAAGTGCAGGATCGACAAGCATTGGCGCGATCTAACTTTTCTGCAGGCCGACCTTCATCATGGACACCGCGTGCATCTTCTACTTCAAGTGCACCAGCACCTCAATCAGGTGCCTCCTCCGTTTAGGCCCAAAATTTTACGAAAACGCATTTTTCGAAAAAATTTCTGGCTATCCTATTTTTAGGTGTTTCTGAGTGTTTTGAGACAGGTGCCATTATAGGAAGTTTTTTTTGACCCATTTCCAGTTTTTGGGTCCGGGCAGTCGAAAAAAAAAATTGGTCGAAAAAATTTCGTGCCCATCCTGTCAGTTTGACCTAGGAAGAGTTTTGAGACACTCGCCATTATAGTGATTTTTCGCAAAAAAAAGCAGCGCAAAAAAAGAGCGAAAAAAAATCCAGAGTGTGCTTTTCCCTTGTTTACGTGCCGCGCCGTGATTTTGTTGGTGTTCTAGGCTCGCGTCTCTAGCACAGCCTAGCCTAGGACCAGCACAGTACCGTCGTTGAGCGTTTATTCAACTTTGCATCTCTGAATTGATTATTGCTGACCCTTTTTGCTACCATATTATAAGCCTTCCTAGCTCCACATACATCTACGTCGTGCGTTTGACTCTCCCTGGTAATCGCTCTATCCAAGCTTTGAGAGTTTTTGACTACAACGGTTGCCGATCACCGCCTGCTGCTGCGTAAGAACTGGTAAGAATTTGAGATTTGCTTGACGGATTTGTGACACCCACCACCACCTCTTGTTAGTAGTCTATAGGATCATATTCTTGTGTGTTTCTATTGTTGCTAACCATGCCAGGATCACAAGCCGACGAGACTGACTGGGAGAACATGACGAATAAGGATTTGCATGATAAGTTTCAGCAAATGATGAGTGGACAGGTGCAAGATGTGCTAAACAGATTTGAAGAGGCCATGGAGAAGATAGATGGCATGGAGAAGATGTTCGAAACAAAGCTCGATAACATGTTTAATGAATTGCTCGCGCGTCTTCCACCACCACCACCCGCTGGACCTAACGCACCTCTCCAACAACAACAACAACGACTACCTCCACGTCGCGAAACAGATCTCCGCCGAGCGAGCCGTGTTCCTCTTGCGTTTGGCCAAACTGTTGGTGCTGCTGTTGATACTTCTGTGGCTCCTGCTGCTGATGCGGAGGAGGATGATTATGTGGGAGATTACGAGGATGAGGTTGCTCAAAATCAGAACTACGTGCAACGACCTGCACCACAACCACCAGGTCGTCCACATGCAAATAATCACAAAGGTAGGGCTTTCCCTCAGGTACGAGATCATGACCATCTTCCTAAACTGAAATTGAATATTCCACCTTTCGAGGGTAGATATGTTCCTGATATATATCTTACTTGGGAGTTAGAAACTGAACAACGATTTACATGTTTACGATATCCCGAGGAGAGACGGGTTGCCGCTGCTGTTTGTGCTTTCACTAGTTTTGCATGTGTATGGTGGTCTGAACATTGTAGATTATATCCTATTCCAACTACTTGGGCTGCTTTGAAAACTGCTATGCGTACTCGTTGGGTTCCACCATATTATCAACGTGAATTGCTTCAGAAATTACAGCGCTTAAGACAAGGAAAAAATTCTGTAGAAGAATATTATCAGGAATTACAAACTGGCATGATTAGATGTGGTATTGTTGAGGAGAATGAAGCTATGCTTGCACGTTTTCTGGGTGGATTAAATAGAGAGATTCAGACCATTCTAGACTATAAGGAGTATACTAATATCACTCGTTTATTCCATCTTGCTTGTAAAGCTGAACGTGAAGTGCAGGATCGACAAGCATAGGCGCGAACTAACTTTTCTGCAGGCCGACCTTCATCATGGACACCGCGTGCATCTTCTACTTCAACTGCACCAGCACCTCAATCAGGTGTCTCCTCCAGTCATGATACAAGAAAACAGGCACAACCACCATTATCTGCCAAGAGCGCACCTGCTGGGCCTGCACAGAGTTCTGCTTCTTCCATGGCATCAACAGGGCACACAAGTGATATTATTTGTCGTCGTTGTAAGGGAGGAGGTCATTATGCGAGAGAATGCAAATCTCCGCGTGTGATGATTGCTACCGCGGATGGTGGATACGAGTCCGCTAGTGACTATGATGAGGAGACTTTGGCTCTTATTACACGTGAAGAACATGGTGGAGATGATTTTGATCATGAGATGCAATACATGGCTCCTGAAGACGCTGACAGGTATGAATGATTAGTTGCTCAACATGTTTTGAGTGTGCAGGTCACACAAGCTGAGCAAAATCAGAGGCACAATTTGTTCCATACCAAGGGAGTTGTGAAAGAACGTTCTGTGCGCGTCATCATAGATGGAGGGAGCTGCAACAACTTGGCTAGCATGGAGATGGTGGAGAAACTTTCTCTCACCACAAGACCACATCCACATCCTTACTACATCCAATGGTTCAACAACAGCGGCAAGGTTAAGGTAACACGTACTGTTCGTGTGCATTTTAGTATCTCTACATATGCTGATTATGTTGATTGTGATGTGGTACCTATGCAAGCATGTTCCTTATTACTTGGTAGACCATGGCAATTTGATAAAAATTCTGTACACCATGGTAGAAACAATCACTATACTCTTGTTCATAAGGATAAAAATATTACTTTGCTTCCTATGACTCCTGATTCCATTTTGAAAGATGATATTAATAGAGCTAATAAAGCAAAACAGGAGACGAATAAGAGTGAAAATCAGATTGTCGCAAAAGAATTTGAGCAACAAAAGAAGCCTAATAATAAACCATCTAGTGTTGCTTCTGAAATTAAATTGAAAAGTGCATGTTTATTTGCCACCAAATCTGATATTGATGAGCTAGATTTCAGCAAATCTGTTTGCTATGCTTTTGTGTGCAAAGAGGCATTATTTTCATTCGAGGACGTGCCTTCCTCTTTGCCTCCTGCTGTCACTAACATTTTGCAGGAGTTCGCTGACGTCTTTCCACAAGACGTGCCACCGGGATTACCGCCTATTCGAGGGATTGAGCATCAGATTGACTTAATTCCCAGTGCTTCACTGCCAAACCGTGCACCATACCGTACCAATCCAGAGGAGACGAAGGAGATTATGCGTCAAGTACAAGAGCTTCTCGACAAAGGTTATATATGCGAATCCCTTAGTCCTTGTGCTGTTCCTATTATTCTAGTGCCGAAAAAGGATGGTACATCACGTATGTGTGTTGATTGTAGAGGCATTAATAATATTACTATTCGTTATCGTCATCCTATTCCTAGGCTAGATGATATGCTTGATGAATTGAGTGGCTCTACAATATTCTCCAAAGTTGATTTGCGTAGTGGATACCATCAAATTCGTATGAAATTGGGAGATGAATGGAAAACAGCATTCAAAACTAAGTTTGGATTATATGAGTGGTTAGTCATGCCTTTTGGGTTAACTAATGCACCTAGTACTTTCATGAGATTAATGAACGAAGTTTTACGTGCTTTCATTGGACGATTTGTGGTAGTTTACTTTGATGACATATTGATTTATAGAAGATCTTTGGAAGAACATTTGGAACATTTACGTGCTGTTTTTATTGCTCTACGTGATGCACGTTTGTTTGGTAACCTTGGGAAGTGCACCTTTTGCACCGACCGAGTATCTTTTCTTGGCTATGTTGTTACTCCACAGGGAATTGAAGTTGATAAAGCCAAGATTGAAGCTATTGAGAGTTGGCCACAAACCAAAACTGTCACACAAGTGAGGAGTTTTCTTGGCCTCGCTGGATTCTATAGGCGTTTTGTGAGAGATTTCAGCACCATTGCTGCACCTCTCAATGAGCTTACAAAGAAAGATGTGCCTTTTCTTTCGGGTATCGCACAGGAAGAAGCCTTCTCGGTATTGAAAGATAAGTTGACACATGGTCCTTTACTCCAACTTCCTGATTTTAATAAGACATTTGAGCTTGAATGTGATGCTAGTGGAATTGGATTAGGCGGTGTGTTATTACAAGATGGCAAACCTGTTGCATACTTTTTTGAAAAATTGAGTGGGCCTAGTCTGAATTATTCTACTTATGATAAAGAATTGTATGCTCTTGTTCGGACTTTAGAAACATGGCAACATTATTTATGGCCCAAAGAATTTGTTATACATTCTGATCATGAATCTTTGAAATATATTAAAAGTCAAGCTAAACTGAATCGTAGACATGCTAAATGGGTTGAATTCATTGAGACTTTTCCTTATGTCATTAAACACAAGAAGGGAAAAGAAAATGTTATTGCTGATGCATTGTCTCGCCGCTATACTATGCTTTCACAACTTGACTTCAAAATATTTGGTTTGGAGACCATCAAAGATCAATATGTGCATGATGCTGATTTTAAAGATGTAATGCAGAATTGTAAAGAAGGAAGAATGTGGAACAAGTTCGTCATTAACGATGGATTTGTGTTTCGTGCTAACAAGCTATGCATTCCAGCTAGCTCCATTCGTCTTTTGTTGTTGCAGGAGGCGCATGGAGGAGGATTAATGGGACACTTTGGCGTGAAGAAGACGGAGGACGTACTTGCTACACATTTCTTTTGGCCAAAGATGAGACAGGATGTTGAGCGTTTTATTGCTTGCTGCACTACATGTCAAAAAGCTAAGTCACGACTCAATCCTCATGGTTTATATATGCCTTTGCCTGTACCTAGTGTTCCTTGGGAGGATATATCTATGGACTTTGTTTTAGGTTTACCTCGAACAAAGAAGGGGAGGGATAGCATATTTGTTGTCGTGGATAGATTCTCGAAAATGGCAAACTTTATACCATGTCATAAAAGCGATGATGCTGTTAATGTTGCTGATTTGTTCTTTCGTGAAATTATTCGCTTGCATGGTGTGCCAAATACTATTGTTTCAGATCATGATACTAAATTTCTTAGCCACTTTTTGAGATGTTTATGGGCTAAGTTGGGGACTAAACTGCTTTTTAGTACTACTTGTCACCCCCAAACTGATGGACAAACTGAAGTAGTCAATAGAACGTTGTCTACTATGCTTAGGGCTATTTTGAAGAATAATAAGAAAATGTGGGAGGAATGCTTGGCTCATATTGAATTTTCTTATAATCGTTCATTGCATTCTACTACTAAGATGCGCCCTTTTGAAGTTGTGTGTGGTTTCCTACCTCGTGCACCTATTGATTTGTTGCCTCTTCCATCTTCGGAGAAGGTTAATTTTGATGCTAAACAATGTGCTGAATTTATTTTAAAAATGCATGAGTTAACTAAGGAAAACATTGAGCGTATGAATGCTAAATATAAACTTGCTGGAGATAAGGGTAGAAAACATGTTGTGTTTGCACCTGGAGATCTTGTTTGGTTACATTTGCGTAAGGATAGATTTCCGGATTTGTGCAAATCAAAGTTAATGCCACGTGCTGATGGTCCCTTTAAGGTGTTAGAGAAAATAAATGATAATGCATATGAACTTGAGCTTCCTGCAGATTTTGGGGTTAGTCCCACTTTTAACATTGCAGATTTGAAGCCTTATTTGGGTGAGGAAGATGAACTTCCGTCAAGGACGACTTTATTTCAAGAAGGGGAGGATGATGAGTACATCAATACAATTGTTACACCCACAGCCCCTGCCGCTATAAATACTGGACCAGTTACTAGAGCTCGTGCACGCCAACTAAATTAGCAGGTACTTTCGTTTCTTGGTAATGATTCTAATGTTCATGAGAATATGATGCGGCCTAAATTGGATACATTTGTTTTGCTTACAAATGAAGAGCCTAGCTTGGAGAAGGATGAACATTGGATTAAGAACAAGCATGGAGATGATGGCATGCGCAAGGGGAACAAGAACGGAGTTACAAGTGATGATTTCAGGACTTTGAAGCCACCATAATGGGTGCATGAAGCCTTGGACGAAATATACAAGATGCCACTTCCTAAATTTCGTCCCGAGGCTATTATAGGTGCTGCGTCACCTTATTATTAGGCCAGGGCCATGTAATTTCGAAATACATAAGTATAGGCTATTTTTAGAGTCCGTATGTGTGGGGAAACAAGAGATAGGGTTGATTTCGGACCCCTCCACCAAGGGTCACGAAATTCCCCCCCTCTTCCTCCATATATACAGCCCTTAGGGCATCATTTAGACTTTGGGTTTTGTTTAGATTAAAAGTTCACCATAGCTGCAACTTCGCGTACTTCGTTTGTGTTCAACGACCAGACAAAGGCGTCACAGAACCCCACCTTGATCAATAAAGCTTTCATCTTATATTCGCAATATCCAGATTGCAATCTCAATTTCTTGCTTGTTCTTCGTTTGCTCGCAGGAAACAGACCCTCGTGGTCAGGTTGATCGTGCTCCGGCGTGGTCAATAACCTCTCGGAGTTGGTTTAGCGATTGCTAAGGCGCGACGTCCTCGCACGTTTGTAGTCGAATCGTCAAAGTCGACTGCCACCAAAGCGATATCCATCATCTCATCGAAAGATGGCACACCTTTGCCTCTATCAGAGCTAATAAAGCAAAACAGGAGAAGAATAAGAGTGAAAATCAGATTGTGGCAAAAGAATTTGAGCAACAAATGAAGCCTAATAATAAACCATCTAGTGTTGCTTCTGAAATTAAATTGAAAAGTGCATGTTTATTTGCCACCAAATCTGATATTGATGAGCTAGATTTCAGCAAATCTGTTTGCTATGCTTTTGTGTGCAAAGAGGCATTATTTTCATTCGAGGACGTGCCTTCCTCTTTGCCTCCTGCTGTCACTAACATTTTGCAGGAGTTCGCTGACGTCTTTCCACAAGACGTGCCACCGGGATTACCGCCTATTCGAGGGATTGAGCATCAGATTGACTTAATTCCCGGTGCTTCGTTGCCAAACCGTGCACCATACCGTACCAATCCAGAGGAGACGAAGGAGATTATGCGTCAAGTACAAGAGCTTCTCGACAAAGGTTATATACGCGAATCCCTTAGTCCTTGTGCTGTTCCTATTATTCTAGTGCCGAAAAAGGATGGTACATCACGTATGTGTGTTGATTGTAGAGGCATTAATAATATTACTATTCGTTATCATCATCCTATTCCTAGGCTCGATGATATGCTTGATGAATTGAGTGGCTCTACAATATTCTCCAAAGTTGATTTGCGTAGTGGATACCATCAAATTCGTATGAAATTGGGAGATGAATGGAAAACAACATTTAAAACTAAGTTTGGATTATGTGAGTGGTTAGTCATGCCTTTTGGGTTAACTAATGCACCTAGTACTTTCATGAGATTAACGAACGAAGTTTTACGTGCTTTCATTGGACGATTTGTGGTAGTTTACTTTGATGACATATTGATTTATAGCAGATCTTTGGAAGAACATTTGGAACATTTACGTGCTGTTTTTATTGCTCTACGTGATGCACGTTTGTTTGGTAACCTTGGGAAGTGCACCTTTTGCACCGACCGAGTATCTTTTCTTGGGTATGTTGTTACTCCACAGGGAATTGAAGTTGATAAAGCCAAGATTGAAGCTATTGAGAGTTGGCCGCAGCCCAAAACGGTCACACAAGTGAGGAGTTCTCTTGGCCTCGCTGGATTCTATAGGCTTTTTGTGAGAGATTTCAGCACCATTGCTGCACCTCTCAATGAGCTTACAAAGAAAGATGTGCCTTTTCTTTGGGGTACCGCACAGGAAGAAGCCTTCTCGGTATTGAAAGATAAGTTGACACATGCTCCTTTACTCCAACTTCCTGATTTTAATAAGACTTTTGAGCTTGAATGTGATGCTAGTGGAATTGGATTAGGCGGTGTGTTATTACAAGATGGCAAACCTGTTGCATACTTTTCTGAAAAATTGAGTGGGCCTAGTCTGAATTATTCTACTTATGATAAAGAATTATATGCTCTTGTTCGGACTTTAGAAACATGGCAACATTATTTATGGCCCAAAGAATTTGTTATACATTCTGATCATGAATCTTTGAAACATATTAAAAGTCAAGCTAAACTGAATCGTAGACATGCTAAATGGGTTGAATTCATTGAGACTTTTCCTTATGTCATTAAACACAAGAAGGGAAAAGAAAATGTTATTGCTGATGCATTGTCTCGCCGCTATACTATGCTTTCACAACTTGACTTCAAAATATTTGGTTTGGAGACCATCAAAGATCAATATGTGCATGATGCTGATTTTAAAGATGTAATGCAGAATTGTAAAGAAGGAAGAATGTGGAACAAGTTCGTCGTTAACGATGGATTTGTGTTTCGTGCTAACAAGCTATGCATTCCAGCTAGCTCCGTTCGTCTTTTGTTGTTGCAGGAGGCGCATGGAGGAGGATTAATTGGACACTTTGGCGTGAAGAAGACGGAGGACGTACTTGCTACACATTTCTTTTGGCCAAAGATGAGACGGGATGTTGAGCGTTTTATTGCTCGATGCACTACCTGTCAAAAAGCTAAGTCACGACTCAATCCTCATGGTTTATATATGCCTTTGCCTGTACCTAGTGTTTCTTGGGAGGATATATCTATGGACTTTGTTTTAGGTTTACCTCGAACAAAGAAGGGGAGGGATAGCATATTTGTTGTCGTGGATAGATTCTCGAAAATGGCACACTTTATACCATGTCATAAAAGCGATGATGCTGTTAATGTTGCTGATTTGTTCTTTCGTGAAATTATTCGCTTGCATGGTGTGCCAAATACTATTGTTTCAGATCGTGATACTAAATTTCTTAGCCACTTTTGGAGATGTTTATGGGCTAAGTTGGGGACTAAACTGCTTTTTAGTACTACTTGTCACCCCCAAACTGATGGACAAACTGAAGTAGTCAATAGAACGTTGTCTACTATGCTTAGGGCTATTTTGAAGAATAATAAGAAAATGTGGGAGGAATGCTTGCCTCATATTGAATTTGCTTATAATCGTTCATTGCATTCTACTACTAAGATGTGCCCTTTTGAAGTTGTGTATGGTTTCCTACCTCGTGCACCTATTGATTTGTTGCCTCTTCCATCTTCGGAGAAGGTTAATTTTGATGCTAAACAATGTGCTGAATTTATTTTAAAAATGCATGAGTTAACTAAGGAAAACATTGAGCGTATGAATGCTAAATATAAACTTGCTGGAGATAAGGGTAGAAAACATGTTGTGTTTGCACCTGGAGATCTTGTTTGGTTACATTTGCGTAAGGATAGATTTCCTGATTTGTGCAAATCAAAGTTAATGCCACGTGCTGATGGTCCCTTTAAGGTGTTAGAGAAAATAAATGATAATGCATATAAACTTGAGCTGCCTGCAGATTTTGGGGTTAGTCCCACTTTTAACATTGCAGATTTGAAGCCTTAATTGGGTGAGGAAGATGAACTTCCGTCGAGGACGACTTCATTTCAAGAAGGGGAGGATGATGAGGACATCAATACAATTGTTACACCCACAGCCCCTGCTGCTATTCATACTGGACCAATTACTAGAGCTCGTGCACGCCAACTAAATTACCAGGTACTTTCGTTTCTTGGTAATGATTCTAATGTTCATGAGAATATGATGCTGCCTAAATTGGATACATTTGTTTTGCTTACAAATGAAGGGCCTAGCTTGGAGAAGGATGAACATTGGAGCAAGAACAAGCATGGAGATGATGGCATGCGCAAGGGGAACAAGAACGGAGTTACAAGTGATGATTTCAGGACTTTGAAGCCACCATAATGGGTGCATGAAGCCTTGGACGAAATATACAAGATGCCACTTCATAAATTTCGCCCCGAGGCTATTTAGGTGCTGCGTCACCTTATTATTGGGCCAGGCCCATGTAATTTCGAAATACATAAGTATAAGCTATTTTTAGAGTCTGTATGTGTGGGGAAACAAGAGATAGGGTTGATTTCGGACCCCTCCAGCAAGGACCACGAAATTCCCCCCTCTTCCTCCATATATACAGCCCTTAGGGCATCGTTTAGACTTTGGGTTTTGTTTAGATTAAAAGTTCGCCATAGCTGCAACTTCGCGTACTTCGTTTCTGTTCAACGACCAGACAAAGGCGTCACAGAACCCCACCTTGATCAATAAAGCTTTCATATTATATTCGCAATATCCAGATTGCAATCTCAATTTCTTGCTTGTTTTTCGTTTGCTTGCAGGAAACAGACCCTCGTGGTCAGGTTGATCGTGCTCCGGCGTGGTCAATAACCTCTCGGAGTTGGTTTAGCGATTGCTAAGGCGCGACGTCCGCGCACGTTCGTAGTCGGATCGTCAAAGTCGACTGCCACCAAAGCGATATCCATCATCTCATCGAAAGACGGGACACCTTTGCCTCTATCACACGAGGCCACGACAAGACTCTTGCCGAGGACGCCCACGAGGCCCCGGCAAGACCCTTGCCGGGAATATCAGCAAGACCGCGACAAGGCCTTGCCGCCCCGTCGCCGCCCCAGCTCATCGGCCGACCCACCAAATAAGCAGGTACCCATGTGGCAGTACGTGGATCCTAAGCCAACTAGTCAAGCACCTGCACTACAAAAAAAAGACACATCCGTGACATTTTGGGCTGAACGAATTTTTTTCCTGTCATGTTTATGACACTTCTATGACGATAATTGTGACAAAACCCGGTATCATCATAGATGTGGTGGGCTCCTACTTCTATGACAAAAAATATGATATAAAATGGGCTTTTCGTCCTGGGCGGGCCGGAGACGCAGCTGCATGACATTCTTTGGGCCGCCCATGATGGAGAAGACCGTGGTAGAAGCGAGGGCGAGGAAAATATCGGGGGAGTTCCCGATTACGGTGGGTGGTCGGGGGCCGAGCGATGCGCGTTTCTCTCGTATGTACGCGCATGTGTGTGAAGCTTTGCGCTCTAATTGAACCCGAGCGAGGCGTTTGGGCTCTAACCAAACCCGAGCAATTGCACTAGGCTACACGTTACTGAAGTCGAGCGATCGATCGATGGTTGTTAACTAAACCCGGTCGAGCGATTCCTTCGCTACTGCTGCTAACTAAAGCCGATCGATGCTGCCTCTGGATGAACAGTGAGTGTTGTTGGGGGGTTTGGATGAACAATTATCGGTGGGGTTGGATGAACAGGAACCCGTGGTAGTAGAGGCCGTTGCCGCTGGATGACTAGTACCCCGATCAGTCGAGCCGGTGGATGAAGAGGACCCCGTGGAGGGTTGGATGAACAGGACCCCATGGAGGGCTGGATGAACAGTAGCCGGTGGAGGGTTGGATGAACAGGACCCCCATGTAGAGGGATGGTTGAACAGTAGCCGGTGGAGGAGCGCGCGGTGGAGGCTGGATGAACAGGGGCCCATGGATGAATAGTCGCAGGTGGAGGCTGGAGGAGGTCGATGGTGGATGAACAGTAGCCCATGGAGGCTGGAGGAGGTCGACGGTGGAGATGAACAGTATCCTGTGGAGTCCCGTTTTGCGGTACGCCACACCCCTCCCGATGAACGGGACCCCCGTTTCGACCGTAGTGCTCCAACACAAGCCCGTTTCCTCCATTTTGTGGTATGCCACACCCCTCCCGATCAACAAGACCCCATTTCGACCGTAGGAGGTCCGTTTCCTCCGTTTTGCGGTACGCCAGACCCCTATCAATGAATAGGATCCCGTTTCGACCGTGGCCTGTCAAACACAAGGCCATTTCCTCTATTCTACGGTACGCCAGGCCTCGTTTCCATCGGCTGTTCCGTCCAAGCCGGTTGGCTCCTGATGAACAGCACGCGTTCTGTTGCCTCCCGATGAACACGACGCAATCCATTGCCTCCCCATGAATACGACGATGACGCAGTTTCTCCGTTCCGAACCAGCCACAGCCATGTACACGAGCCCTGGCCGTACATATGCACGAGTAGGCGTTTGAGACCCCGCCCGTATGTATGTACGTGGCCATATTTACTTTCTTGCACCCTGGCTGCTGTACGTACGTGTACATGCTATGTGCGTGCCTCTACTACCACACGTGCGCGCCTCTACTACCACACGTGCCCTTCCTTACAAGGCCACAGTTCATCGCTATAGCATGCAGACAGACCAATCGACCAGTATGTACGTACACGTTCGTGACCAAAATGACAACGCTACATACGCTTCGACCGGGTGGGTCCCGACTGTCAGGCACTTCCTTGCGTGCGAAGATGTAGGTGGTGGGTCCCAGCAGTCAAGGGGTGAATCATTTTTTTGCCCGTAATATGGACACACTTCCTTGTGTGCGAAGACGTAGCTGGTGGGTCGCAACAGTCAATTGGGAAATGTGTTTTTCACGAAATATGGTGGCCCTTTCGGTGGGTCCCTGCTGTCAGGTGAAGGAATCATTATTTTCCGCGAAATAAGGAGGCACTTCCTTGCTGCGACCGTGGACCTAGCTGTCAGCCTCTCCACGTACAGTACTCTTTCGATGGAAGTCGTTCCTTGACCACGTTGACCACGCCGCGACGAGAGCACCGGTGGACGACGGCGAGGCCTAGGAAGGGGACGACGCGGAGCCGGGGAAGACGCGGAAGTGGATGCCCATGCGGAGAGGAGTACGAGGGTTCACTAGTTCTGCTGCGGTGTGAGGCTGCCGTCGCCGCAGGGCCTGGCCAGCGGTGGGAGTAGTAGGGGGCGGTGTGGCCTCCGCGGCATCAGAGTCGGCCACGGGAAGCAGGAGCACGCGGCACGACCGACGCTGGTTTGGGCGGCTGGAGCAACAAGACCAGAGGTTGAAGAAGCACTACCACCGTTGGATGGACATCGTACGGTCATTGGAGCTAGAATCGTCCATATTGACTAAGTTGATAAAGCCCTCCGTCCCCGTCAACTTAGTAGGCCCACAAGTCAGCCTCCCACTATTGTGGGTCCCAGCTAGCAGGGGGTATTCATTTTTTTGTGCGTAATAAGGAGGCACTTCCTTGCACGGGAAGATATAGTTGGTGGGTCTGACCTGTCAGCGGGGGGAACATTTTTTTCGCGAAATGCAGATGCCTTCCAGTGGGTCCCAGCTATCAGGCGGAGGAATTATTATTTTGCGCATAATAACGAGGCATTTCCTTGCGTGCGACCGTGGACCCAACTGTCAGCCTCTCCACGCACAGTCTACTTGCGATGGATGTCGTTCGCTGACCACGTTGACTACTCCGCGCCGAGCGCATCCAAGGTGGTGGATGACAGCGAGGCCCCGGATAGCAACAAGCCGGAGATGGGAAGACACGGGAGTAGAGTCACAGACGGAGAGGTGTACGAGGGTTAACTGGTTCTGGTGCGGTGTGGTTCGGCAGTCCGTGGAGAAGAATAGGAGGTGTGGAGGGGTGGAGGGATGGCTTGGCCAACGGTGGGGTAGCGCTTCACAGCGAAGCGTGCTAAGCAGAGCTTCTAGCAGCAGGAGGCGGGAGCAGGTGGTCCCGGCGGCGCCAGAGGAAGAAGACGAGAGATTGAAGATGGATGCCTGTCGTTGGATGTAAATCCAATGGCTAACGATGTCAGAATCATTTGTTGACTAAGTTGACAACGACTTGCGTTGGCTTCGACCTATTGGCCCACATTTCAGCCTCCAAAAATGTGGCACGTATTCAACCCATTTTTTCAGAATTTACAGTCAATTTGATCTCTTTTTTTTAGAATTATAGTCCATTTGCTGGGTTGGGTGAACAAATAATTGAGCGTCCATGTGGCCCATTTATTTTTCTCCTAAAAAATTATAGGCCATTTGCACTTTCTCGAAATACATGATTTTGCTGGGCTAATTCTAATTATAATGTTGGGTTGGGCCCAACAATGTTACCAAAAATAAACAGGGGCTGACCATTTTGTTATAAATATATTTTAATAATAAGTGATTTATTATTACATTGGTCCTTAAATCTTACCAAGATTTTGTACACAATCATAAGGATTTTTGTTGCCAAAAAAGTCCAGTATTTTATTGTTAAGAAATTATTTTTGTAAGTTAATAAGATGTGGGATATTGTCTTCTTACATATGTAAGTATCTGTTAAATATATGATGACAATAACAATAAAATATAATAACATATAAAATAATTTAAATATATATTATATAGTTAGAAGGGAAACAGATGTTGGATCGGGCGTTCCTATTCTTATATAGAAAAATAGAACAGACCTCTGCGTTTTCTTCAAAATTACATAAATTTGGCTGCCGATGTTTCAGGAAAAATAAAACCTCGGATGGGAGGTCCATGGGCCGGTCGATACATGACGGCCCTCAAAAAAATACAAACTGACATGTGGTGGGTTGCGCATGTTAAAAAAGAAAGCCTAGACGGAGCAGCCCAAAACCCAGCGGATACTTGCTCCCCCAGTGATAATAAGTGATACTACCCGCCAGCTCCACAGCTTCGTTGTGAATTTATCTCCTACATTGAAGCACCTAAAAAGATGTAACTATGTTGACAAACCCGTGTGCCCCAACGTCGGTATAGCATTAGGAGGAAGTTTTTTTCGATGACGCACTTGCTTGCGTACGGCAATAGACCTGGTGGGTCCCAATTGTCCGCCTCTCCACATATAGTCCTCTCCAGATTCCTCTCGTTTGTTCAGCATGTTCACAATGGCAGACAGCGGCGCCACAGCGAGCGCACAAAGGCGTAGGAGGTGATCAGACCACCCAAGGCAGTGCCTTATTTGTAACGAAAGTACTGAACTAGCCCAGTGGCCAAGTGACACTACCCGACAGCTGTTCCGCCCGGGTTCGATTCGACCTGATGTAGGGAAAATATCTCCAATTTTTTTGCCTCTGCCATTATTGACATGTGGGTCCCCATTGTCATCTACACAAACCACGTCCAACACTTGCCAAAACTTCGTCCCTCGTTTTCTCTATTTTTCGCACACTCGACATTGTGTGGGCGTTTTGAGAATAGCATATCTTTTTGACTGTGCATCATATGAAGATGTGCTATGCATGAATGTTGATCAACATGATGTTAACTGGCTGGTAGTTCCATTTTTGACCATGAATAAGACTTCCAACATGATGTTAACCCTGTTTGAAAAGGCCGTGTTAATGTAAATGCTCTGCCTCTGAAAGTTGTAGTTTCTTATCTGAAACTGAAACTTGCAATTTCTTCTCTGAGAATCACATTGTCTGCACTTTTATACTCCTATGAATCTATATTTTTAAGTGCTAAAAATAGATCTCTTGAATTCATAAAATACTTCAGATGCTCAGTACTGCAAATCTGAAATTCAAAAGGCATTCATATCTGAAAGTACTATCAAAATACACAACACAAAACACAATTCACAACCTGCAAATACTGACAACCCTAAGCTCCTCCTGACAATTCACAACCTGCTCGACTATTGGGTTGGGGGGCAGTCCCCTCCTATTCCTCGGCGGTAGACAGCCGCCTCGTGAGACAATGTGAACATGGAGGGAGAGGATGGCGGGGAAGCATCGTCGAGCCAACTGCTTTTCTCCTCTTGCAGCTGGGTTCGGTCCACGAAGACTCCACCGGCTCGCTCTGGCATGACACCCTCACAAACGACACCCTGTAGATGCTCGATCTTTCAATCTCTGGTGGATGCTCCATCTGGGATCGATACTCCCACCACCGCTCCCTCATGATAGGATTCGGTGAATCTGTTTGCTCCATGGCCCATAGGAGCAGCTCTATGTACTCCTGCGCGACTCCCTTCGGGAGTATCGCCGCCTTTTCGCTCCGTTGCAGATATTTGGCCATGGATGTCGCCGTCGCTGCTAGTTGGTCCTTTTTTCAAACCAAGACCATATCTCCAACATCCTAGCTAGCTTCACAGGGTCGCCGTCTGCGATCCTCACGAGCGCACACACACGTCCGCGGCGCAGGACATGCGTCTGCGGTGGAACCCGAGCTTGAACTGCCTCGCCCGGCTATATATAGCCACTCCCCTCGCCTCCCGAGCGCTCCACTAGCCCCACCTCTCTCCCAGGAACCTGCCTAGCCTCTCCACCGAGCCGGAGATGCTTTCCTCGCTGCTCTCTGCCTCCATGGCTGCCGCACGACCTCGGCCAAATCCGCCTGAACCAAGCACTCCCCCTCCTTCCTGACCTCACCAGAGGACCACAGGGACCCCATAGATCCTCCCCGTGCCCTCTCCCTCTCGCTGGAACCACTATGGACAAGAACCCACTCGTGTCCGAAGCCCCCTCCACCGGAGTCCTTGCTGCTCTCAACCCCGCCCTCCTCGAGGTCCGTTCTGCCCAGGGATGGGTGCGGCTCGACGCGCTAATCATTCCGGTAGGTCATCCGGTGAGAATGGTGGCCGAAGCCGCCCAGGAGCCTCGCCAGAGCACGCCGGTCCTCATGTGCATCGCGGGCAGGCACGTGGTGGACGACGACCTCAGGCCAGGCGGGCCCCATCTCCACGCAGCCCCACCTGTCGACGAGCGGGCGTTGACCCGGGCTGCCCACGTGGATAAGTGATGGGCCACAGCCCCGTGGGACCCGCATGTCAGTGTCAGACGCGCCCGGTCCCGCCACTGCCTAGCTAGATAAGTGGAAACGCCTTTTGGGGAAGTACGTTTTCAATAAGGGAAAGTGTATTCTGGTCTTAGTTCGGTTGGAAATGCGTTTTCCTTCTAGAAAAGCATATTTTCACTTAACTACGACTAGAAATACATTTTCTCTGCGGAGAAGGCCTATTCAACTAAATGTTCTTTCTGTTTTTCACCTCAGAGGCCTGTTTCTAGAAATCTTTGTACAGATTGGTTCCTGGACTTTGTTAGGCTATAACTTTTTGCTCGTAACTCCGATTAAGGTGAAACCAACGCCCATGTCTTCGCCTCGTCGAGACCGTTCTGTTCCCGTCATTTTCACTATGGTTTGACATATTGGAAATGACCATTTTGCCCTCACCCCTAATCGGCCCCCTCCGAGAGAGAACCCTTTCCGGCTATTCTTTCTGCGGCTTCACCGCACAACTCCCCGGAGTATCCTTCACCCCCAGGCAAGCCACAACCACCATATGCATGATAGCCATGCAGAGGCACTCGTTTTCAACTTGAATCTTTAATAACTGTCTGTTTGTTTTGCTACTGTTGTCGTTATTTCGGTTATGCTATTGGATCAGTGGTTACCGTAATGCCATGTTTTCTTGCACTTTGTTATTATGTTCTTCATGCTAGAATTACTTTAATATTGGCCATGTTGGGTAATAGTACATGTTGGTGATGGTCTTCGGTGCACGACTATCATCTATTCCGAGTACCGTGGTTGTGCATGTTCTTTTGCACCCAGTTGGTTAAATGCTTGCGTGGTAGTTTTACCGTTATGTTATTGCATGGTATTTATTGTTGATGCTAGTGGTCATGTTATGCTATGAGTAGGGTTCTAGTTGTGATTTTCATACTCTTCAGTATGCCATGCTCATCTGGATAAATGGTTAAATGTTGTTGTTATGCTCGTTGATTGTGATGCACCCCTATGCTTATATTGATACCATGTTCATGCATTATAGTTGCATCATGTTATTTTTTTTATCATGGCTCAGCATATTGCATTCAAATTTAACTGGATAATAATGAACTTGAACAACTGTTGGCTTAGTCATGGTGCCACCAAATCGAGCTGACCAGTGCAACCACACTTGCCTTATGGGGGTCCTAACTGGGTCTATTGTCATGCCTTTCGCCGGTGCCTCCAACGAGGGAAGGTTATGCGCGGGGCGCTACCTTGGCCGGGTAGGACGGCATAAGCCTTGTGCGTCCGAGTTGTTTTGCGCAATTTCCCCCCCGTTTGGGACCATTTATGTTTTGCCACGACGGTGGCCGTTGGTGTCTTTGGTAGGCACGGGGCCACCAAGGACTTAGCCCAAAGGGGAGTTGTTCGGAGTGGCCGGGAGAGTGTCATGGCAGTAGATCGGTTTTGTCGGGACGCTATGGTCCGCACGTTTGGGAGTGCGAGGCCATGGGTTCTGTGGTGTGGGTACAGTGTGCTAACCTCTGCAGAGTGTTTATTAAATCTATAGATAGCCGCGTCCGCGGATATGGGCCCAGTTCGTAGTTGGTCACACTATGGGTCAACAATAATAATAGTATGCTTAATAACAACCCTGGTTCGATGATGAAAGAAGTTGGTTGATATTTATGTGATCGTGAGAGGATCACTGTGGTATCGTGGA
Source organism: Triticum aestivum (assembly GCF_018294505.1). Taxonomy (NCBI): domain Eukaryota; kingdom Viridiplantae; phylum Streptophyta; class Magnoliopsida; order Poales; family Poaceae; genus Triticum; species Triticum aestivum. The sequence continues at coordinate 343,255,026 of NC_057797.1, read as the reverse complement.
TACCGAGTTGATGGATATTTCTGGTGTTATGCGAGAGTCAAGGGTAAAGGTAAAGCTCCTTGTGGTCATAAATGATTACTATGGTATTATTAATACCAAGCTTGATTGGATCCTGAGATGATCGTGTGATGTCCGTGATGGTAAGTGATACCTGTGATGGTTACGATGTAACCCGAGCAAGGTAAGTTGGTGCATGGTAGTTTCATCATGTTGCATGCTAGTCTCATCATGTTCATATGTTCATGCCATGATCGGATTGTTCTTGATGTATCATATTGTACATGCCATGTTGTTCTGATAGTATCATGTTTAGCATTGCTTAATAATCCATAATTGCCATGCTATTGTTTGTCTTGATTGCTTTGGTTGCTGTGAGCTTGCAAGTACATTCAATGTACTGACCTGGCGTGTCATGCCAGTTTGCAGGTCATGCCGGATTTGATTGCTTGTTTGTCGTGGACCCCTTGTTTGCGAGCTAGGATAAGCATTCCAGCTAGAGTCCCTGTGGAGTGGAGTCATCACCGTCGTCGTTGTTCCACTGCTAGAGTTATTCCGCTACTTCGTGTTGTTCTGCTGCTTGCATGGAGCAACGGTGGCACGCGTAGTTTCGCCGTGCCGATGTAACCCCCTTGTACCCATATAGATTGTAATAAAGAGCTAATTTGTTCAATGCTAAGCAGTGTCGTATTCGAGAAGACTTCTCCTCAATCTCTGGGCTGGAATACGGGGCGTTCTGGTTTCTCTGAGCCGGGGTGTCACAGGCTTGGTATCATAGCAGGTCTGGCTATAGGATGCCCTAGCCCACGTGAATGTTAGAAATGGTAGTATAAACCCCAATTTATTTGTTGCACTTGATTGTTGCATTTTTTGTTGCATAGCATGCATATAGAATATTAACTGGTCGCTTATAGTGATCTTGTGAGTGTAGGTGGTATCGGTTTTGATCTACTACCTGCACCCTCCTTCTTTGCATGCCTGCTCTTTGGTGTTTGGCATCATCTCTGTCCCAGCAAAGTGATGTCCTAGTACCAAGTGTTCCAGACACCATTTGCAGGAGTTATGCTCAAGTATCACGTCGATATCTTTCCGCCACCCACCCATGTTATTTCGGTGATAGCCATGCTTCTATCCCAAATCATGCCTTCCATCTCGCCATTTTGCCAACCCTTGCTGATCTTTGTTATCAGAAACAGGGCAATGCTAGCAAGCCCAGTCTACCGCCGCTACCTTACCCAGTCATCCCATTCTTTGGACGTGTACGGTCCCCCTTTGTATGCTTGATGATGATGTGGTCGTGACCTTGTGTCTCGCTACATGATCGCCAAGTCCGCCCTCACCTGTTTATCCACCCAGTTGCAACCGGAGTTCAGCCAGCGCTTTGTGTAGCCTTGGTTACGCCAATTCCTTCCACACACAGACCCACTTTTGTGCACACCGCCACAACATAATAGATCATAAAACCGGAGTTTTTGCAAGATTTGTGTGCTTAGGCATGCATGCATATTATTGTGTGAGTAGCAGTAATATGTGATGTTGCTTGATTATTTATATATTTGTATGCTTGTGTGCTTTTGTTTTAGTCATTTATTTTGCTTGTTTCTTTGGGCCTTCGGTGTGGCATTATTTTCCCCTTATTAAAGTTGCTCGCCAACCAACACCGGACCTGAAGAATTAGTAAGGAATTCAAATACTTGGAAGCTCAGATAAACAAAATAAAGTTATCAGCAGACTGAAGTGAAATTTGGAATATCTCGTCTGAATGCAATAGGAATCCTGGATGGACAGTTAGTGTCATGTTTGTATTAGCATGCACTCCTTACAACAGTATGGATAATCAAGTTTGCCTCAGGGTGCACTCTTCACGACAGAAATGATCAAATCAAGAAGAAGATCAGCTTTGTGCCAGACCAACAGTATAATCTCAGTCAAAGGAATGGTTCAGATACAAGGTTTGATTCTTCTTTAAGGATGATTACGAAAAATGATATACCTGGAAGAAAGCAAGAATCAGTTAGAACACAAGTCTGCCTCGGGGATCAGATTCTCAGATATATGTGAAGGACGCCAGATATACACCTCAGTGTGACAAAGGATTATGAGGATTGATGACAACACTGAGCTCCGTACAAGTACCAGTGAACCTGGAATATGACCTTGATGAGCCCTTGTCTTCTTTTCTCTGGTAATTGCACCATGCCTGTGTTCTGAGCCATTTTTGGCTGTCCAGGGTGGATGCCAACTTTATATTTCTCTATTCGACAACTGTCACGAGTTCTGAGCTGGTTTCCGGCCGTCTCGTACAGCTGTTGAGTTTCTTTTTGTGACAGTGGCCCTATGCTCTGAGCTGCTTTTCAGCCGTCTTATGGAGCTGCCACCTTCTTCTTATCGACCCGGTCTCATGCTCTGAGCTGCTTTTGGCCGTCCTGAGTCGTGGTTGAGTTATTTCAGTAATGTCCCAGATCTGAGTTGTAAAGACCGTTCTGGTGGCCCCTGATTTATTTGCTGATTTCTTGCAAGGGTTCAGATTATCATTTCCCTATGGTCAGAACTTGAGAGTGATGAACATGCCATTTAAACAATAGTACCATGTCAGGAGATGAGGATAAGGGTACGCCTGTCAGAATGTTGCACTCGACAGAACCTATGGTCACGCGAAGAAGCAACACGATCCCGCTCTTTCAGCAAAGGATCCAGACCAGGAAAACAGTAATGAAGGAGCAAGACTGATAATTGTTGCATGACCCACAGGGTGCAGATACCCTGGACCGTCTGAGTCAGCATCGATCACCATAAATATTCACCTAAAGGGTCTGCTCGATTTTGGATGGTGAATAACAGTCTGGAAGCATGTGCCCTCACTTATGTGAAGCATCAAAAGATAGCCTATCATGGACAAAATTCTTCCACGAGATTCACAGTCAGTCAAGTCTGCGGATACTATCATATAAGGCCCTACCCCTTTATGATGGTCAGGACAGGCGACAGTCAAATATTTGGTACGGATCTAACACTCAAAATAGTGGAGCCAGTCAAGATGATTCAGAAACTCCGTGAGAAATCAGTATCGGTTAGAAGAACAGTTATGATCCACATCATTGTTTGAACCCGAAGGACCTACAGTTGGTTGAGAAACCCAATGCAAGGAGTCAAAGCTTGGGTGTTCATGAGGAAAATATGTTCACAACTTCATGAAAGATTGTCAGTGTTGGATGGCACACCCATCAGAAATCAATCTCGGACTGGTAAGACAGGCATATATTTCAGTCATGATAACTTGTCACTCAGCTAAGTCAGCAGATATGAAAATAATTGAAGCCTGTATAAGCATGAGCAAGCAAGGTAAGATCTGTCAGAATGTGGATACAGTGAAGCAAACCATCCCAGAGCCAGGTAGTTTCATCATATGAAAGTTAGTGGGATCAATCAATAAAGGAAAAAAGGATACCCGAGTTGGAAACGGTTTCCTCAAGGTCAGATTTATTCATACTTGTTCCCTAAGCAACCAAATATCGAGGACGAGATTTCTTTAAGGGGGGAAGAGTTGTCACAGCCTAATTTTTGGCCCTTTCTTTTCTTTTGTTTTTTTTGAGATTTTTGCTTGAGCTTTCTTTTTCCGTGGCTTTGTGGTCTGGAAACTGAAGAAGATAACCTCTTCTTTCTTTCCAGAGTGGATTGTCATCCCCAAATCGAGCTCTAGACCTTGCCATTTTTATCCTAGACCAAATCCCTATATTATTTTCCTTAGGAATACTCCTTTTTCTATTAAAGGAACAATCCTTTTTGCCCTACGTTGTGAAGCAACCTATATTTCCATCACTCCTAAAATTCCCAAATAATTCTCATAAATAGTTTGGGTCATATCTTCCTCAAATATGGCAAAATATTTCATTGGCCATGTTTCCCATCATGCTCACTAAATTCATTTCCTATTCTGTCCTGGATGGCAGATTGTGAAGCAAGTGCCATTTACCTTTTCCCAATTGAACCCAAATTCCTTGGACATCTTTTCTTGTCCAAATAATAGCCTCATGCCAAATTCAACTCCATTTGCCTAGTAAATATTTCTGAGCAATTTTTCAAAGTTCCTGTCTGAGGGAATTGATTGTGAAGGAAGTACAAGCTAGGAATATTCAAATGAGTTGAAATTTTGCAAGACCCTTCATATCATCAAATCAAAGATCTCCACAAGATTTGAACTCATGCAATGCATCCATGTGAGCTGAGCATCAATTCTTTGTTTCTGTCCAAATTTTCAGTTAGTGAAGCAAGTATATTTTATCTTGCTCCATTTTGTTTGAAAATTTTCCCAGGCCTTCTCCTACCTATATAACCTATCTCCACCCAATTTGGGCATATTTCATCTAGCCATTATTCCTCTAGAAGTTTTGCAACTTTCTGGTCAGTGGATATGCTTGTAAAGCAAGTACCATTTTGGTTTATCCAATTGGTATGAAACCTTTTGCACCATCTTCATATGATCAAATAACTATGCCTTGCCCACGTTGAGCTTTAGTAGATACCCCATGTGAGTGCATCATCCAATATCCTTTTCTGGACCAAACATGCACTTACACAGCAACTGCTAGCTAAACCCCTCCCCTTGAGCTGAAACCATGCCATCTCAGTCACATTAGTGAGTGATCAACCTCCGTTAAAGCTCAGACTTAATCTCCACAAGTGTGAGCCACAGCAAACTACAAACACCTTGCTGTTCAGCTAGTTTGGAGCCTCCTGGTTTTCTCTTCTTTTCCCCTGGATCGTGTTGTTGCTTACTTTGGACTAAGGGTAGCAGGGTCCTTCCACCAGAGATGATTTGGCCGATCTCTGTGCCCTGCATGTGCCAGCTCACGCGGTGACCGCCGTTTTGGCATGTCACCCGCGTGCTCTGGCGCCTCCGTCTTCTTCTCCCCCTCTGTGCTCTTGCTCCCTCGGCGCGCGACCATGTGTATCGCCTTCCCCATGATGTTGCCGTCCCTCTGGAGCACTTGCCCCCTCCGTCGTCTTCCCTGGTGTGCTGTCTCTGTCGTGAACAGAGTGCGCCCACGGACGCGCTGTAGATTGGTCGTATTCCTCCTCTGTTTGCTTCTCCCCCGTGCCCCCCGTTGTCTCCTGCCCGTGAGCCTGCTCCTTGCTCCCCTCTGTCGTCTTCCTTTGAGCTCCCAAGCGTGCACACGCGTCCGCGGCGCAGGACACACGTCCGCGGTGGCACCCGAGCTCGAACTGCCTCACCCGGCTATATATAGCCACTCCCCTCGCCTCCCGAGCACTCCACTAGCCCCACCTCTCTCCCAGGAACCTGCCTAGCCTCTCCAGCGAGCCGGAGCTGCTTTCCTCGCTGCTCTCTGCCTCCATGGCCACCGCACGGCCTCAGCCAAATCCGCCCGAACCAAGCACTCCCCCCTCCTTCCTGACCTCACCAGAGGACCACAGGGACCCCATAGATCCTCCCCGTGCCCTCTCCCTCTCGCTGGAACCACTATGGCCAAGAACCCACTCGAGTCCGAAGCCCCCTCCACCGGAGTCCTTGCTGCTCTCAACCCCGCCCTCCTCAAGGTCCGTTCTGCCCAGGGATGGGTGCGGCTCGACGCGCTGATCATCTCGGTAGGTCGGCCGGTGAGAATGGTGGCCGAAGCCGCCCAGGAGCCTCGCCGGAGCGCGCCGGTCCTCCTCTACATCGTGGGCAGGCGCGAGGTGGACGACGACCTCGGGCCATGCGGGCCCCATCTCCATGCAGCCCCACCTATCGGCGAGCGGGCATTGATCCGGGCTGCCCACGTGGATAAGTGACGGGCCCCAGCCCCGTGGGACCCGCATGTCAGCGTCACACGCGCCCGGTCCCGCCTCTGCCTAGCTGGATAAGTGGAAACGGCTTTTGGGAAAATACGTTTTCAATAAGGGAAAGTGTATTCTGGCCTTAGTTCAGTTGGAAATGCGTTTTCCTTCTGGAAAAGTGTATTTTCACTTAACTATGGCTAGAAATACATTTTCTCTGCAGAGAAGGCCTATTCGACTAAATGTGCTTTCTGTTTTTTAGCTTAGAGGCCTGTTTGTAGAAATCTTTGTACAGATTGGTCCCTGGACTTTGTCAGGCTATAACATTTTGCTCGTAACTCCGATTAATGTGAAACAAATGCCCACGTCTTCGTCTCGTCGAGCCTGTTCTATTCCCATCATTTTCACTATGGTTTGACATACTGGAAATGAACATTTTGCCCTTGCCCCTAATCAGCCCCCTCCGAGAGAGAACCATCTTCGGCGACTCTTTCCGCGGCTTCACCGCACATCTCCACGGAGTATCCTTCACCCCCAGGCAAGCCACAACCACATTTGCATGATAGCCATGCAGAAGCATTGGTTTTCAACTTGAATCTTTAATAACTATCTGTTTGTTTTGCTACTGCTATCGTGATAGAGGCAAAGGTGTCCCATCTTTCGATGAGATGATGGATATCGCTTTGGTGGAAGTCGACTTTGACGATCCGACTACGAACGTGCGAGGACGTCGCGCCTTAGCAATCGCTAAACCAACTCCGAGAGGTTATTGACCACGCCGGAGCACGATCAACCTGACCACGAGGGTCTGTTTCCTGCGAGCAAACGAAGAACAAGCAAGAAACTGAGATTGCAATCTGGATATTGCGAATATAAGATGAAAGCTTTATTGATCAAGGTGGGGTTCTGTGACGCCTTTGTCTGGTCGTTGAACACAAACGAAGTACGCGAAGTTGCAGCTATGGCGAACTTTTAATCTAAACAAAACCCAAAGTCTAAACGATGCCCTAAGGGATGTATATATGGAGGAAGAGGGGGGAATTTCGTGGCCCTTGGTGGAGGGGTCCGAAATCATCCCTATCTCTTGTTTCCCCACACATACGGACTCTAAAAATAGCCTATACTTATGTATTTCGAAATTACATGGGCCTGGCCCAATAATAAGGTGACGCAGCACCTAAAATAGCCTCGGGACGAAATTTATGAAGTGGCATCTTGTATATTTCGTCCAAGGCTTCATGCACCCATTATGGTGGCTTCAAAGTCCTGAAATCATCACTTGTAACTCCGTTCTTGTTCCCCTTGCGCATGCCATCATCTCCATGCTTGTTCTTGCTCCAATGTTCATCCTTCTCCAAGCTAGGCCCTTCATTTGTAAGCAAAACAAATGTATCCAATTTAGGCAGCATCATATTCTCATGAACACTAGAATCATTACCAAGAAACAAAAGTACCTGGTAATTTAGTTGGCGTGCACGAGCTCTAGTAATTGGTCCAGTATGTATAGCAGCAGGGGCTGTGGGTGTAACAATTGTATTGATGTCCTCATCATCCTCCCCTTCTTGAAATGAAGTCGTCCTCGACGGAAGTTCATCTTCCTCACCCAAATAAGGCTTCAAATCTGCAATGTTAAAAGTGGGACTAACCCCAAAATCTGCAGGCTGCTCAAGTTTATATGCATTATCATTTATTTTCTCTAACACCTTAAAGGGACCATCAGCACGTGGCATTAACTTTGATTTGCGCAAATCAGGAAATCTATCCTTACGCAAATGTAACCAAACAAGATCTCCAGGTGCAAACACAACATGTTTTCTACCCTTATCTCCAGCAAGTTTATATTTAGCATTCATACGCTCAATGTTTTCCTTAGTTAACTCATGCATTTTTAAAATAAATCAGCACGTTGTTTAGCATCAAAATTAACCTTCTCCGAAGATGGAAGAGCCAACAAATCAATAGGTGCACGAGGTAGGAAACCATACACAACTTCAAAAGGGCACATCTTAGTAGTAGAATGCAATGAACGGTTATAAGCAAATTCAATATGAGGCAAGCATTCCTCCCACTTTTTCTTATTATTCTTCAAAACAGCCCTAAGCATAGTAGACAACGTTCTATTGACTACTTCAGTTTGTCCATCAGTTTGGCGGTGACAAGTAGTACTAAAAAGAAGTTTAGTCCCCAACTTAGCCCATAAACATCTCCAAAAGTGGCTAAGAAATTTAGTATCACGATCTGAAACAATAGTATTTGGCACACCATGCAAGCGAATAATTTCACGAAAGAACAAATCAGCAACACTAACAGCATCATCGCTTTTATGACATGGTATAAAGTGTGCCATTTTCGAGAATCTATCCACGACAACAAATATGCTATCCCTCCCCTTCTTTGTTCGAGGTAAACCTAAAACAAAGTCCATAGATATATCCTCCCAAGGAACACTAGGTACAGACAAAGGCATATATAAACCATGAGGATTGAGTCGTGACTTAGCTTTTTGACATGTAGTGCAGCGAGCAATAAAACGCTCAACATCCCGTCTCATCTTTGGCCATAAGAAATGTGTAGCAAGTACATCCTCCGTCTTCTTCATGCCAAAGTGTCCCATTAATCCTCCTCCATGCGCCTCCTGCAACAACAAAAGATGAACAGAGCTAGCTGGAATGCATAGCTTGTTAGCACGAAACACAAATCCATCGTTAACGATGAACTTGTTCCACATTCTTCCTTCTTTACAATTCTGCATTACATCTTTAAAATCAGCATCATGCACATATTGATCTTTGATGGTCTCCAAACCAAATATTTTGAAGTCAAGTTGTGAAAGCATAGTATAGCGGCGAGACAATGCATCAGCAATAGCATTTTATTTTCCCTTCTTGTGTTTAATGACATAAGGAAAAGTCTCAATGAATTCAACCCATTTAGCATGTCTACGATTCAGTTTAGCTTGACTTTTAATATGTTTCAAAGATTCATGATCAGAATGTATAACAAATTCTTTGGGCCATAAATAATGTTGCCATGTTTCTAAAGTCCGAACAAGAGCATATAATTCTTTATCATAAGTAGAATAATTCAGACTAGGCCCACTCAATTTTTCAGAAAAGTATGCAACAGGTTTGCCATCTTGTAATAACACACCGCCTAATCCAATTCCACTAGCATCACATTCAAGCTCAAAAGTCTTATTAAAATCAGGAAGTTGGAGTAAAGGAGCATGTGTCAACTTATCTTTCAATACCGAGAAGGCTTCTTCCTGTGCGGTACCCCAAAGAAAAGGCACATCTTTCTTTGTAAGCTCATTGAGAGGTGCAGCAATGGTGCTGAAATCTCTCACAAAACGCCTATAGAATCCAGCGAGGCCAAGAAAACTCCTCACTTGTGTGACCATTTTGGGCTGCGGCCAACTCTCAATAGCTTCAATCTTGGCTTTATCAACTTCAATTCCCTATGGAGTAACAACATAGCCAAGAAAAGATACTCGGTCGGTGCAAAAGGTGCACTTCCCAAGGTTACCAAACAAACGTGCATCATGTAGAGCAATAAAAACAGCACATAAATGTTCCAAATGTTCTTCCAAAGATCTGCTATAAATCAATATGTCATCAAAGTAAACTACCACAAATCGTCCAATGAAAGCACGTAAAACTTCGTTCATTAATCTCATGAAAGTACTAGGTGCATTAGTTAACCAAAAAGGCATGACTAACCACTCATATAATCCAAACTTAGTTTTAAATGTTGTTTTCCATTCATCTCCCAATTTCATACGAATTTGATGGTATCCACTACGCAAATCAACTTTGGAGAATATTGTAGAGCCACTCAATTCATCAAGCATATCATCGAGCCTAGGAATAGGATGACGATAACGAATAGTAATATTATTAATGCCTCTACAATCAAAACACATACGTGATGTACCATCCTTTTTCGGCACTAGAATAATAGGAACAGCACAAGGACTAAGGGATTCGCGTATATAACCTTTGTCGAGAAGCTCTTGTACTTGACGCATAATCTCCTTCGTCTCCTCTGGATTGGTACGGTATGGTGCATGGTTTGGCAGTGAAGCACCGGGAATTAAGTCAATTTGATGCTCAATCCCTCGAATAGGCGGTAATCCCGGTGGCACGTCTTGTGGAAAGACGTCAGCGAACTCCTGCAAAATGTTAGTGACAGCAGGAGGCAAAGAGGAAGGCACGTCCTCGAATGAAAATAATGCATCTTTGCACACGAAAGCATAGCAAACAGATTTGCTGAAATCTAGCTCATCAATATCAGATTTGGTGGCAAATAAACATGCACTTTTCAATTTAATTTCAGAAGCAACACTAGATGGTTTATTATTAGGCTTCATTTGTTGCTCAAATTCTTTTGCCACAATTTGATTTTCACTCTTATTCTTCTCCTGTTTTGCTTTATTAGCTCTATTAATATCATCTTTCAAAATGGAATCAGGAGTCATAGGAAGCAAAGTAATATTTTTATCCTTATGAACAAGAGTATAGTGATTGTTTCTACCATGGTGTACAGAGTTTTTATCAAATTGCCATGGTCTACCAAGTAATAAGGAACATGCTTGCATAGGTACCACATCACAATAAACATAATCAGCATATGTAGAGATACTAAAATGCACACGAACAGTACGTGTTACCTTAACCTTGCTGCTGTTGTTGAACCATTGGATGTAGTAAGGATGTGGATGTGGTCTTGTGGTGAGAGAAAGCTTCTCCACCATCTCCATGCTAGCCAAGTTGTTGCAGCTCCCTCCGTCTATTATGACGCGCACAGAACGTTCCTTCACAACTCCCTTGGTATGGAACAAATTGTGCCTCTGATTTTGCTCAGCTTGTGTGACCTGCACACTCAAAACACGTTGAGCAACTAAAAATTCATACCTGTCAGCGTCTTCAGGAGCCATTTATTGTGTCTCATGATCAGAATCATCTCCACCATGTTCTTCACGTGTAATAAGAGCCAAAGTCTCCTCATCATAGTCACTAGCGGACTCATATCCACCATCTGCGGTAGCAATCATCACACGCGGAGATTTGCATTCTCTGGCATAATGACCTCCTCCCTTACAACGACGACAAATAATATCACTTGTGTGCCCTGTTGATGCCATGGAAGAAGAAGAACTCTGTGCAGGCCCAGCAGGTGCGCTCTTGGCAGATAATGGTGGTTGTGCCTATTTTCTTGTATCACGACTGGAGGAGGCACCTGATTGAGGTGCTGGTGCAGTTGAAGTAGAAGATGCACGCGGTGTCCATGATGAAGGTCGGCCTGCAGAAAAGTTAGATCGTGCCAATGCTTGTCGATCCTGCACTTCACGTTCAGCTTTACAAGCAAGATGGAATAAACGAGTGATATTAGTATACTCCTTATAGTCTAGAATGGTCTGAATCTCTCTATTTAATCCACCCAGAAAACATGCAAGCATAGCTTCATTCTCCTCAACAATACCACATCTAATCATGCCAGTTTGTAATTCCTGATAATATTCTTCTACAGAATTTTTCCCTTGTCTTAAACGCTGCAATTTTTGAAGCAATTCACGTTGATAATATGGTGGAACCCAACGCGTATGCATAGCATTTTTCAAAGCAGCCCAAGTAGTTGGAATAGGATATAATCTACAATGTTCAGACTACCATACACATGCAAAACTAGTGAAAGCACAAACAGCAGCAGCAACCCGTCTCTCCTCGGGATATTGTAAACATGTAAAACGTTGTTCAGTTTCTAACTCCCAAGTAAGATATATATCAGGAACATATCTACCCTCAAATGGTGGAATATTCAATTTCAGTTTAGGAATATGGACATCATCTCGTACCTGAGGTGGTGGTGCAGGCCTACCATTACGAATATATACCTGAGGTCGACCTGCTGGTGGTGGTGCTGGTGGGTGCACGTAGTTCTGATTTTGATCAACCTCATCCTCATTATCGCCCGCATACTCATCATCCTCCTGGGTACCAGCAGCAGCAGTAGCAGGAGCCAAAGAAGCATCAATAACAGGAACAGCAGCACCAGAAGTTTGGCCATCCTCAATAGGAACACGCTTCGCTCGTCCATACTGATTCGGAAGGATGCGTTGTTGTTGGTGTTGCAGAGGTGCGATAGGTGCAGCCGGCGGTGGTGGTGGTAAACGCGCGAGCAATTCATTAAACTTGCTATCAAGCTTTATTTCGAATGTCTTCTCCATGCCATCTATCTTCTCCATGGCCTCGTCAAATCTGTTTAGCACATCTTGCACCTGTCCACTCATCATTTGCTGAAATTTATCATGTAGCTGTTTGTTCGTCAGGTTCTCCCAATCAGTCTCATCGGCTTGTGATCCTACCATGGTTAGCAGCAAATAGAAACACACAAGAATATGATCCTACAGACTACTAAGAAGTGGTGGTGGTGTATCACAAACCCGTCAAGCAAATCTCAAATTCTTACCAGTTCTTACCCAGCAGCAGGTGGTGATCGACAACCGTTGTAGTCAAAACTCTCAAAGCTTGGATAGAGCGATTACCAGGGAGAGTCAAACGCACGACGTAGATGTATGTGGAACTGGGAAGGCTTATAATATGGTAGCAAAAGGGGTCAGCAAAAATCAATTCAGAGATGCAAAGTTGAATAAACGCTCAACGACGGTACTGTGCTGGTCCTAGGCTAGACCGTGCTAGAGACGCGAGCCTAGAACACTAACAAAATCACGGCGCTGCACGTAAACAAGGGAAAAGCACACTCTGGAAATTTTTTTTCGCTTTTTTTTTGCGCTGCTTTTTTTTTGCGAAAAATCACTATAATGGCGAGTGTCTCAAAACTCTTCCTAGGTCAAACTGACAGGATGGGCACGGAATTTTTTTGACCAATTTTTTTTTTCGTTTTTTCGGCTGCCCGGACCCAAAAACTGGAAACGGGTCAAAAAAAAACTTCCTATAATGGCACCTGTCTCAAAACACTCAGAAACACCTAAAAATAGGATAGCCAGAAATTTTTTCGAAAAATGCGTTTTCGAAAATTTTTGGGCCTAAACGGAGGGTGGTTTCCGGACCTACTCCGGCAAGGAAACACGAATCGAAAACTAGATGGATCTCGAAAACACACCTAATATGCAAGGAACTCGGATTGGTGGTGGATATATGGTGGTGGTATATGGCAGCGGTGGTGGTATATGGCAGCAGTGGTAATATATGGATATGGATCGGTGGTGGTATATGGATACGGATTGGTGGTGGTATATGGATACGGATTCAGAGCGGTGGTGGTCGGTGACAGGGGCGATGATGATGGTGCGGTGGCGGCGTGACAACTTATGACCAGAACTCAAAACTCTAAAAGACTAACGCTAAGACCAGCAACTAGACACGACGATGCAACCGCAAATTCAACAAAGCAAAACCCTAAAAAGATTATGCAAAGGCTCAGATTGGTTCGGATATGATGAACTAACCCTAATTTTTTTTGGCTTTTTCGTGGACTGTAGGTATGAAGAACAGACTCGATCTAAACTACGAAAAACTGTAAAATCTCACCGAGCAACCTGGAAATCTGATACCACTTGATAGAGGCAAAGGTGTCCCGTCTTTCGATGAGATGATGGATATCGCTTTGGTGGCAGTCGACTTTGACAATCCGACTACGAACGTGCGAGGACGTCGCGCCTTAGCAATCGCTAAACCAACTCCGAGAGGTTATTGACCACGCCGGAGCACGATCAACCTGACCACGAGGGTCTGTTTCCTGCGAGCAAACGAAGAACAAGCAAGAAACTGAGATTGCAATCTGGATATTGCGAATATAAGATGAAAGCTTTATTGATCAAGGTGGGGTTCAGTGACGCCTTTGTCTTGTCGTTGAACACAAACGAAGTACGCGAAGTTGCAGCTATGGCGAACTTTTAATCTAAACAAAACCCAAAGTCTAAACGATGCCCTAAGGGCTGTATATATGGAGGAAGAGGGGGGAATTTCGTGGCCCTTGGTGGAGGGGTGTGAAATCATCCCTATCTCTTGTTTCCCCACACATACGGACTCTAAAAATAGCCTATACTTATGTATTTCGAAATTACATGGGCCTGGCCCAATAATAAGGTGACGCAGCACCTAAAATAGCCTCGGGACGAAATTTATGAAGTGGCATCTTGTATATTTCGTCCAAGGCTTCATGCACCCATTATGGTGGCTTCAAAGTCCTGAAATCATCACTTGTAACTCCGTTCTTGTTCCCCTTGCGCATGCCATCATCTCCATGCTTGTTCTTTCTCCAATGTTCATCCTTCTCCAAGCTAGGCCCTTCATTTGTAAGCAAAACAAATGTATCCAATTTAGGCAGCATCATATTCTCATGAACATTAGAATCATTACCAAGAAATGAAAGTACCTGGTAATTTAGTTGGCGTGCACGACCTCTAGTAATTGGTCCAGTATGTATAGCAGCAGGGGCTGTGGGTGTAACAATTGTATTGATGTCCTCATCATATCGTTATTTCGGTTATGCTATTGGATCGGTGGTTACCGTAATGCCATGTTTTCTTGCACTCTGTTATTATGTTCTTCATGCTAGTATTACTTTAATATTGGCCATGCTGGGTAATAGTACATGTTGGTGATGGTCTTCGGTGCACGACTATCGTCTGTTCCGAGTACCGTGGTTTTGCATGTTCTTTTGCACCCAGTTGGTTAAATGCTTGCATGCTAGTTTTATCGTTATGTTATTGCATGGTATTTATTGTTGATGCGAGTGGTCATGTTATGCTATGAGTAGGGTTCTAGTTGTGATTTTCATGCTCGTCAGTATGCCATGCTCATCTGGATAAATGGTTAAATGTTGTTGTTATGCTCGTTGATTGTGATGCACCCCCATGCTTATATTGATGTCATGTTCATGCATTATAGTTGCATCATGTTATTTTTTTATCATGGCTCAACATATTGCATTCAAATTTAACTGTATAATAATGAACTTGACAAGTGTTGGCTGAGTCATGGTACCACCAAATCGAGATGACCAGTGAAACCACACTTGCCTTATGGGGGGTCCTAACTGGGTCTATTGTCATGCCTTTCGCCAGTGCCTCCAACGAGGGAAGGTTATGCGCGGGCGCTACCTTGGACGGGTAGGACGGCATAAGCCTTGTTTGCCCGAGTTGTTTTGCACACTTTTGTCCCCGTTTGGGACCGTTTATGTTTTGCCACGACGGTGGCTATTGGTGCCTTTGGTAGGCACGGGGCCACCCAGGACTTAGCCCAAAGGGGAGTTGGTCAGAGTGGCCGGAGTGGCCGGGAGAGTGTCACGGCAGTAGATCGGTTTTGTCGGGACGCCATGGTCCACACGTATGGGAGTGCGAGGCCATGGGTTCCGTGGTGTGGGTACAGTGTGCTAACCTCTGCAGAGTGTTTATTAAATCTATCGATAGCCGCGCCCGCGGATATGGGCCCATGTCGGTGTACAAAAAGGGGGGGGTACACTTTTTGTACCCCTATGACTGTGCACGGGCAGTCTGAGCCACGGACGCCGCCACACCGAGCACGGCAAGGGAGGTAAACCAAGGTAAGGCCGAAGCTAAAAAGAAGCAGGACGACGCCAAGGCCACAAAGAGCAAAGGGAACAAAGCAGACCCCCCGGCAAGGTCCTTGCCGGGGGACAACTTTAGCTAGCCAGGCAAGATCCTTGCCGTGGCAGCTCGCCCCGCACCTACGGAGCGAGGTCACCCTTGAGTCCACTGCCCCCATGGGGCAAGGATTCGGGAGACATCCCCGTGGTGGCACGCAGATCTTTGTGAAGACATTCAAGACCAGATACCCACTTAAGAAGGTGATGACTCTTGGCGGGATCCCAGCCAAGAAGGACCACAAGGCCCCCAGCAAGAGCCTTGCTAGGGATGACAGCGAGCGCCACGGCAAGACCCTTGCCAAGGACACCCGTGGGGTCACCATCAGGCCCGCACCAGTCACGCTCCCACCGCCATTCGCATGCAGCTGCCGACCCAACCAGTTGGGCAGGCACCTGCGTGGCGGCATGCAGATCTTCGTGGAAACCCACCGCTGCGCCACCTCAGCTGCTTGCCTGCCTACATGGCTCTACAAGAACCGTTGGCCAGGGCGCGTGTCAACACAAGAGGGAGTGGCGATGGACGGGACAGGGCTCTCCCCCGTCCCCGATAAAGCAAGGACACCTAAGCAAGGCGCATTAAATGCGCCTTGTCATGTAATGCGAGGGATAAACTCGCATTAGTGTACCCTTTCCACCTCCTGTGTGCCACTGTGGCAGCCCCTTTCCTATAAAAGGAGGCCCAAGGCGACCAGGAGAGGGATTCGGCTTTTTGGAGCTCTTCACTCCCCATAGCTAGCTCAAGAACACAGATATACAATCCACCAAAGCAGGAGTAGGGTTTTACGCATCCTCGCGGCCTGAACCTGGATAAAGGAACCGTGTGCTATCTGTTTGATCCGCTCTTCTCACGACCCCCGCGCCCCCGCAACCGTAGTAGGGATTCTTGTGATCCCATAGGTGTCGTTCCACACCGACAGCCCGGTTCGTAGTTGGTCACACGATGGGTCAACAGTAATAACAATATGCTTAATAACAACCTTGGTTCAATGATGAAAGAAGTTGGTTTATATTTATGTGATTGTGAGAGGATCACTGTGGTATCATGGATACCGAGTTGGTGGATATTGGTGGTGTTATGCGAGAGTCAAGGGTAAAGGTCAAGCTCCTTGTGGTCATAAATGATTACTACGGTATTGTTAATACCAAGCTTTATTGGATCCTGAGATGATCGTGTGATGTCTGTGATGGTAAGTGATACCTATGATGGTTACGATGTAACCCGAGCAAAGTAAGTTGGTGCATGGTAGTTTCATCATGTTGCATGCTAGTCTCGTCATGTTCATATGTTCATGCCATGATCGGATTGTTCTAGCTGTATCATATTGTACATGCCATGTTGCTCTGATAGTATCGTGTTCAACATTTCTTAATAATCTATAATTGACATGCTATTGTTTGTCTTGATTGCATTGGTTGCTATGAGCTTGCAAGTACATTCAATGTACTGACCTGGCGTGTCATGCCAGTTTGCAAGTCATGCCGGATTTGATTGCTTGTTTGCCGTGGATCCCTTGTTTACGAGCTAGGATAAGCGTTCCAGCAAGAGTCCCTATGGAGTTGAGTTCATCACCGTCGTCGTTGTTCCACTCCTAGAGTTATTCCGCTGCTTCGTGTTGTTCTGCTGCTTGCATGGAGCAACCGTGGCATGCGTAGTTTCGCCGTGCCGATGTAACCCCCTTGTACCCATATAGATTGTAATAAAGAGCTATTTTGTTCTATGCTAAGCAGTGTCGTATTCCAAAAGACTTCTCCTCGATCTCTGGGTTGGAATACGGGGTGTTCTGATTTCTCTGAGCCAGGGTGCCACAGATTGAATCGGGGGCATCACAAGTTGGTATCAGAGCCAAGTGCCTGTAGGAATCCCCCTTCCCAACTCCTTGGCCGAAGTTAAGTCTAGTCATTGCAAAACATTTACTAACATGGCTGTGTGGCTCACGGGCCCACATCACCATTGGGTGGTATTAGGATCTTCTATTCCTCGTCTATGCTCTGGGACTCTGATCTCTCTTCTCTTCGGGTTAAATGTTTTTGTAAAAAAACTAACTTTAGGTTCTCGAAAATACTTTCTCCCGGAGAGCCCCTCACTCCAGATGATCGATTTCTACACCAGAAGATTCTGAAGATACTCTCTGAATTCCTCTCGAGACTATGTGCCCATCACTTTTTCAAATCCCGTACCACCGATGTATCCCTATGGATAAATACATACACCTGTCCTTCTTACTTTCATTCCCAGCTGCTCTTGTTATTACAAGATGCATCGAATTATTCTTCGACTTTTAAGAATCTCTCGAGCCACTGCCTTACAGATCTTTGCCGTGTGAATACCCCTACGGATAATTCCTCGCACTTATCGAGTATCCGCTCATTCCCAGTTGTTCATCTATGTCGCAAAAGACTTCGAAATACCATTCGATCTTTCGAAAATCCTGAGAGACCTATTGCTCTTGAAATTCTTGCTTGCTTGCACTATGGTTAATCCCATCAGTCTCGTAACCTTATTGGCATCCCTTGTCTTTATCATTTTAAGTCCGTCGATTCAATATGTTGAGGATGCTCGCATTCCTTGGTCGAATCCTATAATTCATCCTTCCGGCTTAGACGTCATTTTGAATAGGAGCTGGTTGTCGACCAATCAAGTTGCCATCGATTGTACCCCTAAGCCTACTCAATTTATCCATCCTTGATCAGAGCGTGTGCTCCTGATCCCTTGACTTGAAAATCATAATTCCTTTGTTATTTAATCATTGAATTATTCAGATGTTCTATAAACTAATGCATTTGCATTCTTTCTTCCTCTGATTGGGTACCAATACTCACATCAGCTCCGTTATGGATCGCCATGTTCGCTGTTAAATTATTATCCGATAGTGTCCTTCATAATTAATCACCTTGTGATTTCTTTCTCCGATACATAATGCCTTTGGTAAATTATATCATCTCCTTTTGTCAACCATGCTCTGCCTTCGAGCTTCTGTTTATTACTCCTGAAGTTTATGATATATGTTCCCAAGATGCCCTATGGGTTGAACATATGCCTTCCCTAATCTCTGTGATCCCAAAAGTTATGCGGGTTATACCCTATTGACTCTTCGTCAGATAACTTTTCAACACTACAACTTCAAAAACGGGAGGCAAATATAAGGTTATGCATTGAAGAAGTGGGAGTCGACCTTGAACTTTGTGTTCATGCCCATGGACATGATGTAGATCCTATCATGGAAGATTCTTGTAATAATAACTATTTCTTTGATATAATATCATCTGCTATCGGTGAATTGATCCTTTGCAATCGTGGTTCCGACCATATGTTCTTCTTTGATCCCATTTCCCGGGCAAGTTTAAGCACTTGTCTTCCGCAGATCGATACCCCAGTCCAACCTCTACTTTGATCTGTCATCGAGTATTACCCCCCTGGTATCTCGATATTATCACGGAACTGCATAACTTCTTATGAGTTCCTCATCAAGTAATACATTCTCACTAATTCCAATCTTTCACGAGCTCTGAGTTATTAAACACTCAAAGACATCGATAACTGAATCCAGTCCACACCACGATTAAACAACTCTTGGTAACCTTCATTACTTACGAGTTTGAACTCAATCACGTCATTCCTAGCCCACTCGGCTATATCATTATAGTGTCGATTTTAACTGTGCTACCTGGTCCTTAAATCCCGAAGCACAACTTTCGACGATGAGCTAAGCTTACGTTGATCTTTCTCATCATATCATTTCGCCATCAACAACAAGCTTGATTTCGAGTTTGTGTCGTAACCATGGTTCCAATAACCTTTTGATTCATCATTCCTTTGACTTGATGTCATTGTCGATCGATTACATCTTCATGAAATATCTCGACAAAATTTGCCATGATCATCATCAACATTCTGAGCTCGTCCAGGATATCAATTAAATTCATGATGAGAAATGCCATCCTTTGCCCTCGATCATTTGGGTTATCATCAAAAACATTATTACATTCCCTCCAACACAAAACTTGTTATTGTTTTGTGTTATACCATGGAGTACTACCATCTTTGATGTCAAGAATGTTGTGAGGATTGCTCCACCTCTTTAGTGTTCTTGATATAGTAACACTTCTTGCCATCTCTGTTATTTTCTTTGTCCCCGTGTTTTTTCTAAACGGAATATCGACAAATGAATTGTGATGTATAATTTCATAACTTCTAGCAACCCTTTTGACTCGAAATGAATGGTTGATAGTTTCATTCTAAAAGTTGATTGGTTATTAAATCACCATTGTAATGTTGGTCGTGCTACTTAGTCCAGATTTTGGGGTGCACTTTTCAATCAATGTTTAGCCGAGGATGTTTTCCTCGAGCATACATCATTATACCATTTGATCTGACAAATGTTTTCTCCTTGTTCACATAATTGTGGAAATCCATCTTGTTGGAAATCTCGATGAATTGTCGCTGAGACCATCAGCCACCTACTCATCCTCTCCTTGGTTTAGTGATGAACTCTTGTTTCGGAACTCGCTCCCATAGTTCATTTCCCGAGGATCTTACATTGTCATCTCGTCAATTTGTGTTGCGCCTTTTCTTCTGAGGCATCCTAAGTCTGAGGTATCCTGACACCAATCAGATGTGAACCTCGGTCAGATATGATGGTTGGAACATATTTCCAATGTCATAACATTGGTTTATATAAACCAGCTAGGTGATGTCATGCCTAGCTCACCTGGCCGGAGGACCTATTATTATAGTTTCCTTTTTAGCAAGGTTAACCATTTTTCCATGAGGAAATTGTAAGACTTATTCTATCAATTGTTCCTAATGGATCCTTCGTGTATCCGAAGTCTGACCTTTGCTTGAAAACCATGTCAATGCTATCTCGAAGCATGTCTGTGGTACTCCGATCTTCAATAAGAACATTTGTAGCATAATGCTAAAATTTCTTTACTAATTATCCAAACACCGTTGTATGGGTAATGTCATGAAATTCCTTTCCCCTGACTTAATTGGTTTTCTACTTTCTATCCTGTCATGGATATCATGCTCTGCTTTTCATTGGGAAAGATATACCCTTGATACTCGGTTATAACCGCATTTTCCTTTCCATTGGTATGATTAATCTGATAATCACATTTTCCTTTCCATTGTTTGCTTTAGACTTTCTTGTGATCTATATGATCTAAGTGTTGGGAACGTAGTATTTCAAAAAATTTACCTACGATCATGCAAGATCTATCTAGGAGAAGCATATCAACAAGCAGGGAGAGTGTGTCCATGTACCCTCGTAGACCGAAAGCGGAAGTGTTTAGTAACGCGGTTGATGTAGTCCAACGTCTTCGCGATCCAACCGATCCAAGCACCAAACGTACGACACCTCCGCGTTCAGAACACGTTTAGCTCGGTGACGTCCCTCGAACTCTTGATCCAGTTGAGGCCGAGGGAGAGTTTCGTCAGCACAACGGCGTGGTGACAGTGATGATGAAGATACAAGCGCAGGGCTTCGCCTAAGCACTACGATGATATGACCGAGGTGTGTAACTGTGGAGGGGGCACCGCACACGGCTAAGAGATTGTTTGTTGTGCTGGCCACGTATATAAAGGAGGGAGGAAGAGGAGGCCGGCCTAGGAGAGGCGCGCCTATAGGGGGAGTCCAACTAGGATTCCCAATCATAGTTGGGGTCCCCTTCCTTTTCCAAGAGGGGAGAGAGGGAAGGAGTAGGAGAGGGAGAAGGAAAGAGAGGGGGGTGCCGCCCCCTCCCTAGTACAATTCGGACTTGCCATGGGGGGCCGCGTGGCCACCCCTTGAGGCCCTTCTCTCCATTCCTGTATGGCCATTAAGGCCCACTACTTCCCCCGGCGAATTCCCGTAACTCTCCGGTACTCCAAAAAATACCCGAATCACTCGGAACCTTTCCGATGTCCGAATATAGCCTTCCAATATATCGATCTTTACGTCTCGACCATTTTGAGACTCCTCCTCATGTCAGTGATCTCATCCGAGACTCCGAGCAACCTTTGGTACATCAAGTCACATAACTCATAATACAAATCATCGTCGAACGTTAAGCGTGCAGACCCTACGGGTTCGAGAACTATGTAGACATGACCGAGACACATCTCCGGTCAATAACCAATAGAGGTACCTGGATGCTCATATTGGCTCCTACATATTCTACGAAGATATTTATCGGTCAAACTGCATAACAACATACGTTGTTCCCTTTGTCATCGGTATGTTACTTGCCCGAGATTCGATCGTCGGTATCATCATACCTAGTTCAATCTCGTTACTAGCAAGTCTCTTTACTCGTTTCGTAATGCATCATCCCGCAACTAACTCATTAGTCACATTGCTTGCAAGGCTTATAGCGATGTGCATTACTGAGAGGGCCCAGAGATACCTCTCCGACAATCGGAGTGACAAATCCTAATCTCGATCTATGCCAACTCAACAAACACAATCGGAGACACCTGTAGAGCATCTTTATAATCACCCAGTTATGTTGTGACGTTTGATAGCACAGTAAGTGTTCCTCCGGTATTCGGGAGTTGCATAATCTCTTAGTCATAGGAACATGTATAAGTCATGAATAAAGTAATAGGAATAAACCAAACGATCATTATGCTAAGCTAAGGGATGGGTCTTGTCCATCACATCATTCTCTAATGATGTGACCCCATTCATCAATTGACAACACATGTCTATGGCTAGGAAACTTAACCATCTTTGATTAACGAGCTAGTCAAGTAGAGGCATACTAGGGACACTATGTTTGTCTATGTATTCACACATGTACTAAGTTGCCGGTTAATACAATTCTAGCATGAATAATAAACGTTTATCATGATATAAGGAAATATAAATAACAACTTTATTATTGCCTCTAGGGCATATTTCCTTCAGTCTCCCAATTGCACTAGAGTCAATGATCTAGTTCATATCGTCACGTGATTCCACACCAATAGTTCATATCTTTATGTGATTAGTTCACATCTCCATGTGACTAATACCCAAAGGGTTTACTAGAGTCAATAATCTAGTTCACATCGCTATGTTATTAACTCCCAAAGAGTGATCATGTTTTGCTTATGAGAGAAGTTTAGTTAACGGGTCTACCAAATTCAGAGCCGTATGAATTTTGCAAATTTTCTATGTCTACAATGCTCTGCATGGAGCTAGTCTAGCTAATTTCTCCCATTTTCAATATGTATCTAGATCGAGACTTAGAGTCATCCAAATCAGCGTCAAAAGCTTGCATCGACGTAACTCTTTATGACGAACTCTTTTATCACCTCCATAACCGAGAAATATTTCCTTAGTCTTCTAAGGGTAATTTTGACTGCTGTCAAGTGATCCACTCCTGGATCAATATCGTACCCCCTTGCCAAACTCATGGCAAGATACACAAAAAGGTTTGGTACACGGCATAGCATACTTTATAGAACCTATGGCTGAGGCATAGGGAATGACTTTCATTCTCTTTCTATTTTCTGCAGTGGTCGTCTTTTGAGTCTTACTCAACTTTACACCTTGCAACATAGGCAAGAACTCCTTCTTTGACTGTTCCATTTTGAACTACTTCAAAATCTTGTCAAGGTATGTACTCATTGAAAAAACTAATCAAGCGTCTTGTTCTATCTCTATAGATCTTGATGCTCAATATGTAAGCAGCTTCGCCGAGGTCTTTGTTTGAAAAACTCCTTTCAAACACTCCATTATGCTTTCCAGAAAATTCTACACCATTTCTGATCAACAATATGTCATTCACATATACTTATCAAAAAGGATGTAGTCCTCCCACTCACTTTCTTGTAAATATAGGCTTCACCGCAAGTCTGTATAAAACTATATGCTTTGATCAACTCATCAAAGCGTATATTCCAACTCCGAGATGCTTGCACCAGTCCATAGATGGATTGCTGGAGCTTGCACACTTTGTTAGCACCTTTAGGATTGACAAAACCTTCTTGTTGCATCAGATACAACTCTTCTTTAAGAAATCTATTAAGGAATGTAGTTTTGACATCCATTTGCTAGATTTCATAAAATGTGGCAATTTCTAACATGATTCAGACAGACTTTAAGCATCGCTACGAGTGAGAAAATCTTATCGTAGTCAACAACTTGAACTTGTCGAAAACATTTTGTGAAAATTCGAGCTTTGTAGATAGTAACACTACTATCAGCGTCCGTCTTCCTCTTGAAGATCCATTTATTCTCAATGGCTTGCCGATCATCGGGCAAGTCAACCAAAGTCCATACTTTGTTCTCATACATGGATCCTATCTCAGATTTCATAGCCTCAAGCCATTTTGCAGAATCTGGGCTTATCATCGCTTCCTCATAGTTCATAGGTTCGTCATGGTCAAGTAACATGAGCTCCAGAACAGGATTGTCGTACCACTCTGGTGCGGACCATACTCTGGTTGACCTATGAGGTTCGGTAGTAACTTGATCTGAAGTTTCAAGATCATCGTCATTAGCTTCCTCACTAATTGGTGTAGGCATCATCGGAACTAATTTCTGTGATAAACTACTTTCCAACTCGAGAGAAGGTACAATTACCTCATCAAGTTCTACTTTCCTCCCACTCACTTCTTTTGAGAGAAACTCCTTCTCTAGAAAGGATCCATTCTAAGCAACAAATATCTTGCTTTCGAATCTGTGATAGAAGGTGTACCCAACAGTCTCCTTTGGCTATCCTATGAAGACACATTTCTCCGAATTGGGTTTGAGCTTATCAGGTTGAAGCTTTTTCACATAAGCATCGCAACCCCAAACTTTAAGAAACGTCAGCTTAGGTTTGTTGCCAAACCACAGTTCATATGGTGTCGTCTCAACGGATTAGATGGTGCCCTATTTAATGTGAACGCAGCTGTCTCTAATGCATAACCCCAAAACGATTGTGATAAATCGATAAGAGACATCATAGATCGCACCATATCTAATAAAGTACGGTTATAACGTTCGGACACCCCATTACGCCATGGTGTTCCAGGTGGCGTGAGTTGCAAAACTATTCCGCATTGTTTCAAATGAAGACCAAACTCGTAACTCAAATATTCACCTCCACGATCAGATCGTAGAAACTTTATTTTCTTACTACGATGATTTTCCACTTCACTCTGAAATTCTTTGAACTTTTCAAATGTTTAAGACTTATGTTTCATCAAGTAGATACACCCATATCTGCTCAAATCATCTATGAAGGTAAGAAAATAACGATACCCACCGCGAGCCTCAACACTCATCGGATCGCATACATCAGTATGTATTATTTCCAATAAGTCAGTTTCTCGCTCCATTGTTCCGGAGAACGGAGTCTTAGTCATCTTGACCATGAGGCATGGTTCACAAGCATCAAGTGATTCCAAAAGCCCATCAACATGGACTTTCTTCATGCGCTTTACACCAATATGACCTAAATGGCAGTGCCACAAATATGTTGCATTATCATTATCAACTTTGCATCTTTTAGCATCAATATTATGAATATGTGTATCACTATGATCGAGATTCAATAAACCATTCACCTTGGGTGTATGACCACAGAAGGTTTTATTCATGTAAACAGAATAACAATTATTCTTTGACTTAAATGAATAACCGTATTGCAATAAACATGATCCAATCATATTATGCTCAACGCAAACACCGAATAACATTTATTTTAGGTTCAACACTAATCTCGATGAGGACATTAATACCATTGTTACACCCACAGCCCCTACTGTTACATATACTGGACCAATTACTTGAGCTCGCGCACGCCAATTAAATTACCAGGTACTTTCGTTTCTTGGTAATGATTCTAATGTTCAGATTATGATGCTGCCAAAATTGGATACATTTGTTTTGCTTACAAATGAAGGGCCTAGCTTGGAGAAGGATGAACATTGGAGCAAGAACACGCATGGAGTTGATGGCATGCGCAAGGGGATCAAGAACGGAGTTACAAGTGATGATTTCAGGACTTTGAATCCGCCAAAAGGAGTGCATGAAGCCTTGGACGAAATATACAAGATGCCACTTCATAATATTCGTCCATAGGCTATTCTAGGTGCTGCGTCACCTTATTAATGGGCTAGGCCCATGTAATTTCGAAATACTTAAGTATAGGCTATTTTTAGAGTCCGTATGTGTGGGGAAACAAGAGTTAGGGTTGGTTTCGGACCCCACCCTCAAGGGCCACGAAATTCCCCCTCTTCCTCCATATATACAACCCTTAGGGCGTCGTTTAGACTTTGGGTTTTGTTTAGATTAAAAGTTCGCCATAGCTGCAACTTCGCGTACTTCGTTTGTGTCCAATGACCAGACCAAGACGTCACAGAACCCCACCTTGATCAATAAAGCTTTCATCTTATATTCGCAATATCCCGATTGCAATCTCAGTTTCTTGCTTGTTCTTCGTTTGCTCGCAGGAAACAGACCCTCGTGGTCAGGTTGATCGTGCTCCGGCGTGGTCAATAACCCTCGGAAGTTGGTTTAGCGATTGCTAAGGCGCGACGTCTCGCACGTTCGTAGTCGGATCGTCAAGGTCGACTCCCACAGAAAACGATAGCCACCATCTCATCGAAACATCGGGACACCTTAGCCTCTATCAAGTGGTATCAGATTTCCAGGTTGCTCGGTGAGATTTTACAGTTTTTCGTAGATTAGATCGAGTCTGTTCTTCATACCTACAGTCCACGAAAAAGCCAGAAAAAAAATTAGGGTTAGTTCATCATATCCGAACCAATCTGAGCCTTTGCATAATCTTTTTAGGGTTTTTGCTTTGTTGAATTTGCGGTTGCATCGTCGTGTCAAGTTGCTGGTCTTAGAGTCTAGTCTTTTAGAGTTTCGAGTTCTGGTCATAAGTTGTCACGCCGCCGCCGCACCATCATCATCGCCCATCTACCACTTTTGCTTATCCGCCACCGCTCTGAATCCATATCCATATACCACCACCAATCCGTATCCATATACCACCACCAATCTGTATCCATATACCACCACCGCTACCATATACCACCACCGCTGCCATATACCACAACCATATATCCACCACCAATCCGAGTTCTTCTCATATTAGGTTTGTTCTTGAGATCAATCTAAATTCTGATTCGTGTTTCCTTGCCTGCGTAGGTCTCGGAAAAAAAAAGAGTCTGGAGACCCCCGGGCAGTTTTTAGGCCAAAATTTTCACGGGCAATTTTTTTCCCTATCCTATTTTTAGGCTTTTCTGAGTCTTTTGAGCCACGTGCCATCATAGTGATTTTTTGTCGCACTTTTTCGTCGTCGCTGCCCTGATTTCCGAAAAAAAAGTGAAAAAAAATTCGTGCCCATCCTATCAGTTTGACGAGGGAAGAGTTTTGAGACACTCGCCATTATAGTGATTTTTCGCAAAAAAAAGAGGAGCGCAAAAAAAAGGAGCGCAAAAAAAGAGCGAAAAAAAAGAGTTCCAGAGTGTGCTTTTCCCTTATTTACGTGCAGCGCCGTGATTTTGTTAGTGTTCTAGGCTCGCGTCTCTAGCACGGTCTAGCCTAGGACCAGCACAGTACCGTCGTTGAGCGTTTATTCAACTTTGCATCTCTGAATTGATTATTGCTGACCCTTTTTGCTACCATACTATAAGCCTTCCCAGCTCCACATACATCTACGTCGTGCGTTTGACTCTCCCTGGCAATCGCTCTATCCAAGCTTTTGAGAGTTTTGACTACAACGGTTGCCGATCACCGCCTGCTGCTGGGTAAGAACTGGTAAGAATTTGAGATTTGCTTGACGGATTTGTGACACCCGCCACCACCACCACTTGTTAGTAGTCTGTAGGATCATATTCTTGTGTGTTTCTATTGCTGCTAACCATGCCAGGATCACAAGCCGACGAGACTGACTGGGAGAACTTGACGAACAAGGAGCTTCATGATACGTTTCAGCAAATGATGAGTGGACAGGTGCAAGATGTGATAAACAGATTTGAAGAGGCCATGGAGAAGATAGATGGCATGGAGAAGACGTTTGAAACAAAGCTCGATAACAAGTTTGCTGAATTGCTTTCGCGTTTTCCACCACCACCACCGGCTGCTCCTGCCGCACCTCTGCAACAACAGCAACAACATCGACTACCTCCACGTCGGGAAACAGCCCTCCGCCGAGCGAGCCGTGTCCCTCTTCAGTCGGGCCAAACTGCTGGTGCTGCTGTTGATACTTCTGTGGCTCCTACTGCTGATGTGGAGGAGGATGATTATGTGGGAGATTATGAGGATGAGGTTGATCAAAATCAGAACTACGTGCCACCACCAGCACAGCAACCACCAGGTCGTCCA
This sequence comes from Triticum aestivum, assembly GCF_018294505.1. Lineage (NCBI taxonomy): Eukaryota > Viridiplantae > Streptophyta > Magnoliopsida > Poales > Poaceae > Triticum > Triticum aestivum. The sequence goes on along the minus strand of NC_057797.1, from coordinate 343,227,337 downwards.
CATGCAAATAATGGCAATGGTAGGGCTCACCCTCAGGTACGAGATCATGACCATCTCCCTAAACTAAAATTGAATATTCCACCATTTGAGGGTAGATATGTTCCTGATATATATCTTACTTGGGAGTTAGAAACTGAACAACGATTTACATGTTTACAATATCCCGAGGAGAGACGTGTTCCTGCTGCTGTTTGTGCATTCACTAGTTTTGCATGTGTTTGGTGGTCTGAGCATTGTAGATTATATCCTATTCCGGCTACTTGGGCTGCTTTGAAAACTGCTATGCGTACTCGTTGGGTTCCACCATATTATCAACGTGAATTACTTCAAAAATTGCAGCGCTTAAGACAGGGAAAAAATTCTGTAGAAGAATATTATCAGGAATTACAAACTGGCATGATTAGATGTGGTATTGTTGAGGAGAATGAAGCTATGCTTGCACGTTTTATGGGTGGATTAAATAGAGAGATTCAGACGATTCTAGAGTATAAGGAGTATACTAATATCACTCGTTTATTCCATCTTGCTTGTAAAGCTGAACGTGAAGTGCAGGATCGACAGGCATTGGCGCGGACTAACTTTTCTGCAGGTCGACCTTCATCATGGACACCACGTGCATCATCTACTTCCACACGTTCTGCTACACCGGCGCCTCCGTCGGCTGCCACCTCCAACCGTGATACAATAAAGCAGGCACAATCACCACTATCTGCCAAGAGCACACCTTCTGGGCCTGCAAAGAGCTCTTCTTCATCCATGGCATCAACAGGGCAAACACATGATATTATTTGTCGACGTTGCAAGGGTGGAGGTCATTATGCGAGAGAATGCCCATCTAAGCGTGTGATGATTGTTACTGAGGATGGTGGGTATGAGTCCGCTAGTGACTATGATGAGGAGACTTTGGCTCTTATTACACGTGAAGAACACGGTGGAGACGATTCTGATCATGAGACGCAATACATGGCTCCTGAAGATGCTGACAGGTATGAATGTTTAGTTGCTCAACGTGTTTTGAGTGTGCAGGTTACACAAGCTGAGCAAAATCAGAGGCATAATTTGTTCCATACAAAGGGAGTTGTGAAGGAACGTTCTGTTCGCGTGATCATAGATGGAGGGAGCTGCAATAACTTGGCTAGCATGGAGATGGTGGAGAAGCTATCTCTCACCACAAGACCACATCCACATCCTTACTACATCCAATGGTTCAACAACAGCGGCAAGGTTAAGGTAACACGTACTGTTCGTGTGCATTTTAGTATCTCTACATATGCTGATTATGTTGATTGTGATGTGGTACCTATGCAAGCATGTTCCTTATTACTTGGTAGACCATGGCAATTTGATAAAAATTCTGTACACCATGGTAGAAACAATCAGTATACTCTTGTTCATAACGATAAAAATATTACTTTGCTTCCTATGACTCCTGATTCCATTTTGAAAGATGATATTAATAGAGCTAATAAAGCAAAACAGGAGACAAATAAGAGTGAAAATCAGATTGTGGCAAAAGAATTTGAGCACCAAATGAAGCCTAATAATAAACCATCTACTGTTGTTTCTGAAATTAAATTGAAAAGTGCATGTTTACTTGCCACCAAATCTGATATTGATGAGCTAGATTTTAGCAAATCTGTTTGCTATGCTTTTGTGTGCAAAGAGGCATTATTTTCATTCGAGGACGTGCCTTCCTCTTTGCCCCCTGCTGTCACTAACATTTTGCAGGAGTTCGCTGACGTCTTTCCACAAGACGTGCCACCGGGATTACCACCTATTCGAGGGATTGAGCATCAAATTGACTTAATTCCCGGTGCTTCGCTACCCAACCGTGCACCATACCGTACCAATCCAGAGGAGACGAAGGAGATTATGCGTCAAGTACAAGAACTGCTCGACAAAGGTTATATACGCGAATCCCTTAGTCCTTGTGCTGTTCCTATCATTTTAGTGCCGAAAAAGGATGGTACGTCGCGTATGTGCGTTGATTGTAGAGGCATTAATAATATTACTATTCGTTATCGTCATCCTATTCCTAGGCTAGATGATATGCTTGATGAATTGAGTGGCTCTACAATATTCTCCAAAGTTGATTTGCGTAGTGGATACCATCAAATTCGTATGAAATTGGGTGATGAATGGAAAACAGCATTTAAAACTAAGTTTGGATTATATGAGTGGTTAGTCATGCCTTTTGGGTTAACTAATGCACCTAGTACTTTCATGAGGTTAATGAACGAAGTTTTACGTGCTTTCATTGGACGATTTGTGGTAGTTTACTTTGATGACATATTGATTTATAGCAAATCTTTGGAGGAACATTTGGAACATTTACGTGCTGTTTTTATTGCTCTACGTGATGCACGTTTGTTTGGAAACCTTGGAAAGTGCACCTTTTGCACCGACCGAGTATCTTTTCTTGGCTATGTTGTTACTCCACAGGGAATTGAAGTTGATAAAGCCAAGATTGAAGCTATTGAGAGTTGGCCGCAGCCCAAAACGGTCACACAAGTGAGGAGTTTCCTTGGCCTCGCTGGTTTCTATAGGCGTTTTGTGAGAGATTTCAGCACCATTGCTGCACCTCTCAACGAGCTTACAAAGAAGGATGTGCCTTTTGTTTGGGGTACCGCACAGGAAGAAGCCTTCACGGTATTGAAAGATAAGTTGACACATGCTCCTTTACTCCAACTTCCTAATTTCAATAAGACTTTTGAGCTTGAATGTGATGCTAGTGGAATTGGATTAGGAGGTGTGTTATTACAAGATGGAAAACCTGTTGCATACTTTTCTGAAAAATTGAGTGGGCCTAGTCTGAACTATTCTACTTATGATAAAGAATTATATGCTCTTGTTCGGACCTTAGAAACATGGCAACATTATTTATGGCCCAAGGAATTTGTTATACATTCTGATCATGAATCTTTGAAACACATTAAAAGTCAAGCAAAACTGAACCGTAGACATGCTAAATGGGTTGAATTCATTGAGACTTTCCCTTATGTCATTAAACACAAGAAGGGTAAAGAAAATGTTATTGCTGATGCCTTGTCTCGTCGTTATACTATGCTTTCACAACTTGACTTTAAAATATTTGGTTTGGAGACCATCAAAGATCAATATGTTCATGATGCTGAATTTAAAGATGTATTGCAGAATTGTAAGGAAGGGAGAACTTGGAACAAGTTCGTTCTTAACGATGGATTTGTGTTTCGTGCTAACAAGCTATGCATTCCAGCTAGCTCCGTTCGTCTTTTGTTGTTGCAGGAGGCGCATGGAGGAGGATTAATGGGACACTTTGGCGTCAAGAAGACGGAGGATATACTTGCTACACATTTCTTTTGGCCAAAGATGAGACGGGATGTTGAGCGTTTTGTTGCTCGCTGCACTACATGTCAAAGAGCTAAGTCACGACTCAATCCTCATGGTTTATATATGCCTTTGCCTGTACCTAGTGTTCCTTGGGAGGATATATCTATGGACTTTGTTTTAGGTTTACCTCGAACAAAGAAGGGGAGGGATAGCATATTTGTTGTCGTGGATAGGTTCTCGAAAATGGCACACTTTATACCATGTCAATTAAATAAGCGATGATGCTGTTAATGTTGCTGATTTGTTCTTTCGTGAAATTATTCGCTTACATGGTGTGCCAAATACTATTGTTTCAGATCGTGATACTAAATTTCTTAGCCACTTTTGGAGATGTTTATGGGCTAAGTTGGGGACTAAGCTGCTTTTTAGTACTACTTGTCACCCCCAAACTGATGGACAAACTGAAGTAGTCAATAGAACATTGTCTACTATGCTTAGGGCTGTTTTGAAGAATAACAAGAAAATGTGGGAAGAATGCTTGCCTCATATTGAATTTGCTTATAATCGTTCATTGCATTCTACTACTAAGATGTGCCCTTTTGAAATTGTGTATGGTTTCCTACCTCGTGCACCTATTGATTTGTTGCCTCTTCCATCTTCAGAGAAGGTTAATTTTGATGCTAAAGAACGTTCTGAATTGATTTTAAAAATGCATGAGTTAACTAAGGAAAACATTGAGCGTATGAATGCTAAATATAAACTTGCTGGAGATAAGGGTAGAAAACATGTTGTGTTTGCGCCTGGAGATCTTGTTTGGTTACATTTGCGTAAAGATAGATTTCCTAATCTGCGCAAATCAAAGCTAATGCCACGTGCTGATGGTCCTTTTAAGGTGTTAGAGAAAATAAATGATAATGCATATAAACTTGAGCTACCTGTAGATTTTGGGGTTAGTCCCACTTTTAACATTGCAGATTTGAAGCCTTATTTGGGTGAGGAAGATGCGCTTCCGTCGAGGACGACTTCATTTCAAGAAGGGGAGGATGATGAGGACATCAATACCATTGTTACACCCACAGCCCCTACTGTTACATATACTGGACCAATTACTAGAGCTCGCGCACGCCAATTAAATTACCAGGTACTTTCGTTTCTTGGTAATGATTCTAATGTTCATGAGATTATGATGCTGCCTAAATTGGATACATTTGTTTTGCTTACAAATGAAGGGCCTAGCTTGGAGAAGGATGAACATTGGAGCAAGAACACACATGGAGTTGATGGCATGAGCAAGGGGATCAAGAACGGAGTTACAAGTGATGATTTCAGGACTTTGAAGCCGCCATAAGGAGTGCATGAAGCCTTGGAGGAAATATATAAGATGCCACTTCATAATATTCGTCCATAGGCTATTCTAGGTGCTGTGTCACCTTATTAATGGGCCAGGCCCATGTAGTTTCGAAATACTTAAGTATAGGCTATTTTTAGAGTCCGTATGTGTGGGGAAACAAGAGTTAGGGTTGGTTTCGGACCCCACCCTCAAGGGCCACGAAATTCCCCCTCTTCCTCCATATATTCAGCCCTTAGGGCGTCGTTTAGACTTTGGGTTTTGTTTAGATTAAAAGTTCGCCATAGCTGCAACTTCGCGTACTTCGTTTGTGTCCAACGACCAGACCAAGACGTCATAGAACCCCACCTTGATCAATAAAGTTTTCATCTTATATTCGCAATATCCCGATTGCAATCTCAGTTTCTTGCTTGTTCTTCGTTTGCTCGCAGGAAATAGACCCTCGTGGTCAGGTTGATCGTGCTCCGGCGTGGTCAATAACCCTCGGAAGTTGGTTTAGCGATTGCTAAGGCGCGACGTCTCGCACGTTCGTAGTCGGATCGTCAAGGTCGACTCCCACAAAAAACGATAGCCACCATCTCATCGAAACATTGGGACACCTTAGCCTCTATCAAATCCCGAAGGTAAAGGGAGTGTGTGATGGTGATCTTATCAACCTTGGAATCACTTCCAACACACATCGTCACCTTGCCCTCAACTAGTCCTTGTTCATTTTGTAACTCATGTTTCGAGTTACTAATCATAGCAACTGAACCAGTATCAAATACCCATGGGATACTATGAACACTAGCAAAGTACACATCAATAACATGTATATCATATGCTTTTGTTGACTTTGCCATCCTTCTTATCTGCCAAGTATTTGGGGCAGTTCCACTTCCAGTGTCCATTTCCTTCGCAGTAGAAGTACTCAGTTTCAGGCTTGGGTCTAGCTTTGGGCTTCTTCATGGGAGAGGCAACTTGCTTGCCATTCTTCTTGAAGTTCCCTTTCTTTCCCTTGCCCTTTTACTTGAAACTAGTGGTTTTGTCAACCATCAACATTTGATGCTTTTCTTGATTTCTACCTTCGTCGATTTCAGCATCACGAAGAGCTCGGGAATCGTTTTCGTCATCCCTTGCATATTATAGTTCATCACAAATTTCCAATAACTATTTTATCTGAAGGTTAACTCCCACTTGATTTAAGCGATTGTAGTACTCAGACAATCTGAGCACATGCTCACTGGTTGAGCTATTCTCCTCCATCTTGTAGGCAAAGTACTTGTCAGAGGTCTCATACCTCTCGACTCGGGCATGAGTCTGAAATACCAATTTAAGCTCTTGGAACATCTTATATGCTCCGTGGCGCTCAAAACATTTTTGAAGTCCCGCTTCTAAGCGTAAAGCATGGTGCACTAAACTATCAAGTAGTGATCATACCGATCTTGCCAAACATTCATAACGTCTGCATCTGCTCCTGCAATAGGTCCGTCACCTAGCGGTGCATCAAGGACATAATTCTTCTGTGCAGCAATGAGGACAATCCTCAGATCACGGATCTGGTCTGCATCATTGCTACTATCATCTTTCAACATAGTTTTTCTCTAGGAACATATCAAAAATAAACGGGGAGCTACATCGCGAGCTATTGATCTACAACATAGTTATGCAAATACTATCAGGACTAAGTTCATGATAAATTAAGTTCAATTAAATATATTACTTAAGACCTCCCACTTAGATAGACATCCCTCTAGTCATCTAAATTATCACATGATCCATATCAACTAAACCATGTCCGATCATCATGTGAGATGGATTAGTTTTCAATGGTGAACATCACTATGTTGATCATATCTACTATATGATTCACGGTCGACCTTCCAGTCTCAGTGTTCCGAGGCCATATCTGCATATGCTAGCCTTGTCAAGTTTAACCCGAGTATTCTGCATGTGCAAAACTGGGTTGCACCCGTTGTATGTGAACGTAGAGCTTATCACACCCGATCATCACGTGGTGTCTCAGCATGAAGAACTGTCGCAATGGTGCATACTCGGGGAGAACACTTATACCTTGAAATTTTAGTAAGGGGTCATCTTATAAAGCTACCATCGTACTGTGCAAAATAAGATGCATAAAAGATAAACATCACATGCAATCAAAATATGTGACATGATATGGCCATCATCATCTTGTGCCTTTGATCTCCATCTCCAAAGTACCATCAGGATCTCCATTGTCACCGGCATGACACCATGATATCCATCATATTGATCTCTATCAATGTGTTGTCACATGGTCATCTCGCCAACTATTGCTTTTTGCAACTATTGTTATCGCATAGCGATAAAGTTAAGCAATTACATGGCGCTTGCATCTTATGCAATAAAGAGACAACCATAAGGCTCCTGCCAGTTGCCGCTAACTTTACAGAACATGATCATCTCATATAACAATTTATATCTCATCATGTCTTGACCATATCACATCACGACATGCCCTGCAAAAACAAGTTAGACGTCCTCTACTTTGTTGTTGCAAGTTTTACGTGCCTGCTCCGGGCTTCTAGCAAGAACCGTTCTTACCTACGCATCAAAACCACAACGATTTTTTATCAAGTGTGTTGTTTTAACCTTCAACAAGGACCGGGCGTAGTCACACTCGATTCAACTAAATTTGGAGAAACAAACACCCACTAGCCACATGTGTGCGAAGCACGGCGGTAGAACCAGTCTCATGAACACGGTCATGTAATGTCGGTCTGGCCGCTTCATCCAACAATACCGCCGAATCAAAGTATGACATGCTGGTAAGCAGTATGACTATTACCGCCCACAACTCTTTGTGTTCTACTCGAGCATATAACATCTACAGATAGACCTAGCTCAGATGCCACTGTTGGGGAATGTAGTATTTCAAAAAAATACCTACGATCATGCATGCTCTATCTAGGAGAAGCATAGCAACGAGCGGGGAGAGTGTGTCCACGTACCCTCATAGACCAAAAGCGAAAGCGTTTAATTAGTAACGCAGTTGATGTAGTCGAACGTCTTCACGATCCAACCGATCCAAGCACGGAACGTACGGCACCTCCGTGTTTAGCACACGTTCAACTCGGTGAAGTCCCTCGAACTCTTGATAAAGTTGAGGCCGAGGGAGAATTCCGTCGGCACAACTGCATGGTGACGGTGATGATGAAGATACGGTGTAGGGCTTCGCCTAAGCACTACGACGATATGACCGAGGTGTGTAAATGTGGAGGGGGGCACCACACACGGCTAAGAGATTGTCTGTTGTGCTATTGGGGTGCCCCCTAGCCACGTATATAAAGGAGGGAGGAAGAGGAGGCCGTCCTAGGAGGGGCGCGCCTATAGGGGGAGTCCAACTAGGATTCCCAATCCTAGTTGGAGTCCCCTTCCTTTTCCAAGAGGGGAGAGAGGGAAGGAGTTGGAGAGGGAGAAGGAAAGAGAGGGGGGCGCCGCCCCCTCCCTAGTCCAATTCGGACTTGCCATGGGTGGGCGTGCGGCCACCGCTTGAGGCCCTTCTCTCCTTTCCCATATGGCCTATTAAGGTCCACTACTTCCCCCGGCGAATTCCCGTAACTCTCCGGTACTCCGAAAAATACCCGAATCACTCGGAACCTTTCTGATGTCCGAATATAGCCTTCCAATATATCTATCTTTACGTATTGACCAATTCGAGACTCCTCGTCATGTCCGTGATCTCATCCGGGACTCTGAACAACCTTCGGTACATCAAATCACATAACTCATAATAGAAATTGTCATCAAACGTTAAGCGTGCGGACCCTACGGGTTCGAGAACTATGTATACATGACCGAGACACATCTCCGGTCAATAACCAATAGCGGTACCTGGATGCTCATATTGGCTCCTACATATTCTACGAAGATCTTTATCAGTTAAACCGCATAACAACATACGTTGTTCCCTTTGTCATCGGTATGTTACTTGCCCGAGATTCGATCATCGGTAACATCATACCTAGTTCAATCTCGTTACCGGCAAGTCTCTTTACTCGTTCCGTAATGCATCATCCTGCAACTAACTCATTAGTTACATTGCTTGAAAGGCTTATAGTGATGTGCATTACCGAGAGGGCCCAGAGATACCTCTCCGACAATCGTTGTGACAAATCCTAATCTCAATCTATGCCAACTCAACAAACACCACCGGAGACACCTGTAGAGCATCTTTATAATCACCTAGTTACGTTGTGACGTTTGATAGCACACTAAGTGTTCCTCCGGTATTCGGGAGTTGCATAATCTCATAGTCATAGGAACATGTATAAGTCATGAAGAAAGCAATAGCAATAAACTAAACGATCATTATGCTAAGCTAATGGATTGGTCTTGTCCATCACATCATTCTGTAATGATGTGACCCCTTCATCAAATGACAACACATGTCTATTGCTAGGAAACTTAACCATGTTTGATTAACGACCTAGTCAAGTAGAGGCATACTAGGGACACTCTATTTGTCTATGTATTCACACATGTACTAAGTTTTGGTTAATACAATTCTAGCATGAATAATAAACATTTATCATGATATAAGGAAATATAAATAACAACTTTATTATTGCCTCTAGGGCATATTTCTTTCACTAAGCAGTAATATTCTCTTGCTTAAGTAAACACCTATGTGTACAATTCTGTCAGCAAGACCCTGTTACTACTGTCGATGACATTCCGGTAGCCACTAATGGATGAGAACCTTGCCTATTGGTCTGCCTCGTTCTACGAGTAGGAAAAAGGTTCTCTTCGTCCCTCGCCCTTGGTATCAACGTGTTGCCAACATAACTGACGGGCTATCCTCTGACATGCCTTGTTATCATGACTGTTTGAAATATCACAGCCCTTTCTCTTTTAACCCACATGATGGACCCATAACCCACAGTTCCACAGGATCCAAACCTGACTCTCCTGTACACCCCTGTTTCCATAGTTATTCCTCGCGCGTGGCCTCGTATGTAATTCACGAGCCACCTCTCAAGAGATCATCAATCCTCCTATCAGATACAATACTTATTCTTGTTGCTTTGAGCCCCTTTCACGCCTTGTTTCTGGCATCGAATGCTTGCCTGCCCGCTCGAAACTTCCCATGATACCTCCTTACTTTGCTCTTGATATTTTTCGTAAGTTTCAATTTGAGAGTTACTTTCCGCTACCTTCCCCAATGTTATCTACCAGATATTCAACCTTGCCGAGGTCCGTTCTCCCGGAATGCTCCCCCTTTATTCTTTCGTAAGCATGATGAAGACCCCAAAGAAAGAACAACAACTTCATCTTGATGCATTGATGCATAGGAATGAATACATCGAGGCTATTGGTCAACCTCTTCGAGAATAGCAATCAAGACCGAGAAGATTCGTTACAATTTCGTAACCAGACCCTTTCCCCCTTGTTCCACCTCTTAAATCTCGGGACGAGATTTCTTGTAATGGAGGAGAATTGTGACGCCCGGATAATTAAGCTATAGTGAACCTATGTTAATGATGCCACGTCACCTCGCTTACTGATGGTAATATCGTGTTAGTTCAAAACGATTCAATTTCAAATTTGAATTAAAGTCAAATGATAAAAGTTTTCAAATATTAGTGGAGAAACCAAGTATTTATAAAATGTATAAATGTACTAAACTAAATAAAACAGTAGCAAAAACAATTATTTAAATGATTTAAAATAATAAACAGTTACAAACTATTTTGTTTTAGGTGCGAAGCTAATTCTGGTAGGGGCATAATTATTAATGCTCTTTTAGGTACAACTTTGTATTTTATAAAAGCTAAAATTTAATAAAATAGAAAAGAACATTAAACAAAAAGAAAGAAAAAACAGTAAACAAAAAAGGATTGAAAAGCCCCCCACCCTCCATTGGGTCGAATGGCCCAGCTGGCCGGCCCAGTCGCCCTGGCCTATATGGCCCTCCCCACCCCAGGAACCCTAACCGACCCCCAATCCTCCCACACGATCCCCTCCGCACCCCCTCTCGTTTCTCCAGCATCGCAACGCTCCCCGTGCCGGAGCCCCACCCCCGTCGGCATGCCCGCCCCCGAGGAACCGTCGCCTCTGCCCCACAACTACCCCCCGGTCCTTGCGCCACCGTCCCCGCCTAGGACTTGGCAGGATTCGAGCATCCACGTCCTTCGGCCCCGACCTCCGCCGCACCAACGAGCAAGTCCGGCCAGCCTCTGCCGCCCCTTCCCGTTCCCGGACGAATTCGGCTGCATCCATGTCGTGTCCTCCTGTGCCGCCTTGCTACCCGAGGAGCACAAACCGCCGCCTGGAGCTCCGTCCTAAAGATCGCTGCTGTCGCCTCCCCGACCTCATCGCCTCGTCCCCATCGTCACTCGCAGTCGTCCCCGTCTTCCTCCCCGCACCCACTGCCATTTCCCTACAACCGCCGATGAGGCGCCATACCTCCCCTTTTCCCCCTGCGCCTCCACCGCCGCGTCGACCTTCACCATTCACGCCCGCGCCGCACGCCCGTTGGCCGTCCACTGATGTCTACTACACAACCTTCTTCTTGTAGACGTTGTTGGGCCTGCAAGTGCACAGGTTTGTAGGATAGTAGCAAATTTCCCTCAAGTGGATGACCTAAGGTTTATCAATCCGTAGGAGGCGTAGGATGAAGATGGTCTCTCTCAAGCAACCCTGCAACCAAATAACAAAGAGTCTCTTGTGTCCCCAACACACCCAATACAATGGTAAATTGTATAGGTGCACTAGTTCGGCGAAGAGATGGTGATACAAGTGCAATATGGATGGTAGATATAGGTTTTGGTAAACTGAAAATATAAAAACAGCAAGGTAGCAAGCGGTAAAAGTGAGCGTAAACGGTATTGCAATGGTAGGAAACAAGGCCTAGGGTTCATACTTTCACTAGTGTAAGTCCTCTCAACAATGATAACATAATTGGATCACATAACTATCCCTCAACATGCAACAAATAGTTACTCCAAAGTCACTAATAGCGGAGAACAAATGAAGAGATTATGGTAGGGTACGAAACCACCTCAAAGTTATTCTTTCCAATCAATCCGTTGGGCTATTCCTATAAGTGTCAAAAACAGCCGTGGAGTTCGTACTAGAATAACACCTTAAGATACAAATCAACCAAAACCCTAATGTCACCTAGATACTCCATTGTCACCTCAAGTATCCGTGGGTATGATTATACGATATGCATCACACAATCTCAATTCATCTACTCAAACCAACACATAGAACCTCAAAGAGTGCCCCAAAGTTTCTACCGGAGAATCACGACGAAAACGTGTGCCAACCCCTATGCATAGGTTCATGGGCGGAACCCGCAAGTTGATCACCAAAATATACATCAAGTGGCACATGGTATCCCATTGTCACCACAGATACGCATGGCAAGACATACATCAAGTATTCTCAAATCTTTAAAGACTCAATCCGATAAGATTACTTCAAGGGGAAAACTCAATCCATTACAAGAGAGAAGAGGGGGAGAAGAAACATAAGATCCAACTACAATAGCAAAGCTCGTGATCCATCAAGATCGTGCCAAATCAAGAACACGAGAGAGAGAGAGAGATCAAACACATAGCTACTGGTACATACCCTCAACCCCGAGGGTGAACTACTCCCTCCTCGTCATGGATAGCGCCGGGATGATGAAGATGGCCACCGGTGATGGGATCCCCCTCCGGCAGGGTTCCGGAACAGGGTCCCGATTGGTTTTTTGGTGGCTACAGAGGCTTGCGGCGGCGGAACTCCCGATCTATTTTTTGTTCTAGAAGTTTTAGGGCACGTAGGTATATATGGGTGCAGGGAGAACGTCGGTGGAGCTACGGGGGCCCCACGAGGCAGGGGGGCGCGCCCAGGGGTGAGGGCGCGCCCCCCACCCTCGTGAGCACCTCCCGTATCTTCTGACGTGGGGTCCAAGTCCATCAGGTGGGTTTCCTTCCAAAAATAACTTCTCCAGTTGATTTCGTTCCGTTTTGACTCCGTCTGATATTCCTTTTCCCCGAAACACTGAAATAGGCATAAAACTGCAAATCTGGGCTGGGCCTCCGGTTAATAGGTTAGTCCCAAAAATAATATAAAAGTGGATAATAAAGCCCAATATTGCCTAAAACAGTAGATAAAGTAGCATGGAGCAATCAAAAATTATAGATACGTTGGAGACGTATCAAGCATCCCCAAGCTTAATTCCTAATCGTCCTCGAGTAGGTAAATGATAAAAAAGATAATTTTTGATGTGGAGTGATACTTTGGCATAATTTCGATGTAAATCTTCTTAATCATGGCATGAATATTCAGATCCGAAAGATTCAAGATAAAAGTTCATATTGACATAAAAATAATAATACTTCAAGCATACTAATCAAGCAATTATGTCATCTCAAAATAACATGGCCAAAGAAAGTTCATCCCTACAAAATCATATGGTTAGGCTATGCTTCATTTTCGTCACACAAAGATGTTCCCAACTTCTATACCCCTGATGAGAAGCCAAGCAATTGTTTCATACTTTTTAACGCGCTTCAGCTTTTTCAACCCTCACGCAATACATGAGTGCAAGCCATGGATATAGCACTATGGGTGGAATAGAATATGATGATGGGGATTGTGTGGAGGAGACAAAAAAAGGAGAAAGTCTCACATTGACGAGGCTAATCAACAGGCTATGGAGATGCCCATCAATTGATGTCAACGTGAGGAGTAGGGATTGCCATGCAATGGATGCACGAGAGCTATGAATGCTCAACAAAAGAAAACTAGTGGGTGTGCATCCAACTTGCTTGCTCATGAAGACCTAGGGCATTTGAGGAAGCCCATCGTAGGAATATACAAGCCAATTTCTGTAATGAAAAATTCCCACTAGTACGAACAAGACAATTTATGAGACTCACTATATGACAGAGGCTAAGGTGTCCCGATGTTTCGATGAGATGCTGGCTATTGTTTTCTGTGGGAGTCGACCTTGACGATCCGACTACGAACGTGCGAGACGTCGCGCCTTAGCAATCGCTAAACCAACTTCCGAGGGTTATTGACCACGCCGGAGCACGATCAACCTGACCACGAGGGTCTGTTTCCTGCGAGCAAACGAAGAACAAGCAAGAAACTGAGATTGCAATCAGGATATTGCAAATATAAGATGAAAGCTTTATTGATCAAGGTGGGGTTCTGTGACGTCTTGGTCTGGTCGTTGGACACAAACGAAGTACGCGAAGTTGCAGCTATGGCGAACTTTTAATCTAAACAAAACCCAAAGTCTAAACGACGCCCTAAGGGCTGTATATATGGAGGAAGAGGGGGGAATTTCGTGGCCCTTGAGGGTGGGGTCCGAAACCAACCCTAACTCTTGTTTCCCCACACATACGGACTCTAAAAATAGCCTATACTTAAGTATTTCGAAATTACATGGGCCTGGCCCATTAATAAGGTGACGCAGCACCTAGAATAGCCTATGGACGAATATTATGACGTGACATCTTGTATATTTCGTCCAAGGCTTCATGCACTCCTTATGGCGGCTTCAAAGTCCTGAAATCATCACTTGTAACTCCGTTCTTGATCCCCTTGCACATGCCATCAACTCCATGCGTGTTCTTGCTCCAATGTTCATCCTTCTCCAAGCTAGGCCCTTCATTTGTAAGCAAAACAAATGTATCCAATTTAGGCAGCATCATAATCTCATGAACATTAGAATCATTACCAAGAAACGAAAGTACCTGGTAATTTAATTGGCGTGCGCGAGCTCTAGTAATTGGTCCAGTATATGTAACAGTAGGGGCTGTGGGTGTAACAATGGTATTGATGTCCTCATCACTATATGAAAAACATGGTGCTACTTTGAAGCACAAATATATGAGACTCACTACATGAAGAACAAGGTGCTACTTTGAAGCACAAGTGTTGTAAAAGGATAGTAACATTGCCCCTTCTCTCTTTTTCTCTCATTTTTTTATTTTTTTTTATTTTTTTATTTTTTTATTTTTTTGGTGGGCTTCTTTGGCCTCTTTTTTATTTGGGCTTCTTTGGCCTCTTTTTTTTTGTAAAGTCTGGAGTCTCATCCCGACTTGTGGGGGAATCATAGTCTCCATCATCCTTTCCTCACTTGGGACAATGCTCTAATAATGATGATCATCACACTTTTATTTTTCTTACAATTCAACAATTACAACTCGAAACTTAGAACAAAATATGATGCTATATGAATGCCTCCGGCGGTGTACCGGGATGGTGCAATGAATCAAGAGTGGCATGTATGGAAAATAATGCATGGTGGCTTTGCCAAAAATACGATGTCAACTACATGATCATGCAATGGCAATATGACAGAAGTAAAGTATGTCATGATGATGAAGAACGGAACGACGGAAAGTTGCATGGCAATATATCTCGGAATGGCTATGGAAATGCCATAATAGGTAGGTATGGTGGCTGTTTTGAGGAAGATATAAGGAGGTTTATGTGTGAAAGAGCGTATCGTATCACGGGGTTTGGATGCACCGGTGAAGTTTGCACCAACTCTCAAGGTGAGAAAGGGCAATGCACGGTACCGAAGAGGCTAGCAATGGCACAAAGGTAAAAGTGCGTATAATCCATGGACTCACATTAGTCATAAAGAACTCATATACTTATTGCAAAAGTTTATTAGCCCTCGAAGCAAAGTACTACTACGCATGCCCCTAGGGGGATAGATTGGTAGGAAAAGACCATCGCTCGTCCCTGACCGCCACTCATAAGGATGCACAAGCCAGGTACACTTCATGCTTCAAATTTGTTACACAACTTTACCCATACGTGCATGCTATGGGACTCACAGACTTCAACACAAGTATTTCTCAAATTCACAACTACTCAACTAGCACGACTTTGATATTATTACCTCCATATCTTAAAACAATTATTAAGCATTAGATTTATCTTAGTATTCAATTCACTCAAAAGAAAGTTTCACATATCTCGAACACTAAGTATATTAACATTAAGCAAATTACCATGCTATTAATGACTCTCAAAATAATCTAAGTGAAGCATGAGAGATCAAGTTTCTTTAAAACAAATCCACCACCGTGCTCTAAAAGATCTGAGTGAAGTACTAGAGCAAAAATTATCACGCTCAAAAAGATATAAGTGAAGCACATAGAGTATTCTAGCAAATTCCAATTTGTGTAAGGCTCTCTCTCATTAAAGAATTTCAGAACTTGATACTTTAATCAAAACAGCAAGAAAAGCTAAAGAAAACTATATTGCAAGGATATCACAACTCATGTGAAGAAGCAAAAAACTTAGGATCAACCGATACTAACCGATAGTTGTTGAAGAAGAAAGGTGGGATGCCTACCGGGGCATCCCCAATCTTAGATGCTTGAGACTTCTTGAAATATTATCTTGGGGTGCCTTGGGCATCCCCAAGCTTGAACTTTTGTGTCTCCTTAATTCCTCTCATATCATGGTTTCTCTTTTTATCAAAAGCTTCATTCACAACAAACTCAACAAGAACTCGTGAGATAGGTTAGTATAAACCAATGCAAAACCTTATCATATTATACTGTAACAAATCACTTAAATTATTATTCAACATTGAATACTAAATGCCTCTGCATATTTAATACTCCTATCATCAAATAGAATCATTAAACAAGCAAACATATGCAAACAACGCAAACATAACAGCAATCTGTCAAAACAGTACAGTCTGTTAAGAATGCAAGAGTATCAATACTTCCCTGACTCTAGAAATTATGAACTAAAATTCCCAGTGTAATAAATTTATAAGAGCTCAATATGCAAAAAGATTCAACGTTATACCATGCTCTGACTTTTCTAGGTAATTTTTGCAATAGCAGTAAACTTTCTGTTTTCAAACAGCAACATGCAAACTAGCAAAATAAGCATGGCAAAGGCTATCCTTGACTTTTTTATTGAAACTAAAGAGGCAAAACATTATTCTAACTACAGCAAGAAAATACTAACAAAACAAAATGACGCTCCAAGCAAAACACATATCATGTGGTGAATAAAAATATAGCTCCAAGTAAAGTTACCGATGAACGTAGACGAAAGAGGGGATGCCTTCCGGGGCATCCCCAAGCTTAGGCTCTTGGTTGTCCTTGAATATTACCTTGGGGTGCCTTGGGAATCCCCAAGCTTAGGCTCTTGCCACTCCTTATTCCATAGTCCATCGAATCTTTACCCAAAACATGAAAACTTCAACCACACAAAACTCAAAACAAAACTCGTAAGCTCCGTTAGTATAAGAAAATAAAACCACCACTTAGGTACTGTAATGAACTCATTATAAATTCATATTGCTGTAATATATACTGTATTCTAACTTCTCTATGGTTCATACCACTTAATACTAGCCATAGATGCATCAAAATAAGCAAACAACACATAGAAAACAGAATCTGTTAAAAATAGAACAGTCTGTAGTAATCTGTATCAAACGTATACTTATGGAACCCCAACAATTATGAAATAAATTTCTGGACCTGAGCAATTTGTCTATTAATCATCTGCAAAAAGAATAAACCTAAAAGCACTCTCCAGTAAAAAATGGCAGCTATTCTCGTGAGCGCTAAAGTTTCTGTTTTTCACTGCAAGATCACATAAACTTCACCCAAGTCTTCCCAAAGGTTCTACTTGGCACATTATTGAAACAAAATCTATAAAACATGATTAATACAGTAGCATAATCATGTGAACACACAAAAACATCAAGGATAAGTATTGGGTTGTCTCCCAACAAGCGCTTTTCTTTAATGCCTTTTAGCTAGGCATGATGATGACAATGATGCTCACATAAAAGATAAGAATTGAAACATAACGGGAGCATCATGAAGCATATGACTAGCACATTTAAGTCTAACCCACTTCCTATGCATAGGGATTTTGTGAGAAAACAACTTATAGGAACAATAATCAACTAGCATAGGATGGCACAACAAGCATAGCTTCAAGAATTTAAGCACATAGAGAGGAAACTTGACATTATTGCAATTCCTACAAGCATATGTTCCTCTCTCATAATAATTTTCAGTAGCATCATGAATGAATTCAACAATATAACCAGCACCTAAAGCATTCTTTTCATGATCTACAAGCATAGAAAATTTTCTACTCTCCACATAAGCAAACTTTTTCTTTATAGCATACGTATCATCACAATAATCATCATAAATAGGAGGCATACTTTCATCATAATAAATTTGCTCATCAAAGCTTGGGGGACAAAAAATATCATATCCATCAAACATAGCTTCCCCAAGCTTGTGGCTTTGTATATCATTAGCATCATGGATATTCAAGGAATTCATACTAACAACATTGCAATCATGCTCATCATTCAAAAATTTAGTACCAAACATTCTATAGATTTCTTCTTCAAGCACTTGAGCACAATTATCCTTTCCATCATACTCATGAAAGATATTAAAAAGGTGAAGCGTATGAGACAAACTCAACTCCATTTTTTTGTAATTTTCTTTTATAGACTAACTAGTGCTAAAACAAGAAACAAAAAGATTCGATTGCAAGATCTAAAGATATACCTTCACTTACCTAGCCTCCCCGGCAACGGCGCCAGAAAAGAGCTTGATGTCTACTACACAACCTTCTTCTTGTAGACATTGTTGGGCCTGCAAGTGCACAGGTTTGTAGGACAGTAGCAAATTTCCCTCAAGTGGATGACCTAAGGTTTATCAATCCGTAGGAGGCGTAGGATGAAGATGGTCTCTCTCAAGCAACCCTGCAACCAAATAACAAAGAGTCTCTTGTGTCCCCAACACACCCAATAAAATGGTAAATTGTATAGGTGCACTACTTCGGCGAAGAGATGGTGATACAAGTGCAATATGGATGGTAGATATAGGTTTTTGTAAACTGAAAATATAAAAACAGCAAGGTAGAAAGCGGTAAAAGTGAGCGTAAACGGTATTGCAATGGTAGGAAACAAGGACTAGGGTTCATACTTTCACTAGTGTAAGTCCTCTCAACAATGATAACATAATTGGATCACATAACTATCCCTCAACATGCAACAAATAGTTACTCCAAAGTCACTAATAGCGGAGAACAAACGAATAGATTATGGTAGGGTACGAAACCACCTCAAAGTTATTCTTTCCAATCAATCCATTGGGCTATTCCTATAAGTGTCACAAACAGCCCTAGAGTTCGTACTAGAATAACACCTTAAGATACAAATCAACCAAAACCCTAATATCACCTAGATACTCCATTGTCACCTCAAGTATCCGTGGGTATGATTGTACGATATGCATCACATAATCTCAATTCATCTACTCAAACCAACACATAGAACCTCAAAGAGTGCCCCAAAGTTTCTACCGGAGAATCACGACGAAAACGTGTGCCAACCCCTATGCATAGGTTCATGGGCGGAACCCGCAAGTTGATCACCAAAACATACATCAAGTGGCACATGGTATCCCATTGTCACCATAGATACGCACGGCAAGACATACATCAAGTATTCTCAAATCTTTAAAGACTCAATCCGATAAGATTACTTCAAGGGGAAAACTCAATCCATTACAAGAGAGAAGAGGGGGAGAAGAAACATAAGATCCAAATATAATAGCAAAGCTCGCGATACATCAAGATCGTGCCAAATCAAGAACACGAGAGAGGGAGAGATCAAACACATAGCTACTGGTACATACCCTCAACCCCGAGGGTGAACTACTCCCTCCTCGTCATGGATAGCGTCGGGATGATGAAGATGGCCACCGGTGATGGGATCCCCCTCCGGCAGGGTGCCGGAACAGGGTCCCGATTGGTTTTTGGTGGCTACAGAGGCTTGCGGGGCGGAACTCCCAATCTATTTTCTGTTCTGGAAGTTTTAGGGTACATAGGTATATATGGGTGCAGGGAGAACGTCGGTGGAGCTACTGGGCCCCCATGAGGCAGGGGCGCGCCCAGGGGGGAGGGCGCACCCAGGGGGAGGGCGCGCCCCCACCCTCGTGAGCACCTCCCGTATCTTCTGACGTGGGGTCCAAGTCCATCAGGTGGGTTTCCTTCCAAAAAATAACTTCTCCAGTTGATTTCGTTCCGTTTTGACTCCGTCTGATATTCCTTTTCC
This sequence comes from Triticum aestivum, assembly GCF_018294505.1. Taxonomy (NCBI): domain Eukaryota; kingdom Viridiplantae; phylum Streptophyta; class Magnoliopsida; order Poales; family Poaceae; genus Triticum; species Triticum aestivum. Next base: position 343,207,574 of record NC_057797.1, on the reverse strand, counting down.
TCGAAACACTGAAATAGGCATAAAACAGCAAATTTGGGCTGGGCCTCCGGTTAATAGGTTAGTCCCAAAAATAATATAAAAGTGGATAATAAAGCCCAATATTGCCTAAAACAGTAGATAAAGTAGCATGGAGCAATAAAAAATTATAGATACGTTGGAGACGTATCATCCACCGCGCACGCACGCACGCGCACCACCCCACCACACTCAGACACGCCCAATCAGCCCCTTGCGCCGTTTCGTACACGCCCAGCTCTCGGCTCCCTCCATGTCCCACTCTGTTGTACAACCCTGCTGCTGCTGCCCCGCTGCGGGCGCCCCTCGCTGTGCGTCCGTGCCGTTCCGCCGCCGCATCGCCGTGCGGCCCCGCACCGGCCCGGCCGTGCCACCACCTCCAGCCGACGCCACATACGCCCGCTCACCGCCGACCGCCCTGCTGCCCACTGCCGCTGTGCTGTTGTTGGCCCTGCCCATCGCCACGCGGACCCAACCGCTGCCGTCGTCTGCGGCCTGGCTTCGCCGCCGGCCTCCTTTTCGTGGTCGTGCCCGCCCCGTCGCGATCGGGTCCGCCCTGACGGGCGCCTTGCCTGCAACGCCCTACGCCCGCACCCGCAACGCCCACACGCCCGCTAAGGCCCCCTCTGGGTCAATGACCAGTGGGGCCCGCTCGTGTATTAAATGAAAAAGAAAAACAAATATATAATAATAATAATTAACTTAATTAATTAAGTAAACTAATTAACTTAATTAACTAACCTAATTAAGCTATTAATTAAACTAGTTAACCATTAACAGTCAATGACGAGTGGGACCCACACGTCAGTTTGACCGTTCAATGGTCAGAGTTGACCGCCGATGTCATGCTGACGTCACTTTTTGTATTTTCTAATTTAATTAATTCTGTTAATCCTAAAAATGATTTAAATCTTTAAAAATTAATATAAAATAATCTATAACTCGGATGAAAATACTTTGTACATGAAAGTTGCTCAGAACGACAAGACAAATCCGGATACGTAGCCTGTTTGTCCGCCACATATCCCTAGCATAGCGAACATGCAACTTTCCCCCTCCAGTTCATTTGTCCGAAAACGCGAAACACCGGGGATACTTTTCCCGGATGTTTCCCCCCTTCACTGGTATCACCTCCTACTGCGTTGGGGCACACCTAGCACCGTTACTTGTCATGTCATGCATCAACATGCATCTGTTTGCATTGTATTCATTGCTTCTTCCCCCTCTTCTCTCCGGTAGACTACGAGGCTGACGCCGCTGCTGGTGCCCTGATCGAGTACGTTGTTGATGACCCGTCCTTCTCGCCAGAGCAACCAGGCAAGCCCCCCCCCCTTGATCAACCCAAAAATCGCCTATTCTTCTCTCTATTGCTTGCATTAGAGTAGTGTAGCATGTTACTGCTTTCCGTTAATCATATTCTGATGCATAGGCTATCTTTGCTACTACTGTTGTTACCGTTACCGTAATCCTAGTTGCTTAGTATAGGATGCGAGTTTATCATCAGTGGCCCTACATTCTTGTCCGTTTGCCATGCTATACTATCGGGGCGTGATCACTCGGGAGGTGATCAATAGTATATACTTATATACATAACATATGATACTTGTGGTGACTAAAGTTGGGTCGGCTCGTAGAGTACCCGCGAGTCATTCACGGATTGGGGGCTGAAAGGACATTTGTCCCAATTGCCCTCTAGGTGGATCTTTGTGGCGGAGCGACAAGGCAGGTTGAGACCACCTAGGTGAGAGGTGGGCCTGGCCCTAGGCGGCGTCCACGGTTACTTCAAAATAACACGCTTAACAAGATCTTGGTATTTGATCTGAGTCCGGCCACTGGCCTATACGTACTAACCAACTACGCGAGAACAGTTATGGGCACTCGATGTTGTGGTATCAGCCGACAGCTTCATGACGTCAGCGACTGAGCGGCGCGCGCCGGGTTGGACCGCGTAACGCAACTTCCTTTAAAATGGAGGTTGCTAGGTCTGCTCACCGGCCGCCCTCGCAACATGCAGGTGTGCAATGGGCGATGGGCCCAGACCCCTGCGCCATGGGTTTTAGACCGGCGTGCTGACCTCTTTGTTGTGCCTAGGTGGGGCTGGGATGTGTTGATCTTCCGAGGCCGGGCATGACCCAGGAAAGTGTGTCCGGCAAAAGGAGATCGAGCGTGTTGGGTTATGTGGTGCACCCCTGCAGGGAATTTTATCTATTTAAATAGCCGTTTCCCTCGGTAAAAGGACGACCCGGAGTTGTACCTTGGCCTTATGACAAATAGAATCGGATACTTAATAAAACAAACCTTTTCAAGTGCCAGATACAACCCGGTGATCGCTCTCTAACAAAGCGACGAGGAGAGGATCGTCGGGTAGGATTATGCTATGCGATGACACTTGGTGAACTTACCATCTACTCTCTTCTACATGCTGCAAGATGGAGGCTGCCAAAAGTGTAGTCTTTGATAGGACTAGCTATCCCCCTCTTATTCTAGCATTCTGCAGTTCAGTCCACCGATATTGCCCCTTTACACTAATACCCATGCATATGTAGTGTAGATCCTTGCTTGCGAGTACTTTGGATGACTACTCATGGTTGCTTTGCTTCCCCCTTTCCCCCTTTCTATACATGGTTGTCGCAACTAGCTGCTCAAGCCCAGGAGCCAGACGCCACCGTTGACGACGACTCCTACTACACTAAATGTGCCTACTACTACGTGCAGGTCGCTGACGACGACCAGGAGTAGTTTAGGAGGATCCCAGGCAGGAGGCCTGCGCCTCTTTCGATCTGTATCCCAGTTTGTGCTCGCCATCTTATGGCAACTTGTTTAACTTATGTCTGTACTCAGATATTGTTGCTTCCGCTGACTCGTCTATAATCGACCTCTTGTATTCAAGCCCTCGAGGCCCCTGGCTTGTAATATGATGCTTGTATGACTTATTTTATTTTTATAGTTGTGTTGTGATATCTTCCAGTGTGTCCCGGATCTTGATCATACGCGTTTGCGTGCATGATTAGTGTATGATTGAATTGGGGGCATCACACCATTGCCCCCATTGGCCGGGGGAAAAGACGGCTGGTTTTGGGGTGGCTGATAACAGCGGGGGTGAGGGGCGTTGGCTGTTTGTTGCTGCTGCAGGCGGGGAGGAGAGGGGGGCGGTCCTGGCGACAAGGAGGAGGAGATGGCGAGCGGCGCCGGGAGGAGCGCCACTGCTCGTCCGATGGAGATCACTGCCGGTCCTGGAGCTCATCCCTTGGGGAAGCGCGTCGGCCAGGCGAGCGGTGGGGCTCCCCCCGGGGCGACTGACGGTTCGCACGCACTGGCGAGCGGCGGGACTCGCGGGGAGGAGGGGAGCGATAGGACTCCCTGGTCGATAGCTGCCGGCGTAGATCAGCTTCGTGCCAGAGGCCCTCGAGGGAGGAGCGGGGAGGGTCGCGGCTGATAGAGGCTAAGGTGTCCCGATCTTTCAATGAGATGGTGGCTATCGTTTTCTGTGGGAGTCGGCCTTGACAATCCGACTACGAACGTGCGAGACGTCACGCCTTAGCAATCGCTAAACCAACTTCCGAGGGTTATTGACCACGCCGGAGCACGATCAACCTGACCACGAGGGTCCGTTTCCTGCGAGCAAACGAAGAACAAGCAAGAAACTGAGATTGCAATCGGGATATTGCGAATATAAGATGAAAGCTTTATTGATCAAGGTGGGGTTCTGTGACGTCCTGGTCTGGTCGTTGGACACAAAAGAAGTACGCGAAGTTGCAGCTATGGCGAACTTTTAATCTAAACAAAACCCAAAGTCTAAACGATGCCCTAAGGGCTGTATATATGGAGGAAGAGGGGGGAATTTAATGGCCCTTGAGGGTGGGGTCCGAAACCAACCCTAACTCTTGTTTCCCCACACATACAGACTCTAAAAATAGTCTATACTTAAGTATTTCGAAATTACATGGACCTGGCCCATTAATAAGGTGATGCAGCACCTAGAATAGCCTATGGACGAATATTATGAAGTGGCATCTTGTATATTTCGTCCAAGGCTTCATGCACTCCTTATGGCGTCTTCAAAGTCCTGAAATCATCACTTGTAACTCCGTTCTTGATCCCCTTGCGCATGCCATCAACTCCATGCGTGTTCTTGCTCCAATGTTCATCCTTCTCCAAGCTAGGCCCTTCATTTGTAAGCAAAACAAATGTATCCAATTTAGGCAGCATCATAATCTCATGAACATTAGAATCATTACCAAAAAACGAAACTACCTGGTAATTTAATTGGCGTGCGCGAGCTCTAGTAATTGGTCCAGTATATGTGACAGTAGGGGCTGTGGGTGTAACAATGGTATTGATGTCCTCATCATCCTCCCCTTCTTGAAACGAAGTCGTCCTCGATGGAAGCGCATCTTCCTCACCCAAATAAGGCTTCAAATCTGCAATGTTAAAAGTGGGACTAACCCCAAAATCTACAGGTAGCTCAAGTTTATATGCATTATCATTTATTTTCTTTAACACCTTAAAAGGACCATCAGCACATGGCATTAGCTTTGATTTGCGCAGATTAGGAAATCTATCTTTACGCAAATGTAACTAAACAAGATCTCCAGGCGCAAACACAACATGTTTTCTACCCTTATCTCCAGCAAGTTTATATTTTGCATTCATACGCTCAATGTTTTCCTTAGTTAACTCATGCATTTTTAAAATCAATTCAGAACGTTCTTTAGCATCAAAATTAACCTTCTCTGAAGATGGAAGAGGCAACAAATCAATAGGTGCACGAGGTAGGAAACCATACACAATTTCAAAAGGGCACATCTTAGTAGTAGAATGCAATGAACGATTATAAGAAAATTCAATATGAGGCAAGCATTCTTCCCACATTTTCTTGTTATTCTTCAAAACAGCCCTAAGCATAGTAGACAATGTTCTATTGACTACTTCAGTTTGTCCATCCGTTTGGGGGTGACAAGTAGTACTAAAAAGCAGCTTAGTCCCCAACTTAGCCCATAAACATCTCCAAAAGTGGCTCAGAAATTTAGTATTACGATCTGAAACAATAGTATTTGGCACACCATGTAAGCGAATAATTTCATGAAAGAACAAATCAGCAACATTAACAGCATCATCGCTTTTATGACATGGTATAAAGTGTGCCATTTTCGAGAACCTATCCACGACAACAAATATGCTATCCCTCCCCTTCTTTGTTCGAGGTAAACCTAAAACAAAGTCCATAGATATATCCTCCCAAGGAACACTAGGTACAGGCAAAGGCATATATAAACCATGAGGATTGAGTCGTGACTTAGCTCTTTGACATGTAGTGCAGCGAGCAACAAAATGCTCAACATCCCGTCTCGTCTTTGGCCAAAAGAAATGTGTAGCAAGTATATCCTCCGTCTTCTTGACGCCAAAGTGTCCCATTAATCCTCCTCCATGCGCCTCGTGCAACAACAAAAGACGAACGGAGCTAGCTGGAATGCGTAGCTTGTTAGCACGAAACACAAATCCATCGTTAATAACGAACTTGTTCCAAGTTCTCCCTTCCTTACAATTCTGCAATACATCTTTAAATTCAGCATCATGAACATATTGATCTTTGATGGTCTCCAAACCAAATATTTTAAAGTCAAGTTGTGAAAGCATAGTATAACGACGAGACCAGGCATCATCAATAACATTTTCTTTACCCTTCTTGTGTTTAATGACATAAGGGAAAGTCTCAATGAATTCAACCCATTTAGCATGTCTACGGTTCAGTTTTGCTTGACTTTAATGTGTTTCAAAGATTCATGATCAGAATGTATAACAAATTCCTTGGGCCATAAATAATGTTGCCATGTTTCTAAGGTCCGAACAAGAGCATAGAATTCTTTATCATAAGTAGAATAGTTCAGACTAGGCCCACTCAATTTTTCAGAAAAGTATGCAACAGGTTTTCCATCTTGTAATAACACACCTCCTAATCCAATTCCACTAGCATCACATTCAAGCTCGAAAGTCTTATTGAAATTAGGAAGTTGGAGTAAAGGAGCATGTGTCAACTTATCTTTCAATACCGTGAAGGCTTCTTCCTGTGCGGTACCCCAAACAAAAGGCACATCCTTCTTTGTAAGCTCGTTGAGAGGTGCAGCAATGGTGCTGAAATCTCTCACAAAACGCCTATAGAAACCAGCGAGGCCAAGGAAACTCCTCACTTGTGTGACCGTTTTGGGCTGCGGCCAACTCTCAATAGCTTCAATCTTGGCTTTATCAACTTCAATTCCCTGTGGAGTAACAACATAGCCAAGAAAAGATACTCGGTCGGTGCAAAAGGTGCACTTTCCAAGGTTTCCAAACAAACGTGCATCACGTAGAGCAATAAAAACATCACGTAAATGTTCCCAAATGTTCCTCCAAAGATTTGCTATAAATCAATATGTCATCAAAGTAAACTACCACAAATCGTCCAATGAAAGCACGTAAAACTTCGTTCATTAACCTCATGAAAGTACTAGGTGCATTAGTTAACCCAAAAGGCATGACTAACCACTCATATAATCCAAACTTAGTTTTAAATGCTGTTTTCCATTCATCACCCAATTTCATACGAATTTGATGGTATCCACTACGCAAATCAACTTTGGAGAATATTGTAGAGTCACTCAATTCATCAAGCATATCATCTAGCCTAGGAATAGGATGACGATAATGAATAGTAATATTATTAATGCCTCTACAATCAACGCACATACGCGACGTACCATCCTTTTTCGGCACTAAAATGATAGGAACAGCACAAGGACTAAGGGATTCGCGTATATAACCTTTGTCGAGCAGTTCTTGTACTTGATGCATAATCTCCTTCGTCTCCTCTGGATTGGTGCGGTATGGTGCACGGTTGGGTAGCGAAGCACCGGGAATTAAGTCAATTTTATGCTCAATCCCTCGAATAGGTTGTAATCCCGGTGGCACGTCTTGTGGAAAGACGTCAGCGAACTCCTGCAAAATGTTAGTGACAGCAGGGGGCAAAGAGGAAGGCACGTCCTCGAATGAAAATAATGCCTCTTTGCACACAAAAGCATAGCAAACAGATTTGCTAAAATCGAGCTCATCAATATCAGATTTGGTGGCAAGTAAACATGCACTTTTCAATTTAATTTCAGAAACAACAGTAGATGGTTTATTATTAGGCTTCATTTGGTGCTCAAATTCTTTTGCCACAATCTGATTTTCACTCTTATTTGTCTCCTGTTTTGCTTATTAGCTCTATTAATATCATCTTTCAAAATGGAATCAGGAGTCATAGGAAGCAAAGTAATATTTGTATCGTTATGAACAAGAGTATACTGATTGTTTCTACCATGGTGTACAGAATTTTTATCAAATTGCCATGGTCTACCAAGTAATAAGGAACATGCTTGCATAGGTACCACATCACAATCAACATAATCAGCATATGTAGAGATACTAAAATGCACACGAACAGTACGTGTTACCTTAACCTTGCCGCTGTTGTTGAACCATTGGATGTAGTAAGGATGTGAATGTGGTCTTGTGGTGAGAGATAGCTTCTCCACCATCTCCATGCTAGACAAGTTATTGCAGCTCCCTCCATCTATGATCACGCGAACAGAACGTTCCTTCACAACTCCCTTTGTATGGAACAAATTATGCCTCTGATTTTGCTCAACTTGTGTAACCTGCACACTCAAAACACGTTGAGCAACTAAACATTCATACCTGTCAGCATCTTCAGGAGCCATGTATTGCGTCTCATGATCAGAATCGTCTCCACCGTGTTCTTCACGTGTAATAAGAGCCAAGGTCTCCTCATCATAGTCACTAGCGGACTCATACCCACCATCCTCAGTAACAATCATCACACGCTTAGATGGGCATTCTCTCGCATAATGACCTCCACCCTTGCAACGTCGACAAATAATATCATGTGTTTGCCCTGTTGATGCCATGGATGAAGAAGAGCTCTTTGCAGGCCCAGAAGGTGTGCTCTTGGCAGATAGTGGTGATTGTGCCTGCTTTATTGTATCACAGTTGGAGGTTGCAGCCGATGGAGGCGCCGGTGTAGCAGAACGTGTGGAAGTAGATGATGCACGTGGTGTCCATGATGAAGGTCGACCTGCAGAAAAGTTAATCCGCGCTAATGCCTGTCGATCCTGCACTTCACGTTCAGCTTTACAAGCAAGATGGAATAAACGAGTGATATTAGTATACTCCTTATACTCTAGAATCGTCTGAATCTCTCTATTTAATCCACCCATAAAACGTGCAAGCATAGCTTCATTCTCCTCAACAATACCACATCTAATCATGCCAGTTTGTAATTCCTGATAATATTCTTCTACAGAATTTTTTCCCTGTCTTAAGCGCTGCAATTTTTGAAGTAATTCACGTTGATAATATGGTGGAACCCAACGAGTACGCATAGCAATTTTCAAAGCAGCCCAAGTAGCCGGAATAGGATATAATCTACAATGCTCAGACCACCAAACACATGCAAAACTAGTGAACGCACAAACAGCAGCAGGAACACGTCTCTCCTCGGGATATTGTAAACATGTAAATCGTTGTTCAGTTTCTAACTCCCAAGTAAGATATATATCAGCAACATATCTACCCTCAAATGGTGGAATATTCAATTTTAGTTTAGGGAGATGGTCATGATCTCGTACCTGAGGGTGAGCCCTACCATTGCCATTATTTGCATGTGGACGACCTGGTGGTTGCTGTGCTGGTGGTGGCACGTAGTTCTGATTTTGATCAACCTCATCCTCATAATCTCCCACATAATCATCCTCCTCCACATCAGCAGTAGGAGCCACAGAAGTATCAACAGCAGCACCAGCAGTTTGGCCCGACTGAAGAGGGACACGGCTCGCTCGGCAGAGGGCTGTTTCCCGACGTGGAGGTAGTCGATGTTGTTGCTGTTGTTGCAGAGGTGCGGCAGGAGCAGCCGGTGGTGGTGGTGGAAAACACGAAAGCAATTCAGCAAACTTGTTATCGAGCTTTGTTTCAAATGTCTTCTCCATGCCATCTATCTTCTCCATGGCCTCTTCAAATCTGTTTATCACATCGTGCACCTGTCCACTCATCATTTGCTGAAACGTATCATGAAGCTCCTTGTTCGTCAAGTTCTCCCAGTCAGTCTCGTCGGCTTGTGATCCTGGCATGGTTAGCAGCAATAGAAACACACAAGAATATGATCCTACAGACTACTAACAAGTGGTGGTGGTGGCGGGTGTCACAAATCCGTCAAGCAAATCTCAAATTCTTACCAGTTCTTACCCAGCAGCAGGCGGTGATCGGCAACCGTTGTAGTCAAAACTCTCAAAAGCTTGGATAGAGCGATTGCCAGGGAGAGTCAAACGCACGACGTAGATGTATGTGGAGCTGGGAAGGCTTATAGTATGGTAGCAAAAAGGGTCAGCAATAATCAATTCAGAGATGCAAAGTTGAATAAACGCTCAACGACGGTACTGTGCTGGTCCTAGGCTAGACCGTGCTAGAGACGCGAGCCTAGAACACTAACAAAATCACGGCGCTGCACGTAAATAAGGGAAAAGCACACTCTGGAACTCTTTTTTTTTGCGCTCCTTTTTTTTGCGCTCCTCTTTTTTTTTGTGAAAAATCACTATAATGGCGAGTGTCTCAAAACTCTTCCCTCGTCAAACTGATAGGATGGGCACGGAATTTTTTTTCACTTTTTTTTCGGAAATCAGGGCAGCGACAACGAAAAAGTGCGACAAAAAATCACTATGATGGCACGTGGCTCAAAAGACTCAGAAAAGCCTAAAAATAGGATAGGGAAAAAAATTCCCGTGAAAATTTTGGCCTAAAAACTGCCCGGGGGTCTCCAGACTCTTTTTTTTCGAGACCTACGCAGGCAAGGAAACACGAATTAGAATTTAGATTGATCTCAAGAACAAACCTAATATGAGAAGAACTCGGATTGGTGGTGGATATATGGTTGTGGTATATGGCAGCGGTGGTGGTATATGGATACAGATTGGTGGTGGCATATGGATACGGTTTGGTGGTGGTATATGGATATGGATTCAGAGCGGTGGTAGATAAGAAAAAGTGGTAGATGGGCGATGATGATGGTGCGGCGGCGGCGTGACAACTTATGACCAGAAATCTAAACTCTAAAAGACTAGACTCTAAGACCAGCAACTTGACACGACGATGCAACCGCAAATTCAACAAAGCAAAAACCCTAAAAAGATCATGCAAAGGCTCAGATTGGTTCGGATATGATGAACTAACCCTAATTTTTTTTCTGGCTTTTGGGTGGACTGTAGGTATGAAGAGCAGACTCGATCTAATCTACGAAAAACTGTAAAATCTCACCGAGCAACCTAGAAATCTGATACCACTTGATAGAGGCTAAGGTGTCCCGATGTTTCGATGAGATGGTGGCTATCGTTTTCTTGGGAGTCAGCCTTGACGATCCGACTACGAACGTGCGAGACGTCGCGCCTTAGCAATCGCTAAACCAACTTCCGAGGGTTATTGACCACGCCGGAGCACGATCAACCTGACCACGAGGGTCTGTTTCATGCGAGCAAACGAAGAACAAGCAAGAAACTGAGATTGCAATCGGGATATTGCGAATATAAGATGAAAGCTTTATTGATCAAGGTGGGGTTCTGTGACGTCTTGGTCTAGTCGTTGGACACAAACGAAGTACGCGAAGTTGTAGCTATGGTGAACTTTTAATGTAAACAAAACCCAAAGTCTAAACGACGCCCTAAGGGCTGTATATATGGAGGAAGAGGGGGGAATTTCGTGGCCCTTGACGGTGGGGTCCGAAACCAACCCTAACTCTTGTTTCCCCACACATACGGACTCTAAAAATAGCCTATACTTAAGTATTCGAAATTACATAGACCTGGCCCATTAATAAGGTGACGCAGCACCTAGAATAGCCTATGGACGAATATTATGAAGTGGCATCTTGTATATTTCGTCCAAGGCTTCATGCACTCCTTATGGCGGCTTCAAAGTCCTGAAATCATCACTTGTAACTCCGTTCTTGATCCCCTTGCGCATGCCATCAACTCCATGCGTGTTCTTGCTCCAATGTTCATCCTTCTCCAAGCTAGGCCCTTCATTTGTAAGCAAAACAAATGTATCCAATTTAGGCAGCATCATAATCTCATGAACATTAGAATCATTACCAAGAAACAAAAGTACCTGGTAATTTAATAGGCGTGCCCGAGCTCTAGTAATTGGTCCAGTATATGTAACAGTAGGGGCTGTGGGTGTAACAATGGTATTGATGTCCTCATCAGCGGCGGTCCTCCTGGTAACTCTTGGGGCGGCCGGCCGCGTCACCCCACACGCGGGTCATGACCGGGAGGGGCGGCAGAGACACCGGCGGGGGGAGGGGGGCAGAGTGGCGCGGCGGCTTAGGGGCAGCGCTAGGGTATCGGGAAACGAAGAGGAGGGGACTGGGATGGGGCGAACAGTGGCTGGATCGGGAACCCTTTGGGGGCCAAATCGAGCGGCCAATTGGGCCTGCAGCAGCCCAACTGCCCAGGACCCACCAGGAGCCCCATGGGTAGGCTAGGCAGGCCAGAAGGGGGTCCATGCCCAACGAGGGTCGGCCCAAGTCCACCGCCCAGGCAGGCGAGCAGCGAGGGTTTCCTCGAGCACCACCGGCGATGAGGATGGATGGGAAGGAGCAGGCCTAGCCGGATGGTGGGGAGTATTCGAGGGCCGGGGACGGGAGGAACCGAAGGAGGCGATGAAAGGGCGGAACGGGAAGCGGCGCGAGAGCACCGAAGCCAGCGCGGGCCATGCCGGTGGCGGATCCCAGAGGGAGCCAGGGGAAGCGAGGGTCGGAGCCCGCCACGAGATGCACGCAGCGCCACGGTCAGCACGGCCCGCAACCCCACAACCGGCGGAGCGGGGGTGACGACGGCGTCATCCCCCCGGCCTCAAGGCGGCGCCTTGTCTCCCTGGCGTCTGAGGAGTACTCAGCGACCGGTGTCGGGGCTGGGCTGCCACGTCGGTAGTCGAACTCCCACCCCTGGGAGTAAGGCTGCCGGTGCCGGCGCCGGCCGGCCGCGGCACGCGAGCAGGACCAGGGGGACCCAGTCACGGCAGACCACCAGACGCCCGGCTTCGAGGTCATCCGCCTCGGCGATGTCGATCGACACCACCCGCGCAGGGCCTAGGGAGGACAGAGCATGCAGCAGGGAGGGGGGAGGGGGCGGGGAGTCCGCGGAGGGGGATGAGGCGGCCGAAGACGCCGGAGGGGGGGGGGGGTTGCGGGCGTGGCTGGGAGGCCACCGCGCCGGGCGCGTCGCCCCGGCGCCAGAGCCGCAAGCCATCCACTTTCCTTTCGCCAAGATGCTAATTTTTCATCGAACAGAGTCTTCATAGCACATTTTCCCTGTAACCTTGCTGGTAAATTTCATGGGAACCTATTGTGTACCAATTTAGAACTGTCAATATGACCTTAATTTAAAGAATCGCTGCATGTAAAAAATACAGTGAAAGTGCAGAAACTTGAATGATCTGAAAATGGCAGAACGAACAGAATACCAACCTCCGAGAAAACTCTATCCACAGTCCAATATGTTAACTCATGGTTTCCATACTTAATACAGATTTTCTTTATCAATAAATAAAGTGTGGTCCTATCTATAGTTCTTAGAACCTACAGTATATCACATAGAAATGCTCAGACAAGAAATACCTACCGAAAATGAGAAATGTTATGTGTCTCACAAGTTGGAGAGGAAATAATTTTTTCGTACAAAGAAACAGAAGCATAGTGAATCAAGCAGATTCCGTGCTTCAGCTCCGTCAAACAAAGAACGCTGCTTCCAATTCGATGCCACTGATATTATGTATAGCATGCTTAGCTTACTATGCAAGAACGCTAGTACAGCAGAATCTCTATGATATCTAATAAAATGAAATTGCAACGTACGCATATATTCATTTCAGTTAGTTTACTACTAGCCACTACAACAAAGGGAAAATGTCAATAGCTGCACCCAAAAGGAAACAACGAAAATGAATAACCCAATTGACACGCAACTGGGCAACAGGGATAGATCCTTATCTAGATTGTGCATCATCTGCCAAAGGAAGCTAAAATAGATAAATAATGGGTTGACAGACCTAAAAGGAAACCTAAAATATCTCTATTTCATAAGTGGCAAGATTCATGATACAGAGGACCCATGGTGACAACCACATGTCAACCGGAAGAGCGAAGTCAGGAGTGACAACTACACATTTATCTCATTGTCTATATAAGATACCATTTTGCCTAGCCTCAATTTGAACTCCACCCAAAAAAATCTTAAGTACCTAAAAATATTCATCTCCTGTGGGTTATATAACAAATATGTAGAAAAAATGCTGGCATATTTATGCGTGCACGAAATTATTGATCTTCCAGTCAAAGTGATAATGGATAATAGTAACACGACGACATTAGCAGCATAGGTCAATTACTGAAATGCCAAAGCCAAATAGCTTTTGAGGTTTCTCGCATAATACACCTTTTAGGTCTATAAATTGTGAAGTGGTTTTAAAATATTATTAGTGAGAAGCCTGGCATGGCAGAGAAGTCTACAGATAATCAAGAACCTATGAACTGATAGTTAATTCGTAATGAAGTGTTCCATATGAACTTTAGACAGCAAAATTTAGTTTTTGAAAAGAAGAAGCAATTTGACCTTTTATAGGCTAAACATAAAAGAAAGAACATGATAGTATTTAAATGGCGATTGAGATGGTTAGCTACATACGGTTTTTGATAGCTCACTGGCCATCTCCATGGTACGCAAGCACGGAGGAATTATTTCAGTTTGCATAAGAAAGCCGATAACTTCAATATCACCAACCTGCATGCATAATAAGAAGGTCAAAAGGCTTCTTCCAAAAGTAAGAAGAAAACATTTGGTATTTGGAAACACATGCAGCTTATTCCAAAAGCAAGAAGAAAAGATTTGATAGAAAAATGTTTGTTTATAAGGCAACAGTAGTTCAACCAACATCCAACCACATAGTATGCAATAGAAAGATGATTGTCAACGGAAGGCAGGTGAAGCACAACTATATTTGATGGACCGGAAGGCACACACGAACAGTGAAACAAAGAAGTTGGTTGTTAGTTGATGATGCAGGACCTTGTGTGTATTGTTCATATATAACCCTATTCGTTTATTCCATTTGATTTGATGATAAGAAGTGCACATCAAGTCATCTCTTTCTTTTCTCACAAAGCAGTTGACACCAGTATAATCTTCAGTAAGAAGAGCACACAACAATCAATGTTTTTTATTGGGCTTCACTGCAACTAGAAGCAAAAGCCGTGCTTTGCCGCGGCCGCTCCATTATTGCGACAAAGAAAACAGAGATTTAGTTCTTCTGGTTCTTCTTAGGAAAGAAGGGACTACAAATAATTCGGCCCATTAGCGACAAAGAAAACAGAGATTTAGTTCTTCTGGTTCTTTCTTATGGATTTGCGACTGATTTATTAGTGATCTAAACGCTCTTATATTTCTTTACGGAGGAATTACATTATAATTCAAATCTCCATTGATAATTATACCTTCCATTTTTTTCATCAATATTTATATTGTCTCGATACTCTTTCATCAAGATGGCGGGCGCGGCAAAGCGCGCCTTGACGTTCTAGTGAACAGATGACAATGAGACTCTTGGCACCAAAAATAGACAAATGAATAGCTAGAATGTGCCTCTTCTATAATTGTTGCAACCCACAGACTATGCTAAATGGAAATAGTTGAAATGTCTGTTGTTGTAATTGTTGGCACCAAAATTGGGCAAAAGTATCACTACTCATTGTATAACTCTCTTTCTTATTTTTTTTACTTACTATGGTATGATTTTCTTCAAGTGAATAATATGGGCAAAGCAATATACAGATAAATAATAGCTGACAGGTATATCATAAGTGTACTACTCCCTCCGATCCAAAATATGTGTCACAATTTTGAACTAGGTTTAATTCAATCTTAGTTCAACATATTATGGATCGGAGGGAGTATCATTTACTGCTCATTGTGGAGAGTAAGTTGCAACAAAAAAATGAAATAAAGTGTTGTTGAGCAAAAATAGATCTAGTGAAAAAAACAAAAAACATAAGTAACGCTAAGGTGGCTTCCATAGAGCAAGGAAAACAGAGAATTTACCGTTTATGGCCAAAGAGGAAAAGCTAAGGGTAAGGGGGAGCACATGCAACTGGAACACTGATGTGAAGAAACAATTGATACATTATTGTTGCCTGTTGGCAAAGAAATAATGGGGCAACAACATCCGATCCCGCGAGAGCCACACCTGTGAAACACAACAAAGAGGAAGACTATCGAAATATGTCCTTTAAAAGTGTTTCTTGGCCTAAGTGCATCATCTACACGCTATAAAATCCGTTCTTGGCATAGAAATTTATTTTCCTTGTATAAGATAAAGGTGTGGCCATCAGTCTGGATGCTAAAAGAAGAGCAGTAGTTTGAAAGTATGAGAGAAATATTGGTGCTTTTTGTTGGGTATTATTGTTTCTGGTATGTACTAATAACCACATTTAGTTTAACAAAAAATTAGGCAGCCCAAAAATGGTGTAGACAGGGAAAGATAAATCCGAGAGCGAGAAGGTAAGATAAAGACCATGTTTAGCATTTTTTTGTAACTGAGGAAAACATAAGTATTTCTGCTTACCAATTAAATGTCCACAACAACACTTTCTATCTGCTCATACAATTTCTAATTTATTTTCTTACTCTCGGGAAATTTCTTGGCAATATACATTATTAGAGGGATAAAAACTGCATTAATAACCTATTCACTACATGCTTGCTGCTGGCACAAATTACACTAATAGCATAAAGCAGCCTAACCATATAACAGGATTAGGCCTAACAAAAAAAGGACGGGCTGATGATTGGGAAAAAGCTGCAGAAAATCATGATCACATATACATACAAGATATGAGAGTACACATACTAACCTGAACCTAATTAGTGGCCATCACAAACTATGAGCTTTCGGATTCCCCAAACCAACACACCAGAACAAATATTCAATCTTTGGACTGGCATCATCTGAACCAAATTAGGAGGAAAAATCCATCACCAAAATAGTCTGAATCTAGTGGTAGATTGAGGATTGGGGGTAGCATTAATATGGAGTCCTATTGGGTGGAGCCCCAGCACCCAACGTCCTCCCCGACAACAATGACAACAACAGGAAGATAACTAAGAGAGATGAAGCAAACAAGAATAGAGAAGAAGCACAATAGAACGGAGAAGCGGCAGCGCTGCCGCCGTACTCATCAGTGGCGTCCATATCCCTACTCGGGCTCCTCCTGCTCCGTGCATAGTCGTCATCACATCAGGATCGAGGAGCTCTTCCCACGCGCTTTCACCCTGCAGCACAACCATGAGGAGTTGGCGAAGAGAAGATGGTGGTCATTCTAACCATAGCGAGGCTGGGTACCATCGGATTTATGCCTGGGGACGGTGTGGAGGCGTTGAATCAATCATGGTAAGAACTTAGCAGTACCTTTGAACTTTCTCGTCAATCCAAAACAACTTCTATCTACAACAAATCGAAGGTGACAGAGAGCGATGTGGGAGCGAAAATACATGAGCATGAACAAAAAGTATCAATGCATTAGCATGTGCAAGAAGTGAAATTTCACATTAATATATACGCAGCTCACTCTGTTCGGAATAAATCTGCAACAAATGGAAGGAGACAGAGAGAGATGTGGGAGCTACCAATACATGAGCATGAACAAAAAAATATGCATTGGCAAGTTCAAGAAGTGAAATTTCACATTAATATATAAGCAACTCACTATGCTTGGAAGAAATCTGCAACGATGGAGAGAGATGTGGGAGCTATAATACATGAGCATGAAAAAATATATCAATGCTTTAGCAACTGGAAAACTGAAAATTGACATCAATATATACACTACAAAAAAAGACACATCCGTGACATTTTGGGCCGAACGAAATTTTTGTCTGTCATACATATGACACTTCTATGACGATAATTGTGACAAAACCCGGTATCATCATAGATGTGGTGGGATCCTACTTCTATGACAAAAAATCATGACAGAAAATGGGCTTTTCGTCCTAGGCGGGCCGGAGACGCAGCTGCATGACATTCTTTGGGTCGTCCATGACGGAAAAAACCATGGTAGAAGCGAGGGCGAGGAAAATTTCAGGGAGTTCCCAGTTATGGTGGGAGGTCGGGGGCCGAGCGATGCGCGTTTCTCTCGTACACGTACGCGCGTGTGTGCGAGGTGTTGGCTCTAACTGAACCCGAGCAAGGCGTTGGGCTCTAACTGAACCCGAGCGATTGCACTGCAGGCTACGCATTACTGAACACGAGCGATCGATCGCTGCTAACTAAAGCCGATCGATGTTGCCTCTAGGATGAACAGCGAGCGTTGCAGGGGGGATGGATGAACAGTGAGCGGTGGCGTTTCCTCTGGATGAACAGGACCCCGCAGTGTGGTGGAGGGCTAGATAAACAGTAGACGGTGGAGGGGTGCCCGTGGAGGGGTGGATGAACAGGACCATGTGGTGTGGAGGGCTGGATGAACAGTAGACGGTGGAGGGTTGCCCGTGGAGGGGTGGTTGAACCGGACCCCGTGGTGTGGAGGGCTGGATGAACAGTAGACGGTGGAGGGGTGCCCGTGGAGGGGTGGTTGAACACGACCCCGTGGTGTGGAGGGCTGGATGAACAGTAGATGGTGGAGGGGTGGTTGAACAGTAGCCAGTGGAGTAGCGCGCGGTGGAGGCTGGATGAACAGGAGCCCGTGGAGGCTGGAGGAGGTCGACGGTGGAGATGAACACTATCCCAGAGTCCTGTTTTGTGGTACGCCACACCCCTCCCGATGAACAGGACCCCCGTTTCGACCGTAGCGCTCCAACACAAGTCCGTTTCGTTCGTATTGCTGTACGCCACACCCCTCCCGATCAACAGGACCCCTGTTTCGACCGTAGGAGGTCCGTTTCCTCCGTTTTGCAGTACGCCAGACCCCTCCCGATGAATAGGATCCCGTTTCGAACGTGGCCGGTCGAACACAAGGCCGTTTCCTCTGTTCGGCGGTACGCCAGGCCTCGTTTCCATCGCCTGTTCCGTCCAAGCCCTCCCGATGAACATGACGGATTCCGTTGCCTCCCCATGAACACGACGCATTCCGTTGCCTCCCCGTGAACAGGACGACGACACTGTTTCTCCGTTCTGACCCGGCCATGTACATGAGCCCTGGCCGTACGTATGCGCAAGTAGGCATTCGAGACCCCGCCCGTATGTACACATACGTGGCCGTATTTTCTTTCTTGCACCCTGGCCGTTGTACATACGTGTACATGCTACGTGCGCGCCTCTACTATGATACGTGCGCGCCTCGACTACTACACGTGTGCGCCTCTACATCGACCAGTATGGACGTACACGTTCGCGACCAGAATGACAACGCTACGTACGCTTCGACCAGGTGGGTCCCTACTGTCAGGCACCTCCTTGCGTGCGAAGATGTAGCTGGTGGGTCCCAGCAGTCAGGGGCAAAAGGTTTTTTTCGCAAAATACGGTGGCCCGTCCGGTGGGTCCCCGCTGTCAGGTGGAGCAATAATTATTTTGCACATAATAAAGAGGCACTTCCTTGCTGCGGTCGTGGACCCAGCTATCAGCCTCTCCACGTACAATCCACGTCCGATGGAAGCTGTTCCTTGACCACGTTGACCACGCCGTGCCGAGAGCACCAGGGCGGTGGACGACGGCGAGGCCTAGGAAGGGGACGACGCGGAGCCGGGGAAGACGCGGCAGTGGATGCCCACGCATAGAGGAGTACGAGGGTTCACTGGTTCGCTACGGTGTGAGGCTGCCGTCGCCGCAGAGTAACAGGGGGTGTGGGTGAGTAGAGGGATGGCCTGGCCAGCAGTGGGAGTAGTAGGGGGCGGTGAGGCCTCCACCGCATCGCAGTCGGCCACGGGAGGCAGGAGCACGAGGCACGACCGACGCTCGTTTGGGCGGCTGGAGCAAGAAGACCTGAGGTTGAAGAAGCACTACGGCCGTTGGATGGACATCGTATGGTCACTGGAGCTAGAATCGTGCATATTGACTAAGTTGACAAAGCCCTCCATCCCCGTCAACTTAGTAGGCCCACAAGCCAGCCTTCCACTATACTGGGTCCCAGCTAACAGGGGGAGTTTTCATTTTTTTTTGTGCGTAATAAGGAGGCACTTCCTTGCGTGCGAAGATATAGCTGGTGGGTCCGAGCTGTCAGCAGCGGTAACGTTTTTTTCGCGAAATACAGAGGCCCTTTCGGTGGGTCCCTGATGTCAGGTGGAGGAATCATTATTTTGCACGTAATAAGGAGGCATTTCCTTGTGTGCGGCTGTGGACCCAGCTGTCGGCCTCTCCACGTATAGTCCACTTCAGATGCATGTCGGTCGTTGACCACGTTGACCAGGCCATGCTGAGAGCACTAGGGCGGTGGACGACGGCGAGGCCTAGGAAGGGAACGACACAGAGGTAGGGAAGACTCGGCAGTTGTTTCCCACGCGGAGGGGAGTACGACTATACGAGGATTTACTGGTTCGTCTGCCGTCGCCGGAGAATAACAGCAGGTGTGGGTGAGTAGAGGGATGGCTAGGCCAGCGATGGGAGTACGGTGGGGCGGTGAGGCCTGCGCGGCAGCACAGCCGGCTGCGGGGAGGAGGGAGCAGTCAGTCCCGCCGGCGCTTGTTTGAGTGGCTGGAGCAGGAAGAGCAGAGACTGAAGAAGCACGACGGCCGTTGGATGGACATCCAACAGTCACTGCTTGTGCGTCAACCTTTTTTTAGGAAAGCCTCAATCTGTGGAAAACAGCATACAGCCCATCTGCCATTATTTCTAATAATTTTGAGCCCATTTGCTAATTCTTAAGGTTTTTTTGGAGCCCATATTCTTTTTGTTAGCATTACAGCCCATATTGTGGCCATGGTTAAAAAATTATATGAAATTTTGCATATTTCGGTGCGGTCTGAACTGTTTTTAATCCCGAAATTTTGACTCACATTCAAACTGATTTTAAAAATAAATGTATATCAATATAAAATCCAACAAATTCTCCACGCATAAAAATTAATGTAATTTAAAATCTTGAAATGAAAAAAAGATATTTGAAACTAATTGCCAGTTTGATGTGTTTTAAAAATGTACAACCCATTTCTGATTACTGATGGGCCATTTTCTTGACCAGCTGAATGAAAGCTCTCCTCGTCTTGAAAGATTTGCAGCCCAACAGGCCTGACAAAGCGACTTACTTGGCAAATCACAAAAAAACTGGGCTATGGCCGTGGACCCAGCTATCAGCCTCTCCACGTACAGTACTCTTCCGATGGAAGTCGTTCCTTGACCATGTTGACCACGCCGCGCGGAGAGCACCACAGCGGTGGACGACGGCGAGGCCTAGGAAGGGGACAACGCGGAGCCGGGGAAGACGCGACAGTGGAAGCCCGCGCGGAGAGGAGTACGAGGGTTCATTGATTCGGCTGCGGTGTGAGGCTGCCGTCGTCGCAGGGCCTGGCCAGCGGTGGGAATAGTAGGGGGCGGTGAGGCCTCCGCGTCAGCACAGCCGGCCACGGGAGGCAGGAGCATGCGGCACGACTGACGCTGCTTTGGGTGGCTGGAGCAAGAAGACCAGAGGTTGAAGAAGCATTACGGCCGTTGGATGGACATCGTACGGTCACTAGAGCTAGAATCGTTCATAATGACTAAGTTGACAAAGCCCTCCATCTCTATCAACTTAGTTGGCCCACAAGTCATCGTCCCACTATGGTGGGTCCCAGCTAGCAGGGAGGTATTCATTTTTTTGTGCATAATAAGGAGGCACTTCCTTGCCTGCGAAGATATAGCTGGTGGATCCGACATGTCAGTAGGGGGAACGTTTTTTTACGAAATACAGAGGCCCTTCCGGTGGGTCCCAGCTGTCAGGTGGAGGAATCATTATTTTGCGCGTACAGTCCACGGCCGATGGATGTCGTTCGTTGACCAAGTTGACAAGGCCGCGCCGAGAGCACCATGGCGGTGGACGACGACGAGGCCTAGGAAGGGAACGACATGGAGCCAGGGAAGACTCGGCAATGGTTGCCCATGCGGTGGGGAGTACGAGGGTTTACTGGTCCGGCTGCCGTCGCCGGAAAATAACAGGAGGTCTGGGTGAGTAGAGGAATGGCCTGGCCAGCAATGAAGTAGGGTGGGGCGGTGCGGCCTGTGCGGTAGCACAACCGGCCACGGGAGGCGGGAGCAGGCAATCCCACCGGAGCTGGTTTGGGCGGCTTGAGCAAGAAGA
The DNA here is from genome assembly GCF_018294505.1 of Triticum aestivum. Lineage (NCBI taxonomy): Eukaryota > Viridiplantae > Streptophyta > Magnoliopsida > Poales > Poaceae > Triticum > Triticum aestivum. The sequence goes on along the minus strand of NC_057797.1, from coordinate 343,186,225 downwards.
TCAGATATTGAAGAAGCAGCACGGCCGTTGGATTAACATCCAACGGTCACTGCTGCTAGAATCATTTGTGGACTAAGTTGACAAAACCAAAGTACACGTCAACCTAGTAGACCCACAAGTCAGCCTCCAAATCTGTCCCAAATAGCATACAACCCGAAATTTCTAGCCAGATTCAAATTAATTTTAAATCTAAATATACCTTAATTTAAATTCAACGAAATTTTACCCGCACAAAAACTATGAAATTTAAAATATCAAAATCCGAAAGAAAACAGTATTTTGGAACTAATTGCCTGTTTGCTGTATTTTTTTCATTTTACAGCCCATTTATTATTACTTATAGCCCATTTCTTATTACTTATAGCCCATTTTCTGGGCAAAATGCATCCCTCCTCATCTTGAAAGATTTCCGGCCCAAGCAGGGCATAGAAAAGCAAGTAGGCCTACGTTTGTTATTCTGCAAAAAACAAAATAGTTGGCTAGCCATTTTCAGAAAGGAAAAAAACAATCTGGGTTGGTCATGTGCTAAACATATGAAATAAAAGCCTGGGCTAGACGGGCCACGGGTCCCGCACAACCCAGTTGATACCCCTCTCCGCCCCGAAAAAACAAAATTACTGCACACGCTGCTGGGTCCCTACTGTCATCCTCACCATGTACAGTCATCTCCTTATTCCTCTCGGTTGTTGACCATGTTGACAACACCGGAGGGCGGCTCCGCGGCGAGCGAACCAAGGCGGAGGACGATGGTGAGGCCTCGGACGGGAACGAACAGGAGACAGGGAAGATCACAGCCAGCCGTGGGAGGCGAGAGCAGGCGGTCCCGCCGGTGCTGGTTTGGCTTTGGCGGCTTGAGGAAGAAGAGACTGAAGAAACGCGACTGACATTGAATGTCAATCCAACGGTCAAGGTTGGCACAATTATTTCTTGACTAAGCGGACACCAAGTAGCATACTTTTTTATATATAGGAAGAAAACTAAGAGGAAAATGCGTTCGTCTGCCGTCCTCCTCACAGGGAACATTCGCCACATAAGTGACTAGCACCCTTGGTTTTCAACCGAGAGGTCTTGGGTTCGAGTCCCAGGAACTCTCAATTTTGTCCTCCTTCCTTCCTCGCAAAAAAAGGGAAAGAAAATCAAAGACTTGGGAAGGCGTATAGAACAAGCTAGTATACCAGTAAAGAGATGTTGCCGAGTTTTAGAAAAAAGAAAGACGTGCTCCTGTAGCTGGTTCGAATCCAAACCTATACTATGAATATATATGGTGTTATGCTACTCTGCAAGTAATGAAACTAACATATCCAACGTTCGCTTCTCCTCTTCTCTACTTACTCTGCCTAGCATCAGAAGCTCTGGCCGCAGCAACCATGTCCGCTGGCTGCTCGTCCACCTGCTCTTCAGTAGGCAACAACCAGATATGCGCCAAGTCGCCACCCGTACCATCGCCTGTGGGTCTCATCACACCCTTGCCAGCACGCGCACCGCAGCCGATTTCTCATCGCAACCCGCTGTTGTTGGTATGGTGCCACTGCTGCAAATCATGCAGAGTCATCCGTCGCGTCTCAACCACAATCCGCAACCCTGGCCGAGTCTTCTACAAATGCCCGAATCATGGGGTAATAATATGTTTAAGTGTTGTTCTGCTGCTTTTAGTTGCTGATTTTTTAATAGTTTGGTTGATGATCTACCAATTTGATTCGTGCAGAAATGGGAAGATCCGTGTGATTTGTATTTCTGGGAAGTTGCTGATGTGGGGGAATGCAACTACGCTGATTATTTGGTTAGCCGAGGAATCCCAATACTAGCAGGTTGGGGTGTTGGACAAGTAACTGAAGGAATTGCAGAAGAGGAAGATGCAGAGCAGAAGGTTAAAGATGCAGTTCCTCTGATCATGGCCAATCAACAGCTGCTGAACGACCTTGACAGCAATGAGGAGATGAAAGAGCTTGTGAAGATAATGGGCAAAATTAATGTGCTCTGTAGGATGATTGTCTCTTTATTTGCAGTGTATGTAGCACTCGTGATGTATTCAGTGGCTACGACATGAGCACTTTGCTGAAACTAGTAATGAATGAAACCTGTGTAGCAGGCTGGGCGTAGTGTTGTGAACATCTAATGATTTCTATTAACGGAAATCAGGGGTATCCCCTTTTGCTCATATAAATAAATAAATACCAGAGGCCCTATCGGGTCAGCTTTGTTCTTATTCGAAGACGTCAAGCAAATTGCAGTCCGACAGCAAACTATGTCATCAAGTTCAAGTTTCACAGCCAAATATGAGTACAACTAAACAACAATGTCATCATATTTTAGTTGTCATACAATCACCAAACACAAATCAGCATACATAACAAGTGATGTTCTCACAGCAAAATACTAAACAACATGTTCATCAGGTTTCAGTTGTCATAGCAAACACAATTTCACATAGTAGATAAAAAAACGTCTTCTGACAGGTAAATACGACAAAAGCAATGTAATCATCATCCGCAGCAGCAGCGTCAACATCTTCGCCATGTGTATCAGTATGAATCGTAATTCCCCATGGTGTCATCTTCTTCTTCGTCCTCAACGTCCTCGAACGTTGGCTTCTTCTTGATCAACTCTTGTATGTCCACAGCACGACAGGCAATCTTTTCGCCGGCGTCATTGACATGATGGTTCTCAAAGATATTAGGAACATCTGTGTTATCTTGTATATCAGGAGCAGTGTAAGCATCATCTTGTTGTGCAACTTCATTAAACGAATTCCTCTGCTCAAACCTTTGCAATACTCTCCAGTCATCGCTACGTGCAAATGTGTCTTCCAAGAAAGATATCTGTGTTGCTTGATTTACCAAAATAAAAGGCTCGTTGGTCTGGTACGCCGCCTTGACATTGATGGATTTGAAATAATCATCAGCTCTGGGTTTTGCGATCCTGGAAAACAGGTTATACCAACGACAGCACAACAGAACTACACACCGATGATCCTCGAAACTGGAGATATACTGCAACTGAACAATGTCTGTTATGTTAGCATACATTTCAGTTGTCTCTTTGTCATATGTATCCGTCCTCATGATGGCATTGTTTTGTGTCTTCCTGCCTTCATCTCGTGCAAGGGTGTTGTAGCGCACATCTCCAACAACGCAAGATTCATAATGTCTTACCCGAATATTAGGACCTATTTCTAGTGAGTAAAGGGCATCATCAACTGCATTCCCATCCTCCCGCATCTTCTTAACCTATGGTTAGAAAATAGACAAGCTGATCATCTTATGTACTCAATATATTAAAAAAAATTGACAGTGCACTTCAAAAGCTTACATGGTTCTTGAACCATTTCGCAAATCCTGCCATAACCAGTTTGTCAATGTTTCTTGGATTTTGCGGTAGTAATTCCTCTTTGTAAATGTTTCACAACATAGTGATCGCGTCAAACATCTAAATATATAAGAATGTGCTGAAAGTTTAGTAGATTACGATGTATAAGCTGCAGTACTGCACTTACTTGATATAAGGTAGTATCTCAGCACAGTTATTCAACACATACCAAACCATTTTGTCCAAATCTTTAGGTTTGTCCTCTTGTCGACTCTTCCCTGTAACTCGAACAGAATAATCGAAAACATTGAGCCCGGGATTGTCTTCACCCACCTCTTTGCTAAGCTGATCAGCTGTTTCAATGTATTTTGAGCAGAATGTCAACGCTTCTGTAGCAATGTAGGCCTTTGAAATGGAACCCTCGGGTCTAGCTCTGTTCCTAACATAGCCCTTGAAAGTGCCTAGCCGCCTTTCAATAAGGTAAATCCAGCCATACTGTACTGGACCTCTAAGTAGTGCCTCATCAGGTAAATGAACAGCCAAATGCACCATCACATCAAAGAAGGCTGGAGGATATATCTTCTCAAGGTCACATAGGATAGTTGGTATCTTGTCTCTAAGACGCTCCAAAGCATCTATCCTGATATTCCTACTGTAGAGTTCCCTGAAGAATTGTCCCAACTCTGCAACTGCTCTGTATAAGTCAGGGCGGCCCAATCCTCTAAGGATAACAGGTAAAACCCTTTGAAGTAGGACGTGGCAGTCATGAGTTTTCAACCCTTGTACCTTGTTTCCATCTGCACTGAATCTCCTTTCAGGGTTGGAAGCAAATCCATGTGGGAATCTCACACGTGACAGGACCTCGCAGAATTCTTTTCTTTTTACCTTGTCCAAGACGTACATAGCTGGTGCCATATCCCGTGGTTTACCTTCATCTTGCACCTGCAAATCCTTTCTGATACCCAGGTGTGTCAAATCAATCCTAGATTTTAAGGTATCTTTCGTCTTGCCTTCAATATTAAGAAGTGTGTCGATAATGCTGTCACATATATTTTTCTCGATGTGCATCACATCAAGATTATGCCGCAGATCCAAATCTTTCCAATACTCCAAGTCCCACAAAGTGGACCTGCGGGTAAACAATAATCTCTCTTCTATCCTGCCACGCTTCCTTTTCTCGCTACCATTACCAGGATGGTTTCTTGGTGTAATATGCCTGACCTTCTCTAATTCGACTTGCAACTCATCGGTGGTGAGCCTCTTTGGCGCATCACGGTTTTCATGCTTTGCATTGAACACATGTCTTCGGTATTTTCAAGGACGCGGCTTGTCCTTGGCAAGGAAACGACGGTGTCCAATGTAACAGATCTTGCTAAGTATTGCGTATGGCAGCGGATTCCTGTCACAGCGAACACATGCATTGTAACCATGTGTCGTTCGCCCTGACATAGTGCCCAAAGCCGGATAATCATGGATGCACCAAATTATAACAGCACGCAGAAAGAAATCTGCTGGTGGGCTGCTATATAGGTGTCGAGTGAGAACACCCTTCCATAGCTGTTGAAGTTCCTCCACAAGAGGCTCCATGAACAAATCAAAATCCTTTCCAGGACTTTTTGGACCTAGGATGAGCAAGGCCATCATGTAGTTTGATTCTTTGGTGCAGACATTTGGAGGCATGTTGTAAGGGATAACAAGCATTGGCCACATGCTATATGTGGCGCTCTGGTGGCCAAATGGGTTAAATCCATCTGAAGCTAAGCCAAGTCTAATTTTTCTCTAGTCAGCAACAAACTCTTTGTGTTTATCATTGAAGCTTTTCCACTCACTACCATGAGATGGATGGCTCATTACATTCTGATCTCTGTACTCCTGGTTCCTAGAATGCCACATTACATCCTCTCTTGTTTCAGCATCATGAAACAACCTCTGCAATCTTGGTGTAATTGAAAAATGTCTCAGAACATTATGAGGAATCCTCTTCACAGCAGTGCCATCTTTCCATCTTGATGATTTGCATTTCTGGAATTCACTTAAGTTGGCATAATCCTTACAAACATGGATCATATCATATCCAATTCCAACTGCATGAAGGAAATTCTTCATTTTACTGTAGGTGTGTGGCAGCTCAAACGCATCTGGGAAAGATTCGCGGAAAGCAGCCAACATCACATCGAATGATTTGTTGGTCATCCGCTCAGATGTCTTCACCTGAAGAAAGGTGACCATAGCTGGGAATACTGATAGCTTATTTCCTAGGTGACAGCAACGTTGCATTGTTCCAACATGCGGGCCCATTGTTTTTCTTCTGCAGGTGAAAGTTCACGGAATGCAACGTTGCAAAATTCAAATATGAATAGAACATAAACACTAGTGAAATATTACCCTGGCCAACCTTTTTCATTTCAAGATAACTTGCTAGAGCCGTGTTTTATTTTTTTTACACTGGATGTTTTGTTTCTCACTTTGTAGTTCTTGACTATTATTGGGCATTGCAGGATGATCACATAGAGTCTGATGAAGAGCTCCCTAAGAAGACAAAACGTTACGTTGCTAATGCTGCAGAGACATTTGATGCTGAATTTTATGCTAAGTTCAATGATGATATATACATAAATGTTGGTAAGTATCATCTGTTAACTTTTATTACGTCTGAACAATTTTCTGGGATAAATGGTACTCCTTCCAGTTCAAAATAGTTTATGCATTTTGACTGTACATAATCTTGAGGATCTGACTATGGCTTGTATTATTTACCAAAATATGCTTTTAAAAATTCATGAACTTTAATATTAAGGTATTCTTACGATAAATGTACTTGTATAATTTTTGTTTGGAGTGTATGAGCAACCAAAAATATTATTATTGAACCAGTAGTTACAGACAAAGGGGATTATTATGTTTGGATGAGGAGCTGTATCAATCTACTGATCTGCATGATATGCTTCAAGTATCAATTTGTTATTGCCAATTTAAGTGCTCCAATTTTTTTTGTTGATATGTTATGATGGTAATGAACTTGGGAGTTGGAAAAGGGACTTCAGTTAGCTATTGCATTTCTACAGAATAAAGTAAAACTTTTTTCTTTGAGAAAACGCAGAAGCTTTGCGTTTCTTTGCATTGAAAAGATAGAAGTTCAATTACAGACGTCCGAGGACGCGCAGGTTACAGCATGGTTAGTGCATGTCCTAGGTTTGTGGTAGCACAAGCCGGAGGCCAAGTGCCCCAGCAGCCGCCCAAGAGCAGGCCTCGTCCTTGATCCTTTCGAGTAGCGTATTCATAGATGGTGATGCATTGTCGAAGATGCAGCTATTCCTATGCTTCCAAACCATCCAAGGCACCAGCAGCGCAACGGGTTTCAGGGCTTTGTGAAGGCTCGGTGGTGTGTTCTCTTCGGCATGCTTCCACCAGTCCATGAGCGAGGGCTCGCGGGTGGGAATCGGGGCTGGAATGCGCAGCCAGGCCAGGACCTCGTGCAATGCCTGGCGAGCGAAGGGGCATTCCAGCAGTAGGTGTCGGAGCATTTCCGGCTCTTGATTGCATAGGAGACAACAAGGGTGGTGTTGTAGTCCATGGCGAGCCAACCTCTCAGTAGTCCAGCACTGGTCTTGGTTGGCCAGCCAGTGGAAGAATTTTACTCTCGGCAGCGCCCAACTTTTCTAGATAAGCTTCCAGGAGTAGCAAGTCGTCGATCCATGGAATGTGGCCAAGTAGCTAGATTGGGCGGAGTAGGTGTCGCTCGCCGTCCATTTCCAGATCAGCTGGTCCGGGGCAGCAGAGAGCTCGGTGTGCTGCATTACCTGCAAAAGCTGCAGGTACTGACCAATCTCATGCAGGCCCAGGTTGCCATGAATGTTGCGTGCCCAAGAGTTGCCATTCAGCCCGTCCGCCATGGTTCTCGCCATGCGCCGTCGCTTGGGGATGCATAGAGGTTGGGCAGGAGCTCGCAGACGGACTGGCCGTTGATCCACCGGTCCTCCCATAGCAGGGTGGTCAATCCATTCCCAATGACCATGGACGTGCATGGCCAGAAGAGCGCACACTCCATGGACAAGAACTGGAGGTTAAGCCCTTGCCACGCTCGCTTGGGATCTGTTCCGGTGAACCACAGCCAACACAGCCTCCGTGCAAGGCCGGCTCGTTCGAGGTCGCGCATGCCTAGACCCCCAAGCTCGACGGGGCGGCAGACGCGGTTCCAGTTCACGTGGCAGTGCCCTCTGTTGGCAGCGGCGCGCCCGGCCCACAAAAGTTCGCACTGAATCTTCTCGAGCTGCTTGATAGCCTTTTTAGGGGGCACGAACACGAGCAGCTGGTGCACCGGGATCATGCACATGACTGATTTAACCAGTGCGAGGCGCCCGGTTTTGGTCATCAGCCAGGCCTTCCAAGTTGGGAGGCGTGCGGCGACCGAATCGACCATGGGCTGCAGCTGGGCGGCTGATGGGTGGTGTGTGGACAGGGGAATGCCGAGGTAGGTGATAGGGAGTGTCACCATTGGGCATCTGAGGTGCGCGATCGTCTCCGTGGCCGCCTAGTCACCGTGCAAGATGGTAGCGGAGCTCTTGGCGAAGTTCACTTGGAGGCCAGAGGCCCTGCGGAACAAGGCGAGGATCTCCTTGACCGCAGTGACGTCGCCAGCCGTGGCATGGCAGAAGACCATGACGTCACCGGCGTAAAGAGAGATCGCTTGGGGATGTGTCATCAGGGGTGCAGCGGCTGCAGAATGCCCAAGCTGTGGGCGCGTCTCAGGAGCCGTCCGAGCGTGTTGACGGTGAGCACAAAGAGCTACGGGGACATAGAGTCGCCCTGGCGGAGCCCTTGTCGGTGCCAGATGGGTCGTCTGGGCTTGCTGTTCATTAGAACATGCGTGCTGGAGAAAGCGGTTCCCAAATCCATATTGGCGCAAAACCTTGAAGAGGAATGGCCACGATATGGAGTCGAAGGCGCTCGTGAGGTCGAGCTTAAGCATGACTCGTGGAGCTCCCAAATGGTGTAACAGCTTGAGCGACTGCTTGACGAGGTCGTAGTTGTCGTGTAAGCTCCGTCCCGAGATGAATGCATTCTGGTTACGGCTGACTGGCGATCCAGCTTGGCGCCGAGGCTCGAAAGCACCTTGGCGAAGAGCTTGGCCACAAGGTGAATAAGGCTGATCGGCCGATAGTCGCGCAGTCCATGGGCTGCGGCGTTCTTCGGGAGCAGCATCAGAAGCGCTTGGTTCAGCTTGCAGAACCCCCTTCCTCGCAGGTCATAGAGCTGCTGGCGCACGTCGAGAAAGTCCTGCCTGACGATGCTCCAGCACGCGCGAAGGAATTCCACTGTGAACCCGTCTGGTTCCGGCGCCTTGCGCGCGAGGAGGCGCTTGACAGCCTCCCAGATCTCCTCTGCACTGAACGGTTCGTCAAGGTCGGCGAGGTCTGTCGGTTCAATGAGCTGCGACAGGTCCAGGGAGTGCTCCTGGTCGGCGGCGGTGCTGAGCAGGGTGTCGTGATAGAGGAAGGCTGCCTGCGCCATCTCAGTGTGGTCCGTGAGCACCCTGCCATCCGCAGTAAGGCTAAAGATGCGGTTCTTCTGTCGTCTGAACAAGCACTGCCGGTGGAAGAAGCCCGTGTTAGCGTTGCTGTCTTTGAGGTTGGCTATGCGGGGGCGAGAGATTGCGTGATTCCTGGGCCTTGTCGAAGCGAAACTTTTTTATCTGTAAAAAAGTCTATCTGCATGATCTTGGTTTCTGGAATGCATTTTTCGCACTTGCTCGACATGTTTTATAGTCAAATAGCACTTTCAGTATTTTTGCGGGGAAAAGCAGCACCTAACATGGAACAACATATTGTGTTTATGCAGACACTCTGAGTGCAATGCTTGAAACTCACTGGGACAAGCCTCGTGTCTACATAGGTTGTATGAAATCTGGGGAGGTCTTTTCTGAAGCGTGAGTTGTTTGAGCCAGAAGAAATGGGATTTGTGTACCATGTTTGCCTTTTGCATCCTTTTCTTTTTCAGGGAATCGACAATCGCTAACAGCTTCCTTGAAACAGGACCCATAAGTGGTATGAACCGGATTGGTGGAAATTTGGTGACGGGAAATCGTAAGCAACCTGTACTAGTATTTAATCTTAGTACATTGAATGCTCAAGACCACTACGTTGGTGGCTCACCCATTTCATTGTACCAACTCATAGATACTTTCAACATGCTTCTGGTGAAATGTTTGTCGTATCAAGGGTCGTGTCTCAGTTCATTTCTATAAACAGGTACACAACCTATGCTTTGTGCACTAATATTTATTTTGTATTCTAGCATGGATATAGAAATAGAAAGAAGAGATGTTTTTATAAGTATACATCTAGTGATGTATCTTTGGTGTCACTTTTCAAGGCTAGGTCTGTTCTCCGGACATATGCACATGATGATGTTAGTGTTGGATCGTGGATGATTGGGCTTGCTGTAAAGCATGTAAATGAAGCAAAGCTATGTTGTTCATCATGGCCCTCAGGTTTTACCGTCTCCTTCACTGTACTTATCGGCCTTGTTATTTCTTCCTTTTTTTCCTTGGAACTTGGTATGTGGACGTTATCTCATTTTTCTTGTCAAGATTGCATTGTGATGAATGTATCTTTGGTATTCAGGCCATTTATTACCTAGGAACTTTGTTGATGTCTTAGATGGCATGATCTATTTATTCACTTCCCTTATTAGGAATATATACACATGCGTCATATAATCTCCTAAAAGTTTCCTATATATAGGATAGAGAGATTATGAGCTATGTTGAAGAAAATCTTCTGTACTCACTAGAATTGCAATAGGTAACAGGAATAACTTAGTCCTGAGAATACATGCCACCGCTAACAAATACTCCCTCCGTTTCTTTTTAGTCTGCATATAAGGTTTGGTCAAAGTCAAGCTTTGTAAAGTTTGACCAACTTTATATTAAAAAATATCATCATTCACAATATGAAATAAATATTATCAGATGTACCATGAAATGTATTTTCATACTATATAGTTTTAATATTATAGATGTTCATATTTTTTCATATAAATTTGGTCAAACATCGTGTAGTTTGACTTTGACCAAATTTTATACGCGGAGTAAAAAGAAACGGAGGGAGTACCATATACATGCCACACAATTAGATCATGTTACTCATTGCCGACAACTCTTTCAATGATGTAAGTTGTGTTCTGAGCTAGTAGTTGGGAGCAGTTATTGTATTGGCACTTTACCTGCTGTCATTCAGGGACTGGTTCTGCTTAGATTATGAATCTGGGGTCCCATTGTTATGAAAACTGGGGTCCCATTGTTATGGAAACTTAGAGCCTGTTCGGAATTCCGCCGGCTCCGCAAAATCCCCGGAGCTGCAGAGCCAGGAAACGGCAGCTCCACGATTTTCGATAGTAACTCCCCCCGCTATGAGAGTGAAGTTGTGGAAAGGAGGTCCTCCAAACATGGCCTTAGATTATGAATCTGGGGTCTCTTGTTAAATTTGGAATTAGAGTGGATAATTCATAGTTCCTATTTGAATCTGAAACCAAAGGCCGTTGTTGCTTGTTATTTATTCATAGTTCCAATTTGTGGAATTATTTATCTAATAATGATGTGATTTCACAAGTAACTTAGTACTCCCTCCGTCCCATAATATAAGAACGTTTCTGACACTATACTAGTGTCAGAAACATTTTTATATTATGGGATGGAGGGAGTAGTAGATCATTCAAATATGGGATAACGACAAAATTTCACATTGTAGGAGCCATGTGTTCAGCTCTTTGATGGGTAGTGCTTCCCTGAAGAAGGGTTTTGTGAAGAGTGTGTTACACTGAATAGATTTTCGTTTTCTCTTGCCATTTCTTTTTTTCTATGCCATCATTGAGCAAGCAGTGCCGGTTCATAGTGAATGTGGTATCTTCAATGCGAAGGAGAAGTATTGTACCTTTTCCTCGTATGCCGACACTACCTGCCGTAGTTTTTTTGTCATTCCCTAGATCTCCATCAGTACCATTCTTTGCTGACAAACATCACTGTTTGAGTGACAGAAATTAATAGCACTTGAGAAATTATGTTTACTAACGTATCCACATATATTGTTTCGTGATGATGGTTGTGAAATTCGCTACACCTAGTGTGCCATTTTGAACCAAGAAAAACAAAGTTCAAAGGGTACTCTACGCTCATTATGTACCCTGACTTCGTGTCACTAGCACATGGAGCCCACCAAATGCCGGACCTGCCTGTCAACGACCCAAAGTCAAGCTGGGCTAAGTCAGAGAATGTCATTTGGGAGATTTCAGAGTTGTGACGTATTCCTCGATGAATGTTTGGAGGGAAGAATTATGGAAACAAGCTATATATTTTTTTATTCAATGAAGTGCCTGTGTTGTATGATCACAAACTTGAAAACGCCTTGATTATGGTATATCACTAAACATGTGCAAGATTTGACCCGAAGTTCATTTTCTTATTTGTTTACATGAGGTGTGGCGGTGGCAGCTGGGTGGGGGTGGATGCACTTGTCTAGAGAGACTAAGTGAGTTTCTGAAATGAGTGGGTGGGTGACGTAGGTCTTTATGCAAAAGTACCGCAAATTACCTCACATGTGTTTACTTGTGGATTGGACGGTCAGTACTGCTGGATGGTAGACACATTGTCATCAAACCTAGGTCTTGAAACCCTTCTCCCAAAGTCCGATTGTTGCTTTCCTTAGATGAAGGGGAGCGGTGGAGGGAGGTTGGGGGTGTGGCGACGGTGATAGGTAGACGAGAGAGACGGATTCAAGTTCTCGAGGAGGCGCAATGGTGGTTCAAGGCAGGAGGTGGTTGAGGGGAGAGATGGGGATGCATCAGGGTGGAGAGGAATGTGCGGATAATGAGTGTAAGAGACCCCCGCTTGAAAGGATAAGACAGATGCTCGAGAGATTCGCAAGGCCCACCAGCCATGTGTCCACTATGCGTGCGACCAACGCAAGGACATTCTAATTGTTATCATTTTAGACGCTTAATATTTTCCATAATTTTAGGTTCACATACTAGTCTCCAGTCTTTTCCCAATCCTCTCCTAGATACGCACCACACGTGCGCGCACACACACACACACGCACACGCACACACGCGCGCACACACACACACACACACACATCCCACGTGCGTCACACATGCGCCCAAGAACGTTGATGTAGGGAAAAACCCTAGGTGGCCCGATGTTCACGAATTGGAGGTGAATTTGAGGAAGAACACCAGGAACACAAGGGGAAAACACAAGAAGAACACTATAATGGACAAGATCCACACCAAATACTCCTCAAATCACAAGAATACAAAAGGTGCATCAAGATCCAAAGACAACAAGGGAAATAAAGATACAAGGTAGTTCATCCAAATCTCTAGGAGAGATGGGTCTTGATGATTCACCTAGGGAATCCTTCTCCCTTAGGAGGTCTTGATGATTCACTTGTGAATCCTTCTCCCTTTGGAGGCATTGTACTACAATGGAGTCTTCTCTCTCAAGAGGAATCCCACAAGGGGAGATACATGAGCTAAGCTCCAATGTCTAGATTTATTCTTAGCTATCCCCAAATGTAGGAGGAGGAGGAGTATATATAGCCTTGGGAAATGAAGGGGTAAGTAGGGGCGTAATGGGTATTACATGGGCAATCCCAACAGTTGCACACAGGCAGCCCCATGTGCATGGGATATCCAGAGACCTGGTGACTTAGCCCGTGTGCATGGGGGTGTATCGTGGGCACGGGGTGTCCAGAAGCTTCGCAGGTCGTTGCTGGAACCTTGCCTTCTTCTTGACGGTTCCCTCTCCGCTTCCAAGCCTCTCTCATGGATGGTGTAGGTGCTTGCTTGTGGATGACCTCCTCCATGGCACACTCGTCATTGGGCTCAAACCTATACATGGACACAGTAGGACGATCAAGTAGTATATCACCCTCGAGGGAACCAAGAAGACACGCATTAAGGAAGGAATTCACCGTAGTATGCTTGAAGTAGAAGTTGGGTGTGTCTCTTAGCAATGGAACTCTTGACATGGTGATGTCCATAGGATGCTCCGCATCATCCCCTCCCCATTGGGAAAGATCCATCCTCGGATAAAAAACCAAATCACCATGGAAAAGGCATCACCGTGTAGAAGTGGATGATCACCAAGCATTCACCATCTTGAAGCTCGAAATGGGCACTCTCCAATGTCGCACCGTCTTGTGATTCCTTCAAAAGGAGCAAGGACAACAAACACTTGGAAAAACAAATGTGGTTAGCATTAGTGCCAAACCAAGCATTCATGTGGTGATTCACCCGACAAGTGTTGTCATCATGCATAGCATAAGGTGCGACAAAGAAGTGTGGCATGTCATTTAAGCATATAAATTGAGCACATGTAAAAGGCACCATGGAAATAGTCATGCAAAGGTAAGGTAAAGATGCTAATATGCGTGACAAGTGAATAAGCATCTACCTTCATGTGATAGTAAGCATGCACAAAATGCTCCATGAATGGTCTATGGTAGGAATATGAATCATTCACAACACCAAAGGAAATGAAATGTCTAAATACATGGGGCAAGACAATCCAAGCATAATGTGCATATGGTGCAGTGAAGAGATTGTGGCACTCAACAAATGGAAAGAGTAATTGTTTAGCATGTGTGAGGCAATCAAGAAAAGCATGTATCAATCAATGGGACATGTCATATCTATCATGGCATGTAAGCTAGTAGCGCGAAGATGCAACATATTAGAGGAAATCATGGAAATCATGTCATGTGAGCAAATAATAGGCATATGCAATGCACATGACATATCACAAGCATGAAAACAAAACATGGCATGGGGCTCAAATGAAATATGGCAATAATAAGAGATATTGCCACCAAGCATGCACATACGCATACAAGTACTAGAATCAAGGATCATATGAAATGCAATGCATGGATCATAAATGCAGGGCAAAGGCATAGAAATGAGCATATCATGCAAAGTGAACATGGCTAGATGGGCGTAGAATACGTAATGGATAATAACCCGTAACCATGTAAGGGCCATGTAGAGGAAATGCGTGAAGTCCTTGCGCTATGAGGGTGGGTGGAGGATAAGCACTCCATGTGGTGCACATCTTCATTGCTCTTTAGAGCTTGTTTTGTCAACGCTTGCACTTGCGAGGTTGACGAGGAATCATGTGTACCTACACAATAAGGAGACACACAAAACAAAGTGTGTGCATGGTAAATGTACATATCATCCATCATGATGTGTATGTGCACGTGAGAGTTAGCACAAGACAAAAAATGCTCAAATAAATTTGAGGCATGATAGAGAAACATGTCATCCATCATGAAAGAATAGTTCTTATGTTCAACATGATCGGGACGCAAATTATAGCAAGTGTGTGGCAAAATAATAGCATTTTTAGTCATGGGATGCATATGGTGCACACAATCATGGGAATCATGCAATTCATAGGATGGAGCAAAATCTACTAATAGGTATGGGGGTCTCCTCATGTGTAATAGCGGAAGCATAACACGGAGAAAATTGACAACATAGCAAACAATGCATGTCCGAAGCATGTCCTAAGCTAGGTGGTCATGGCATGTCATATGATAGAAATGATGCAAAGGGAGCATATCAGTATCATCACAAGAAAAACAAATGCCAATAACCATGGGCTTGTCATCTATGCCATATGTGCAAACTGGGTTTATTTTAATGGCATAAGCATAGTTACTATGATGAGATTGCAAATATGACATACAAGTGATCTCATGCATAGCATATGACAAGTCAAGCGGGTTGTCAAACATGATGTGATCAAGACAATTATCACAATAAATCCTATGCAACATAGCATCACAACTAATAGAATCCTCATGGCAATCGTCAAACTTATCATAAATGGGTAACTCATCACATGGGGAAACCACACTAGCATGAGACATGCCAATAGGGAGATCAACGTCATGCAAGCAATCAATATCCACTAGTGCGACAAGAGCATCACCTTCACCTATGTTACCTTTGCCATTCCACTCATGTGGTGTAGGTGAGGTGGAAAAGACCAAATTGTGGTCATATTCATCGTGATGGAACCATGTTGGGGTGCATCATATTCAATCGTGGCCATCATCTTGTCCAAAGGAGGAACGATGTCATCGAGGATCAGAGCATCATCATATATGGGACCTTGCACCAAATGATAAGACACAATAGAGGTAGAGGTTAAGTTGTTAGAAATCGAAGTGGCCTCACACGACCTATTAACTACCTCACTCTCTCTATGTGGTGGTGGCTCACTCACTCCCTGAAAATAGGCGCACTCGAAGTCACATAAGGTGGAGTCACTCATTGAAGGAAATATGCCCTAGAGGCAATAATAAAGTTATTATTTATTTCCTTATATCATGATAAATGTTTATTATTCATGCTAGAATTGTATTAACCGGAAACATAATACATGTGTGAATACATAGACAAACAGAGTGTCACTAGTATGCCTCTACTTGACTAGCTTGTTGATCAAAGATGGTTATGTTTCCTAGCCATAGACATGAGTTGTCATTTGATTAACGGGATCACATCATTAGGAGAATGATGTGATTGACATGACCCATTCTGTTAGCTTAGCACATGATCGTTTAGTATGTTGCTATTGCTTTCTTCATGACTTATACATGTTCCTATGACTATGAGATTATGCAACTCCCGTTTACCGGAGGAACACTTTGTGTGCTACCAAACGTCACAACGTAACTGGGTGATTATAAAGGAGCTCTACAGGTGTCTCCAAAGGTACATGTTGGGTTGGCGTATTTTGAGATTAGGATTTGTCACTCCGATTGTCGGAGAGGTATCTCTGGGCCCTCTCGGTAATGCACATCACTTAAGCCTTGCAATCATTACGGAACGAGTAAAGAGACTTGCCGGTAGCGAGATTGAACTAGGTATTAAGATACCGACGACCGAATCTTGGGCAAGTAACATACCGATGACAAAGGGAACAACGTATGTTGTTATGCGGTCTGACCGATAAAGATCTTCGTAGAATATGTGGGAGCCAATATGAGCATCCAGGTTCCGCTATTGGTTATTGACCGGAGACATGTCTCGGTCATGTCTACATAGTTCTCGAACCCGTAGGGTCCGCACGCTTAACGTTTCGATGACAGTTATATTATGAGTTTATATGTTTTGATGTACCAAAGGTTTTTCAGAGTCCCGGATGTGATCACGGACATGACGAGGAGTCTCGAAATGGTCGAGACATGAAGATTGATATATTGGAAGCCTATGTTTGGATATCAGAAGTGTTCCGGGTGAAATCGGGATTTTTCCGGAGTACCGGGAGGTTACCGGAACCCCCGGGAACTTAATGGGCCTTAGTGGGCCCAGGTGAAAGAGGGGAGAGGAGGCAAGGGCTGGGCCGCGCGCCCCTCCCCCCTAGTCCGAATAGGACAAGGAGAGGGGGGCGGCGCCCACCCTTCCTTCCCTCTCCTCCACTCCTTCCCCGTCCCAAGTCCTAATCCAACTAGGAAAGGGGGGGGAGTCCTACTCCCGGTGGGAGTAGGACTCCTCTGGCGCGCCTCCTCCCTTGGCCGGCCGCACCCCCCCCCCTTGCTCGTTTATATACGGGGGCAGGGGGCACCCCATAGACACAACAATTGATCAAGTTGATCTTTTAGCCCTGTGCGGTGCCCCCCTCCACCATAGTCCAACTCGATAATACTATAGCGGTGCTTAGGCGAAGCCCTGCGTCGGTAGAACATCAAAATCGTTACCACGCCGTCATGCTGACAAAACTCTCCCTCAACACTCGGCTGGATCGGAGTTCGAGAGACGTCATCAGGCGGAATGTGTGCTGAACTCGGAGGTGCCGTACGTTCGGTACTTGATCGGTCGGATCGTGAAGACGTACGACTACATCAACCGCGTTGTGCTAATGCTTCCACTTTTGGTCTACGAGGGTACGTGGACAACACTCTCCCCTCTCATTGCTATGCATCACCATGATCTTGCATGTGCGTAGGAATTTTTTTTGAAATTAGTACGTTCCCCAACAGTGGCATCCGAGCCAGGTTTTATGCGTAGATGTCATATGCACGAGTAGAACACAAGTGAGTTGTGAGCGATATAAGTCATACTGCTTACCAGCATGTCATACTTTGGTTTGGCGGTATTGTTGGATGAAGCGGCCCGGACCGACATAACGCGTACGCTTACGCGAGACTGGTTCTACCGACGTGCTTTGCACACAGGTGGCTGGCGGGTGTCAGTTTCTCCAACTTTAGTTGAACTGAGTGTGGCTATGCCCGGTCCTTGCGAAGGTTAAAACAGCACCAACTTGACAAACTATCGTTGTGGTTTTTTGATGCGTAGGTAAGAACGGTTCTTGCTAAGCCCGTAGCAGCCACGTAAAACTTGCAACAACAAAGTAGAGGATGTCTAACTTGTTTTTGCAGGGCATGTTGTGATGTGATATGGTCAAGACATGATGCTAAATTTTGTTGTATGAGATGATCATGTTTTGTAACGGAGTTATCGGCAACTGGCAGGAGCCATATGGTTGTCGCTTTATTGTATGCAATGCAATCGCCCTGTAATGCTTTACTTTATCACTAAGCGGTAGCGATAGTCGTAGAAGCATAAGATTGGCGAGACGACAATGATGCTACGATGGAGATCAAGGTGTCGCGCCGGTGACGATGGTGATCATGGAGGTGCTTCGGAGATGGAGATCACAAACACAAGATGATCATGGCCATATCATATCACTTATATTGATTGCATGTGATGTTTATCTTTTATGCATCTTATCTTGCTTTGATTGATGGTAGCATTATAAGATGATCCCTCAATAAATTATCAAAGTATTCTCCCTGAGTATGCACCGCTGCGAAAGTTCTTCATGCTGAGACACCACGTGATGATCGGGTGTGATAGGCTCTACATTCAAATACAACAGGTGCAAAACAGTTGCACACGCGGAATACTCAGGTTAAACTTGTTGAGCCTAGCATATAACAGATATGGCCTCGGAACACGGAGACCGAAAGGTCGAGCATGAATCATATAGTAGATATGATCAACATAGTGATGTTCACCATTGAAACTACTCCATCTCACGTGATGATCGGACATGGTTTAGTTGATTTGGATCACATGATCACTTAGAGGATTAGAGGGATGTCTATCTAAGTGGGAGTTCTTAAGTAATATGATTAATTGAACTTAAATTTATCATGAACTTAGTACCTGATAGTATCTTGCTTGTCTATGTTGATTGTAGATAGATAGCCCGTGCTGTTGTTCCGTTGAATTTTAATGCGTTCCTTGAGAAAGCAAAGTTGAAAGATGATGGTAGCAACTACATGGACTGGGTCCGTAACTTGAGGATTATCCTTATTGCTGCACAGAAGAATTACGTCCTGGAAGCACCGCTAGGTGCCAGGCCTGCTGCAGGAGCAACACCAGATGTTATGAACGTCTGGTAGAGCAAAGCTGATGACTACTCGATAGTTCAGTGTGCCATGCTTTACGGCTTAGAACCGGGTCTTCAACGACGTTTTGAACGTCATGGAGCATATGAGAAGTTCCAGGAGTTGAAGTTAATATTCCAAGCAAATGCCCGGATTGAGAGATATGAAGTCTCCAATAAGTTCTACAGCTGCAAGATGGAGGAGAATAGTTCTGTTAGTGAGCATATACTCAAGATGTCTGGGTATAATAATCACTTGATTCAACTGGGAGTTAATCTTCCGGATGATAGCGTCATTGACAGAATTCTCCAATCACTGCCACCAAGCTACAAGAGCTTCGTGATGAACTATAACATGCAAGGGATGGATAAGACGATTCCCGAGCTCTTCGCAATGCTAAAGGATGCAGAGGTAGAAATCAAGAAGGAGCATCAAGTGTTGATGGTCAACAAGACTACTAGTTTCAAGAAAAAGGGCAAAGGGAAGAAGAAGGGGAACTTCAAGAAGAACAACAAGCAAGTTGCTGCTCAAGAGAAGAAACCCAAGTTTGGACCTAAGCCTGGAACTGAGTACTTCTACTGCAAGCAAACTGGTCATTGGAAGCGGAACTGCCCCAAGTATTTGGCGGATAAGGATGGCAAGGTGAACAAAGGTATATGTGATATACATGTTATTGACGTGTACCTTACTAATGCTCGCAGTAGCACCTGGGTATTTGATACTGGTTCTGTTGCTAATATTTGCAACTCGAAACAGGGGCTACGGATTAAGCGAAGATTGTCTAAGGACGAGGTGACGATGCGCGTGGTAAATGGTTCCAAAGTTGATGTGATCGCGGTCAGCACGCTACCTTTACATCTACCTTTGGGATTAGTATTAGACCTAAATAATTGTTATTTGGTGCCAGCGTTGAGCATGAACATTATATCTGGATCTTGTTTGATGCGAGACGGTTATTCATTTAAATCATAGAATAATGGTTGTTCTATTTATATGAGTAATATCTTTTATGGTCATGCACCCTTGAAGAGTGGTCTATTCTTATTGAATCTCGATAGTAGTGACACACATATTCATAATGTTGAAGCCAAAAGATGCAGAGTTGATAATGATAGTGCAACTTATTTATGGCACTGCCGTTTAGGTCATATCGGTGTAAAGCGCATGAAGAAACTCCATACTGATGGACTTTTGGAACCACTTGATTATGAATCACTTGGTACTTGTGAACCGTGCCTCATGGGCAAGATGACTAAAACGCCGTTCTCCGGAACTATGGAGAGAGCAACAGATTTGTTGGAAATCATACATACAGATGTATGTGGTCCAATGAATGTTGAGGCTCGTGGCGGATATCATTATTTTCTCACCTTCACAGATGACTTAAGCAGATATGGGTATATCTACTTAATGAAACATAAGTCTGAAACGTTTGAAAAGTTCAAAGAATTTCAGAGTGATGTTGAAAATCATCGTAACAAGAAAATAAAGTTTCTACGATCTGATCGTGGAGGAGAATATTTGAGTTACAAGTTTGGTGTACATTTGAAACAATGCGGAATAGTTTCACAACTCACGCCACCCGGAACACCACAACGTAATGGTGTGTCCGAACGTCGTAATCGTACTTTACTAGATATGGTGCAATCTATGATGTCTCTTACCGATTTACCGCTATCATTTTGGGGTTATGCTTTAGAGACGGCCGCATCACGTTAAATAGGGCACCATCAAAATCCGTTGAGACGACGCCTTATGAACTGTGGTTTGGCAAGAAACCAAAGTTGTTGTTTCTGAAAGTTTGGGGCAACGATGCTTATGTGAAAAAGCTTCAACCTGATAAGCTCGAACCCAAATCAGAGAAATGTGTCTTCATAGGATACCCAAAGGAGATTGTTGGGTACACCTTATATCACAGATCCGAAGGCAAGACTTTTGTTGCTAAATTCGGAAACTTTCTAGAGAAGGAGTTTCTCTCGAAAGAAGTGAGTGGGAGGGAAGTAGAACTTGATGAGGTAACTGTACCTGCGCCCTTATTGGAAAGTAGTTCATCACAGAAACCGGTTTCTGTGACACCTACACCAATTAGTGAGGAAGTTAATGATGATGATCATGAAACTTCAGATCAAGTTACTACTGAACCACGTAGATCAACTAGAGTAAGATCTGCACCAGAGTGGTACGGTAATCCTGTTCTAGAAGTCATGCTACTAGATCATGATGAACCTACAAACTATGAAGAAGCGACGGTGAGCCCAGATTCCGCAAAATGGCTTGAGGCCATGAAATCTGAGATGGGATCCATGTATGAGAACAAAGTGTGGACTTTGGTTGACTTGCCCGATGATCAGCAAGCAATTGAGAATAAATGGATCTTCAAGAAGAAGACTAACGTTGACGGTAATGTTACTGTCTACAAAGCTCGACTTGTTGCGAAAGGTTTTCGACAAGTTCAAGGGATTGACTACGATGAGACCTTCTCACCCGTAGCGATGCTTAAGTCTGTCCGAATCATGTTAGCAATTGCCGCATTTTATGATTATGAAATTTGGCAAATGGATGCAAAACTACATTCCTGAATGGATTTCTGGAAGAAGAGTTGTATATGATGCAACCGGAAGGTTTTGTCGATCCAAAGTGTGCTAACAAAGTATGCAAGCTCCAGCGATCCATTTATGGACTGGTGCAAGCCTCTCGGAGTTGGAATAAACGCTTTGATAGTGTGATCAAAGCATTTGGTTTTGTACAGACTTTTGGAGAAGCATGTATTTACAAGAAAGTGAGTGGGAGCTCTGTAGCATTTCTAATACTATATGTGGATGACATATTTCTGATTGGAAATGATATAGAATTTCTGGATAGCATAAAGGAATACTTGAATAAGAGTTTTTCAATGAAAGACCTCGGTGAAGCTGCTTATATATTGGGCATTAAGATCTATAGAGATAGATCAAGACGCTTAATTGGACTTTCACAAAACACATACCTTGACAAAGTTTTGAAGAAGTTCAAAATGGATCAAGCAAAGAAAGGGTTCTTGCCTGTGTTACAAGGTGTGAAGTTGAGTAAGACTCAATGCCTGACCACTGCAGAAGATAGAGAGAAAATGAAAGATGTTCCCTATGCTTCAGCCATAGGCTCTATCATGTATGCAATGCTGTGTACCAGACCTGATGTGTGCCTTGCTATAAGTCTAGCAGGGAGGTACCAAAGTAATCAAGGAGTGGATCACTGGACAACAGTCAAGAACATCCTGAAATACCTGAAAAGGACTAAGGATATGTTTCTCGTTTATGGAGATGACGAAGAGCTCATCGTAAATGGTTACGTTGATGCAAGCTTTGACACTGATCCGGACGATTCTAAATCACAAACCGGATACGTGTTTACATTGAACGGTGGTGCTGTCAGTTGGTGCAGTTCTAAACAAAGCGTCGTGGCGGGATCTACGTGTGAAGCAGAGTACATAGCTGCTTCGGAAGCAGCAAATGAAGGAGTCTGGATGAAGGAGTTCATATCCGATCTAGGTGTCATACCTAGTGCATTGGGTCCAATGAAAATCTTTTGTGACAATACTGGTGCAATTGCCTTGGCGAAGGAATCCAGATTTCACAAGAGAACCAAGCACATCAAGAGATGCTTCAACTCCATCCGGGATCTAGTCCAGGTGGGAGACATAGAGATTTGCAAAATACATACGGATCTGAATGTTGCAGACCCGTTGACTAAGCCTCTTCCACGAGCAAAACATGATCAGCACCAAGGCTCCATGGGTGTTAGAATCATTACTGTGTAATCTAGATTATTGACTCTAGTGCAAGTGGGAGACTGAAGGAAATATGCCCTAGAGGCAATAACAAATTTATTATTTATTTCCTTACATCATGATAAATGTTTATTATTCATGCTAGAATTGTATTAACCGGAAACATAATACATGTGTGAATACATAGACAAACAAAGTGTCACTAGTATGCCTCTACTTGACTAGCTTGTTGATCAAAGATGGTTTTGTTTCCTAGCCATAGACATGAGTTGTCATTTGATTAATGGGATCACATCATTAGGAGAATGATGTGATTGACATGACCCATTCCGTTAGCTTAGCACATGATCGTTTAGTATGTTGCTATTGCTTTCTTCATGACTGATACATGTTCCTATGACTATGAGATTATGCAACTCCCGTTTACCGGAGGAACACTTTGTGTGCTACCAAACGTCACAACGTAACTGGGTGCTTATAAAGGAGCTCTATAGGTGTCTCCAAAGGTACATGTTGGGTTGGCGTATTTCGAGATTATGATTTGTCACTCTGATTGTCGGAGAGGTATCTCTGGGCCCTCTCGGTAATGCACATCATTTAAGCCTTGCAAGCATTGCAACTAATGAGTTAGTTGCGGGATGATGTATTACGAAATGAGTAAAGAGACTTGCCGGTAACGAGATTGAACTAGGTATTAAGATACCGACGACCGAATCTCGGGCAAGTAACATACCGATGACAAAGGGAACAACGTATGTTGTTATGCGGTCTGACCGATAAAGATCTTTGTAGAATATGTGGGAGTCAATATGAGCATCCAGGTTCCGCTATTGGTTATTGACCGGAGACATGTCTCGGTCAGGTCTACATAGTTCTCGAACCCGTAGGGTCCGCACGCTTAACGTTTCGATGACAGTTATATTATGAGTTTATAAGTTTTGATGTACCGAAGGTTGTTCGGAGTCCCGGATGTGATCACGGACATGACGAGGAGTCTCAAAATGGTCGAGACATGAAGATTGATATATTGGAAGCCTATGTTTGGATATCAGAAGTGTTCCGGGTGAAATCGGGATTTTTCCGGAGTACCGGGAGGTTACCCGAACCCCCCGGGAACTTAATGAGCCTTAGTGGGCCTAGGTGGAAGAGAGGAGAGGAGGCAAGGACAAGGAGAGGGGGGCGGCGCCCCCCTTCCTTCCTTCTCCTCCACTCTTTCCCCCTCCCAAGTCCTAATCCAACTAGGAAGGGGGGGGAGTCCTGGGAGTAGGACTCCTCCGGCGCGCCTCCTCCCTTGGCCGGCCGCACCCCCTTGCTCCTTTATATACGGGAGCAGGGGGGCACCCCATAGACAGAACAATTGATCAAGTTGATCTTTTAGCCATGTGTGGTGCCCCCCTCCACCATAGTCCAACTCGATAGTACTGTAGCGGTGCTTAGGCGAAGCCCCGCGTCAGTAGAACATCAACATCGTCACCACGCTGTCGTGCTAACGGAACTCTCCCTCAACACTCGGCTAGATCAGAGTTCGAGGGATGTTGTCGGTGTCAAAACCGGCGGATCTCGAGTAGGGGGTCCCGAACTATGCGTCTAGGCCGGATGGTGACAGGAGACAAGGGACACGAAGGTTTACCCAGGTTCGGGCCCTCTTGATGGAGGTAAAACCCTACCCGAGATCCGCCAGTTTTGACACCAACATTGGTGCTTTCATTGAGAGTTCCTCTGTGTCTTGACTTTTGGGCCCGATGGCTCCTTCGATCATCTATAATGATGAAGTCCAGGGCGAGACTTTTCGCCCCGGACAGATCTTCATCTTCGGCGGCTTTGCATTGCGGGCCAATTCGCTTGGCCACCTGGAGAAGATTGAAAGCTACGCCCCCGGCCATCAGGTCAGGTTTGGAAGCTTGAACTACACAGCTGACATCCGCGGGGATTTGATCTTCGACGGATTCGAGCCACAGCCGAACGCGCCGCACTGTCTCGAGGGGCATGATCTAGCTCTGTCGCCAAACAGTGCCCTGGAGGCCGCACACGCACCGGTTCCGACCCTTAATTCGGAGCCTATTGCGCCAATCGAGGATGAGCGGTTGGACGTCACCTCGGGGCTGCGATCTCAAAGGCGATGGAGCCGAACGCCATCCCCGCGCTCCGCACGGCCCGTGACTCCGAGGAGCCGGATTCCTCTCCGAACTTCGAGCCCCCCGCACCCCTGCCGATCGAATCCGATTGGGCGCCGATAATGGAGTTCACCGCCGTGGACATCTTTCAGCACTCGCCCTTTGGCGACATCCTGAATTCTCTAAAGTCTCTCTCTTTATCAGGAGAGCCCTGGCCGGACTACGGTCAGCAAGGATGGGATACGGACAATGAAGAAATTCAAAGCCCACCCACCACCCACTTGGTAGCCACTGTCGATGATCTAACTGACGTGCTCGATTTCGACTCCGAAGACATCGACGGTATGGACGCCGATGCAGGAGACGATCAAGAACAAGCGCCTATAGGGCACTAGAAAGCCACCTCGTCATATGACATATACATGGTGGATACTCCAAAAGATGGAGATGGCGATGGAACAGCGGGGGATGACAACTCCAAGAAACAGCCAAAGCGCAGGCGTCAGCGGCGCCGCTCTAAATCCCGCCAAAGCAAAAATGGTGATTCCGGCACGGCAGATAATACTACCCCGGATAGCACCGAAGAACACCCCCCCCAGCAAGATTCGGCACAGGAAGATGGCGAAACCAGCCCTCACGAGAGAGCGGCAGACAGAGAGGTTGAGGGATGATCATTATATGCCTCCCTCCGAAGTCGAGGTGAGCCTCGACGACTACGAATTCGTCGTGCCATCAAATCCTGCCGAACAAGAGCGTTTTAAACGCAGGCTTATAGCCACGGCAAGCAGCCTCAAGAAAAAGCAGCAACAGCTTAGAGCTGATCAAGATCTGCTAGCTGACAGATGGACTGAAGTCCTTGCGGCCGAAGAGTATGAACTCGAACGCCCCTCCAAGAGTTACCCAAAGCGCAGGCCGCTGCCCCGATCAGAGGAGGAAGCACCTACATCACCAGCGCACAACATGGCTGACCGGCCACCTCGCGGCCGCGACAGAGAGGCCTCTCGGCCCTCCACCCAAGACATGCCCCGGCGCTGTTCAACTAAGGCACGGGAAAATGCGCTAGACCTGCGAGACCTACTGGAGGACAAGGCAAGGCAAACAAGATCGATCTACGGATCGTGCAGGCGCCCCACGACACGTGATGGTGATCTTCATTCCGGATACAACAAATCCGGCCGGGCCGAACACAACAGACATAGCTCCTCCGAGCTGCGTCGTGATATAGCCCAGTATAGAGGCGCCGCACACCCACTATGCTTCACAGATGAAGTAATGGATCATAAAATCCCCGAGGGTTTCAAACCCGTAAACATCGAATCATATGATGGCACAATAGATCCTGCGGTATGGATCGAGAATTATCTCCTTCATATCCACATGGCCCGTGGCGATGATCTACACGCCATCAAATACCTCCCGCTCAAACTTAAGGGACCGACCCGGCATTGGCTCAACAGCTTGCCGGCGGACTCAATCGGTTCTTGGGAGGACCTAGAAGCTGCATTCCTCGACAACTTCCAGGGCACTTATGTGCGACCACCGGATGCCGATGACTTAAGCCACATAATTCAGCAGCCAGAGGAATCGGCCAGGCAATTCTGGACATGGTTCCTAACAAAGAAAAACCAGATAGTCGACTGTCCGGACGCAGAGGCCCTAGCAGCCTTCAAGCATAATATCCGCGACGAGTGGCTTGCCCGGCACCTGGGACAGGAAAAGCCGAAGTCCATGGCAGCCCTCACGACACTCATGACCCGCTTTTTCGCGGGAGAAGACAGCTGGCTAGCTCGCGGTAACAACTTAGCGAAGAACCCTGGTAATTCGGATACCAAGGACAAAAGTGGCAGGACACGTCGGAACAAGCAAAAGCGCCGCGTTAGCAGCGATAGCAACGAGGACACAACAGTTAATGCTGGATTCGGAGGCTACAAATCCGGTCGGTGGAAAAAGCCATTCAAAAAGAATACTCAGGGCCCGTCCAGTTTGGACCGAATACTCGACCGCTTGTACCAGATACATGGCACCCCCGAAAAGCCAGCCAATCACACCAACAGGGATTGTTGGGTGTTCAAGCAGGCACGCAAGCTAAGAGCCGAAAATAAAGACAAGGGGCTACATAGCGATGACGAGGAGGAGCCCAGGCCGCCGAACAACAGTGGACAGAAGGGTTTTCCCCCACAAGTGCGTACGGTGAACATGATATACGCAACCCACATTCCCAAGAGGGAGCGGAAGCGTGCGCTATGGGACGTATACGCGATGGAGCTAGTCGCCACAAAGTTCAACCCACGGTCCTCCTGCCCGATCACTTTCGATCGAAGGGACCACCCCACTAG
The DNA here is from genome assembly GCF_018294505.1 of Triticum aestivum. NCBI lineage: Eukaryota > Viridiplantae > Streptophyta > Magnoliopsida > Poales > Poaceae > Triticum > Triticum aestivum. Next base: position 343,159,236 of record NC_057797.1, on the reverse strand, counting down.
CATCCGTCACGGCGGCTTCGCTGCATTGGTTCTCGACCCAATTATCGACGGATTTCATCTGACCAGAGTCCTCATGGACAGCGGAAGCAGCCTGAACCTGCTTTACCAGGATACAGTGCGGAAAATGGGCATAGATCCCTCGAGGATTAAGCCCACAAAAACAACCTTTAAAGGCGTTATACTAGGTGTAGAGGCCAACTATACAGGCTCAGTAACACTTGAAGTGGTCTTCGGATCTCCGGACAATTTCCGAAGCGAAGAGTTAATCTTCGATATAGTCCCGTTTTGTAGTGGCTATCACGCCCTGCTCGGGCGAACCGCATTTGCAAAGTTCAATGTGGTACCGCACTACGCATATCTCAAGCTCAAGATGCCAGGCCCTCGAGGAGTAATTATGGTCAATGGAAACACCGAGCGCTCCCTCCGAACGGAGGAGCACATGGCGGCCCTCGCAGCGGAAGTACAAAGCAACCTTTTTAGGCAAATCTCCAGTCCGGCCGTTAAAAAGCCGGACACTGTCAAGCTCGCCCGGAGTAACCTACAACAAGACCGCCTGGCACGTTCTGAGCAGGCGTAGCAATGCGGACCTAACCCCAGCCCTCGCGACATAGCGAAACCAGTGCTTCGCGTACATAACTATGCTCTTGAAATACCATGGGCGCAGGGGAAGGGGCACAATCATGGCGATCCCAAAACACGGCCTAAACCGTACTAGGGGCTGCCGAATTCTTTTTTAATTTTTTCTTACTTTCAGGACTCTATCCTTCGGACGACCTGTTCGGCAATTCAACTGCCGCACAAACGATGCAAGACCCAGGAAAGCAGAGAAGCCATGCCGCATTATAGAACTCCTAGGTGGTCTCTATTATGAGCAGTATACCTGACTTGCATACAATTCCGCGGCCTGCCCCTGGACAGGACATGTTAAATAGTCCAACCTTCTGTTTATCGCACTATTTGTATCGTTCTGCTTTGATCATAGCCTTTATATAAACAATGCATAGCTTTTGTCTATTCTCTGCATTACTCTCTTTTATATATGTTTATTAATGACATGTTGCACCCGTACACTGTGGTACGGCAAAATACGCCAGGGGCTTCAGTACCCATCAATATGGTGTGAGAAGTCCGTACACTTTCACAAGTGCGGCACCCCGAACTTATAGCACTATATGCATCGGCTCCGAATCATGATTTGGGTCAATAGTTGGGTTTGCCCGACTCCTATGTTTTGGTGCCTTACGCTCCGCTATATCGGCTAAGGTAGCACTAGGAGAACCACTGCGATTGTGCCCCAGTTGAGCTGGGCTAAGCACCTCAGTGGAGAAAGCTAAAAATGACTGTCATGATGAGGCGAGAGACCGGTCGCTGTTCGAGAGGTTTTTCGAGTCCCTAAAGACTTATGCCGCTTCGAGCGAGGAGCCGGCTTTGTCCGGCCAAGGCGTGGATAGGGCCCCGAACTCGGTCTTCTGAACTAGGGGCTTCGCCGAAATTTAAAATTATAGAGTTCTATGGCTAATTGGGAGTGTTCAAGCATTATAGTCCGATTGCCTGGTTCGTTGTGCTGAGCGCCTCCCTCGAAGGACCTAAATATGGGAAAAAGAGCGCTCAGGTTTATCCCGAACACCCCAGCACTAGTGGCATGGGGGCAGAAGCCGACGACTAGCCATCTCTCAATTTTTGATAAACGGCCGCATAGAAAGTAATATTTTAAATTCAACAAGCATTGCTTAGCGCATATGAACATGTTTTCAGTGCAGAGGATAAAACGAGCGAGTTCATTCAAAAATTACATCATTGGTACATTCATCCGCCATAAGGCGGGCTCCCGGCAGAACATCCTTATAATTGTTCTCGGGCTTGCGATGCTCCTTCCCCGGCGGCGGCCCATCCCTCACAAGCTTCTCACCATCCAGCTTACCCAGTGCACCTTTGCACGGGCAAGGGCCCAACGGGCGCCTTCAATGCAGACTGAGCGCTTGATGACCTCGAGCCTTGGACAGGCCTCCACCAGCCGCCGCACCAGCCCGAAGTAGCTCCCTGGCAGGGCCTCTCCAGGCCACAGCCGAACTATGAAGCCCTTCATGGCCTGTTCGGCCGCCTTGTGAAGCTCGACCAGCTGCTTTAGCTGGTCGCTCAAAGGCACAGGGTGTCCGGCCTCAGCATACTGGAACCAGAACACCTTCTCCGTCGAGCTGACCTCTTCGGCTCGGTAGAATGCGGCGGCATCAGATACGCTACGGGGAAGATCTGCGAATGCCCCTGGAGTGCTCCGGATTCGGGTAAGTAACAAGTAGTTTACTTTTATATTTCTGCTTTGCATAAAGAATGCCTTACCCGCCGCTATCCTTTTCACCGCATCCAACTCCTGGAGGGCCTTTTGGGCTTCAGCCTTGGCAGACTTGGCAGTTTCAAGGGCCGCCGCGAGCTTGGACGCTTGCGTCTTTGACTCAAGCTCCAAACTCTCATGTTTTTTCATGAGAGCCTCAAGCTCTTGCTGCACCTCGCCGACCTGGGCCTCAAGTTTCTCTCGCTCGGTGCGCTCCGCGGCCGCTTTCTTTTTGGCCTCGGACAGCGCCTGCTTTAGGGTCGCCACCTCAGTCATGGCCCCTACAATAAGCATTACAATCCTGTCATTTTTGCAAATGCATCTTTTTTATACGTTTTCTGTAAGGTATCTCTTACCTTCTTTCTCCTCGAGCCGCTGTTGGGCAAGGCCGAGCTCTTCCTCGGTCCGCTCGAGGCCCTGTTTCAGGGCACCCACCTCCGCAGTCAGTGCGGTGGTGGCTAGGAGCGAAGCCTGCATACGCATATTGGATTTTTTATTAGACTCCTGCGATAATTGATAGATCCTCTATTCGGCTTTTCTTTCCGAACGCCAAACAGAGCATCAGGGGCTATTGTCTATGTGGTAATATTTTTTACATATTTTTACTTACCTCGAAGCCTGTCAGAAGGCTAGCACAAGCTTCAGTCAGTCCGCTTTTGACGGACTGGACCTTCTGGACCACCGTACTCATGATAGTACGGTGCTCCTCGTTGATGAAGGCGCCCTTAAGCACCTCCAGCAGATTATCCGGCGCCTCCGGTTGGACGGAGGCCGCCGTCTCAATAGGCTTGCTCCTCTTGGCAGGAGTTCGTCTGCCGCGGTCCGGAACCGTTGAAGATTCTGGCACGGTGTCCGACTCAAAGCCGGACTTGGAGCCCTGGGGGGTCTTGTCCCCTTTACTCCTGGAGTCCGGGAGGTCGCCTTGCGGCTCCTCTAGGACCACCTCCTCTTGCCCTGGAGCTTGTCGCGACGCCACTTCGGTGTTGTCCGCCGTGCGGGGGGAGACAGCGGGCGGAACTGAATTCACGTCCGATGAATACAGGGAGCCACTCGACGACTCGTCGAGACCGTCCTTGGGCGGGCTACATGATTATATTCGACGTTAGGGAAAGCTGTGCAACAAAGGAATATCATGAGTTATTCTGGTATCTGAATACTTACGATGCCGCCGGACGCTTGGCCTTGTCCGGCCACTCCTCGTCGTCCTCGTCGGCGTCGGGGGAGTAGTCCGGCGGAGGGGTCTTCCTCTTCTTGGACCCTTCGGCCTCCCCCGTTGGGGCGGCCTTCCTCTTCTTTCCTCCCCCCGCTGGAGGGGGAGAGGTTTCTTCTTCCTCCTCCTCGTCTTCAAGGGAGGAGTGCGTCTCGGATTCTTCGGATGACGAGTCCGACACCACCATATGCCGGGCACTCTTTCGAGTCCCCATGGCCTTCTTCTTCTTGGCCTTCTTCTCCGGCACCACATAATGTGCCGGAGCCAGCAACTTCGCTAAGCGAGCAGGGGCTGGGTCTTCGGGCAAGGGAGCCGGACAGTTAATCAGTCCGTACTTCGCCTGCCAAGCCTGTCAAAGGTGAGGGAGTTTAGATGCCGCATAGAGTCAAAATATGGAAAAACTTAAACATCCTGTAAAAGGTAAAGTAGCTTACGTCGCTAGAGTGACGCTGCGAGCTGTATTCGTGGTCCTCGGAAGTGGATGCGGGAGCCTCGGCGCCTTTGGTTAGCACCCTCCAGACATCTTCATACGTCGTGTCGAAGAACCTGTTAAGGGTTTGGTGCTGCGCCGGGTCGAACTCCCACAGATTAAAATCCCGTTGTTGACACGGGAGGATCCGACGGACGAGCATAACCTGGACTACATTAACAAACTTTAGCGGCTTGTTCACCAGGGACTGGATGCATGTCTGCAGTCTAGTCACCTCTCTTTCATCACCCCACGACAGCCCCGTCTCTTTCCAGGACCAAAGCCGCGTGGGGGGTCCGGATCGGAACTCAGGGGCCGCGATCCATTTCGGATCGCGTGGCTCGGTGATGTAAAACCACCCGGATTGCCACACCTTCAGGGTCTCCACGAAGGAGCCCTCAAGCCATAGGACGTTGGCCATCTTGCCCGCCATGGCGCCTCCGCACTCCGCCTGGCTGCCGCGCACCACCTTGGGCTTGACGTTGAAGGTCTTGAGCCAAAGGCCAAAATGGGGGCGGATGCGGAGGAAAGCCTCACACACGACGATAAACGCCGAGATGTTGAGGACGAAGTTCGGGGCCAGATCGTGGAAATCCAGGCCATAGTAGAACATGAGCCCCCGGACAAATGGGTGGAGTGGAAAACCCAGTCCGCGGAGGAAGTGGGGAAGGAATACTACCCTCTCATGGGGCCTTGGGGTGGGGAGAAGTTGCCCCTCCTCAAGAAGCCGGTGTGCGATGTCTTTGGACAAGTATCTGGCTTTCCTTAGCTTTTTGACATGGCCCTCCGTGACGGAGGAGACCATCCACTTGCCTCCCGCTCCAGACATTGCTGGAGAAGGTTGAGGTGGGAAGTGCGGGCTTGGGCGCTGGAGCTTAAGTGTGCGGAAGATGGATAGGCAGAGGAAGAAGGCGTAGGTAAAAAGGTGGATCCTTATCCCCTTATATGGGCGGATGCGGCTATGCGTCCCCACCAGCCTAGTAAAACTCGCTTGCCTCCCAAGCACCGTGATAAATGGCGCAGTTGGGTTACCCACGTCCGTATTGATGAGAATCCCATAAATGGGGGACACGATCTCTGCTTTGACAAGATGTGCCAAGGAAACCGCCTCGCAAAACGTGCTGAGGTGGAAAAGTAAAAACGAATCGAGTAAAAGACTTGGCCGTAGTGTGATGTCACACTGCGGAATATGTCAGCAGATTAGATTTGTGTTAATATTATTCTCTCTATGGCAATATGTGGAAGCTTTTTTGCAGAGCCGGACACTATCCTTGGTGTTTAAAATCTTCTTGAGGAATTTGGAGGAGGAACCTGCCTTGCAATGCCGAAGACAATCTGCGCGCCGGACTCGTCGTCATTGAAGCCTGGTTCAGGGGCTACTGAGGGAGTCCTGGATTAGGGGGTGTTCGGGTAGCCGGACTATACCATCAGCCGGACTCCAGGACTACGAAGATACAAGATTGAAGACTTCGTCCCGTGTCCGGATGGGACTTTCCTTGGCGTGGAAGGCATGCTTGGCGATGCGGATATTCAAGATCTCCTACCATTGTAACCGACTTTGTGTAACCCTAACCCTCTCCGGTGTCTATATAAACTGGAGGGTTTTAGTCCGTAGGACAACTTCATCATACAACAATCATACCATAGGCTAGCTTCTAGGGTTTAGCCTCCTTGATCTCGTGGTAGATCCAGTCTTGTACTACCCATGTCATCAATATTAATCAAGCAGGACGTAGGGTTTTACCTCCATCAAGAGGGCCCGAACCTGGGTAAAACTTCGTGTCCCTTGTCTCCTGTTACCATCCGGCCTAGACGCACAGTTCGGGACCCCCTACCCGAGATCCGCCGGTTTTGACACCGACAGACGTCATCGGGCTGAACGTGTGCTGAACTCGGAGGTGTCGTACGTTCGGTACTTGATCGATCGGATCGTGAAGACGTACGAGTACATCAACCGCATTGTGCTAACGCTTCCGCTTTCGGTCTACAAGGGTACATGGACAACACTCTCCCCTCTCATTGCTATGCATCACCATGATCTTGCGTGATGAGGACATCAATACCATTGTTACACCCACAGCCCCTACTGTTACATATACTGGACCAATTACTAGAGCTCGCGCACGCCAATTAAATTACCAGGTACTTTCGTTTCTTGGTAATGATTCTAATGTTCATGAGATTATGATGCTGCCTAAATTGGATACATTTGTTTTGCTTACAAATGAAGGGCCTAGCTTGGAGAAGGATGAACATTGGAGCAAGAACACGCATGGAGTTGATGGCATGCGCAAGGGGATCAAGAACGGAGTTACAAGTGATGATTTCATGACTTTGAAGCCGCCATAAGGAGTGCATGAAGCCTTGGACGAAATATACAAGATGCTACTTCATAATATTCGTCCATAGGCTATTCTAGGTGCTGCGTCACCTTATTAATGGGCCAGGCCCATGTAATTTCGAAATACTTAAGTATAGGCTATTTTTAGAGTCCGTATGTGTGGGGAAACAAGAGTTAGGGTTGGTTTCGGACCCCACCCTCAAGGGCCACGAAATTCCCCCCTCTTCCTCCATATATACAGCCCTTAGGGCGTCATTTAGACTTTGGGTTTTGTTTAGATTAAAAGTTCGCCATAGCTGCAACTTCGCGTACTTCGTTTGTGTCCGACGACCAGACCAAGACGTCACAGAACCCCACCTTGATCAATAAAGCTTTCATCTTATATTCGCAATATCCCGATTGCAATCTCAGTTTCTTGCTTGTTCTTCGTTTGCTCGCAGGAAAACAGACCCTCGTGGTCAGGTTGATCGTGCTTCGGCGTGGTCAATAACCCTCGGAAGTTGGTTTAGCGATTGCTAAGGCGCGACGTCTCACACGTTCTTAGTCGGATCGTCAAGGTCGACTCCCACAAAAAATGATAGCCACCATCTCATCGAAACATCAGGACACCTTAGCCTCTATCATGTGGTATTAGATTTCCAGGTTGCTCGGTGAGATTTTACAGTTTTTCGTAGATTAGATCGAGTCTGTTCTTCATACCTACAGTCCACGAAAAAGCCAGAAAAAAATTAGGGTTAGTTCATCATATCCGAACCAATCTGAGCCTTTGCATAATCTTTTTAGGGTTTTTGCTTTGTTGAATTTGCGGTTGCATCGTCGTGTCAAGTTGCTGGTCTTAGAGCTAGTCTTTTAGAGTTTCGAGTTCTGGTCATAAGTTGTCACGCCGCCGCCGCACCATCATCATCGCCGTGCCATCTACCACCATTGCTTCTCCGCCACTACTCCGAATCCGTATCCATATACCACCACCAATCCGTATCCATATACCACCACCAATCCGTATCCATATACCACCACCGCTGCCATATACCACAACCATATATCCACCACCAATCTGAGTTCTTCTCATATTAGGTTTGTTCTCGAGATCAATCTAAATTCTGATTCATGTTTCCTTGCTTGCGTAGGTCTCGAAAAAAAAGGAGTCTGGAGACCCCCGGGCAGTATTTAGGCCAAAATTTTCACGGGCAAATTTTTTTCCCTATCCTATTTTTAGGCTTTTCTGAGTCTTTTGAGCCACGTGCCATCATAGTGATTTTTTGTCGCACTTTTTCGTCGTCGCTGCCCTGATTTCCGAAAAAAAAGTGAAAAAAAAAATTTCGTGCCCATCCTATCAGTTTGACGAGGGAAGAGTTTTGAGACACTCGCCATTATAGTGATTTTTCGCAAAAAAAAAGACGAGCACAAAAAAAAGGAGCTCAAAAAAAAGAGCGAAAAAAAGAGTTCCAGAGTGTGCTTTTCCCTTATTTACGTGCAGCGCCGTGATTTTGTTAGTATTCTAGGCTCGCGTCTCTAGCACGGTCTAGCCTAGGACCAGCACAGTACCGTCGTTGAGCGTTTATTCAACTTTGCATCTCTGAATTGATTATTGCTGACCCTTTTTGCTACCATACTATAAGCCTTCCCAGCTCCACATACATCTACGTCGTGCGTTTGACTCTCCCTGGCAATCGCTCTATCCAAGCTTTTGAGAAGTTTTGACTACAACGGTTGCCGATCACCGCCTGCTGCTGGGTAAGAACTGGTAAGAATTTGAGATTTGCTTGACAGATTTGTGACACCCGCCACCACCACCACTTGTTAGTGGTATGTAGGATCATATTCTTGTGTGTTTCTATTGCTGCTAACCATGCCAGGATCACAAGCCGACGAGACTGACTGGGAGAACTTGACGAACAAGGAGCTTCATGATACGTTTCAGCAAATGATGAGTGGACAGGTGCAAGATGTGATAAACATATTTGAAGAGGCCATGTTGAAGATAGATGGCATGGAGAAGACGTTTGAAACAAAGCTCGATAACAAGTTTGCTGAATTGCTTTCGCGTTTTCCACCACCGCCACCGGCTGCTCCTGCCGCACGTCTGCAACAACAGCAACAACATCGACTACCTCCACGTCGGGAAACAGCCCTCTGCCGAGCGAGCCGTGTCCCTCTTCAGTCGGGCCAAACTGCTGGTGCTGCTGTTGATACTTCTGTGGCTCCTACTGCTGATGTGGAGGAGGATGATTATGTGGGAGATTATGAGGATGAGGTTGATCAAAATCAGAACTACGTGCCACCACCAGCACAGCAACCACCAGGTCGTCCACATGCAAATAATGGCAATGGTAGGGCTCACCCTCAGGTACGAGATCATGACCATCTCCCTAAACTAAAATTGAATATTCCACCATTTGAGGGTAGATATGTTCCTGATATATATCTTACTTGGGAGTTAGAAACTGAACAACGATTTACATGTTTACAATATCCCGAGGAGAGACGTGTTCCTGCTGCTGTTTGTGCGTTCACTAGTTTTGCATGTGTTTGGTGGTCTGAGCATTGTAGATTATATCCTATTCCGGCTACTTGGGCTGCTTTGAAAACTGCTATGCGTACTCGTTGGGTTCCACCATATTATCAACGTGAATTACTTCAAAAATTGCAGCGCTTAAGACAGGGAAAAATTTTTGTAGAAGAATATTATCAGGAATTACAAACTGGCATGATTAGATGTGGTATTGTTGAGGAGAATGAAGCTATGCTTGCACGTTTTATGGGTGGATTAAATAGAGAGATTCAGACGATTCTAGAGTATAAGGAGTATACTAATATCACTCGTTTATTCCATCTTGCTTGTAAAGCTGAACGTGAAGTGCAAGATCGACAGGCATTGGCGCGGACTAACTTTTCTGCAGGTCGACCTTCATCATGGACACCACATGCATCATCTACTTCCACACGTTCTGCTACACCGGCGCCTCCGTCGGCTGCCACCTCCAACCGTGATACAATAAAGCAGGCACAATCACCACTATCTGCCAAGAGCACACCTTCTGGGCCTGCAAAGAGGTCTTCTTCATCCATGGCATCAACAGGGCAAACACATGATATTATTTGTTGATGTTGCAAGGGTGGAGGTCATTATGCGAGAGAATGCCCATCTAAGCGTGTGATGATTGTTACTGAGGATGGTGGGTATGAGTCCGCTAGTGACTATGATGAGGATACTTTGGCTCTTATTACACGTGAAGAACACGGTGGAGACGATTCTGATCATGAGACGCAATACATGGCTCCTGAAGATGCTGAAAGGTATGAATGTTTAGTTGCTCAACGTGTTTTGAGTGTGCAGGTTACACAAGCTGAGAAAAATCAGAGGCATAATTTGTTCCATACAAAGGGAGTTGTGAAGGAACATTCTGTTCGCGTGATCATAGATGGAGGGATCTGCAATAACTTGGCTAGCATGGAGATGGTGGAGAAGCTATCTCTCACCACAAGACCACATCCACATCCTTACTACATCCAATGGTTCAACAACAGCGGCAAGGTTAAGGTAACACGTACTGTTCGTGTGCATTTTAGTATCTCTACATATGCTGATTATGTTGATTGTGATGTGGTACCTATGCAAGCATGTTCCTTATTACTTGGTAGACCATGGCAATTTGATAAAAATTCTGTACACCATGGTAGAAACAATCAGTATACTCTTGTTCATAACGATAAAAATATTACTTTGCTTCCTATGACTCCTGATTCCATTTTGAAAGATGATATTAATAGAGCTAATAAAGCAAAACAGGAGACAAATAAGAGTGAAAAATCAGATTGTGGCAAAAGAATTTGAGCACCAAATGAAGCCTAATAATAAACCATCTACTGTTGTTTTTGAAATTAAATTGAAAAGTGCATGTTTACTTGCCACCAAATCTGATATTGATGAGCTAGATTTTAGCAAATCTGTTTGCTATGCTTTTGTGTGCAAAGAGGCATTATTTTCATTCGAGGACGTGCCTTCCTCTTTGCCCCCTGCTGTCACTAACATTTTGCAGGAGTTCGCTGACGTCTTTCCACAAGACGTGCCACCGGGATTACCACTTATTCGAGGGATTGAGCATCAAATTGACTTAATTCCCGGTGCTTCGCTACCCAACCGTGCACCATACCGTACCAATCCAGAGGAGACGAAGGAGATTATGCGTCAAGTACAAGAACTGCTCGACAAAGGTTATATACGCGAACCCCTTAGTCCTTGTGCTGTTCCTATCATTTTAGTGCCGAAAAAGGATGGTACGTCGCGTATGTGCGTTGATTGTAGAGGCATTAATAATATTGCTATTCGTTATCGTCATCCTATTCCTAGGCTAGATGATACGCTTGATGAATTGAGTGGCTCTACAATATTCTCCAAAGTTGATTTGCATAGTGGATACCATCAAATTCGTATGAAATTGGGTGATGAATGGAAAACAGCTTTAAAACTAAGTTTGGATTATATGAGTGGTTAGTCATGCCTTTTGGGTTAACTAATGCACCTAGTACTTTCATGAGCTTAATGAACGAAGTTTTACGTGCTTTCATTGGACGATTTGTGATAGAGGCAAAGGTGTCCCGTCTTTCGATGAGATGATGGATATCGCTTTGGTGGCAGTCGACTTTGACGATCCGACTGCGAACGTGCGAGGACGTCGCACCTTAGCAATCGCTAAACCAACTCCGAGAGGTTATTGACCACGCCGGAGCACGATCAACCTGACCACGAGGGTCTGTTTCCTGCGAGCAAACGAAGAACAAGCAAGAAACTGAGATTGCAATCTAGATATTGCGAATATAAGACGAAAGCTTTATTGATCAAGGTGGGGTTCTGTGACGCCTTTGTCTGGTCGTTGAACACAAACGAAGTACGCGAAGTTGCAGCTATGGCGAACTTTTAATCTAAACAAAACCCAAAGTCTAAACGATGCCCTAAGGGCTGTATATATGGAGGAAGAGGGGGGAATTTCGTGACCCTTGGTGGAGGGGTCCGAAATCAACCCTATCTCTTGTTTCCCCACACATACGGACTCTAAAAATAGCCTATACTTATGTATTTCGAAATTACATGGGCCTGGCCAAATAATAAGGTGACGCAGCACCTATAATAGCCTCGGGACGAAATTTATGAAGTGGCATCTTGTATATTCCGTCCAAGGCTTCATGCACCCATTACGGTGGCTTCAAAGTCCTGAAATCATCACTTGTAACTCCGTTCTTGCTCCCCTTGCGCATGCCATCATCTCCATGCTTGTTCTTAATCCAGTGTTCATCCTTCTCCAAGCTAGGCCCTTCATTTGTAAGCAAAACAAATGTATCCAATTTAGGCAGCATCATATTCTCATGAACATTAGAATCATTACCAAGAAACGAAAGTACCTGGTAATTTAGTTGGCGTGCGCGAGCTCTAGTAATTGGTCCATTATTTATAGCAGCAGGGGCTGTGGGTGTAACAATTGTATTGATGTCCTCATCATCCTCCCCTTCTTGAAATAAAGTCGTCCTCGACGGAAGTTCATCTTCCTCACCCAAATAAGGCTTCAAATCTGCAATGCTAAAAGTGGGACTAACCCCAAAATCTGCAGGCAGCTCAAGTTTATATGCATTATCATTTATTTTCTCTAACACCTTAAAGGGACCATCAGCACGTGGCATTAACTTTGATTTGCGCAAATCCGGAAATCTATCCTTACGCAAATGTAACCAAACAAGATCTCCAGGTGCAAACACAACATGTTTTCTACCCTTATCTCCAGCAAGTTTGTATTTAGCATTCATACACTCAATGTTTTCCTTAGTTAACTCATGCATTTTTAAAATCAATTCAGCACGTTGTTTAGCATCAAAATTAACCTTCTCCGAAGATGGAAGAGGCAACAAATCAATAGGTGCACGAGGTAGGAAACCATACACAACTTCAAAAGGGCATATCTTAGTAGTAGAATGCAATGAACGATTATAAGCAAATTCAATATGAGGCAAGCATTCCTCCCACATTTTCTTATTATTCTTCAAAACAGCCCTAAGCATAGTAGACAACATTCTATTGACTACTTCAGTTTGTCCATCAGTTTGGGGGTGACAAGTAGTACTAAAAAGCAGTTTAGTCCCCAACTTAGCCCATAAACATCTCCAAAAGTGGCTAAGAAATTTAGTATCACGATCTGAAACAATAGTATTTGGCACACCATGCAAGCGAATAATTTCACGAAAGAACAAATCAGCAACATTAACAGCATCATCGCTTTTATGACATGGTATAAAGTGTGCCATTTTCGAGAATCTATCCACGACAACAAATATGCTATCCCTCCCCTTCTTTGTTCGAGGTAAACCTAAAACAAAGTCCATAGATATATCCTCCCAAGGAACACTAGGTACAGGCAAAGGCATATATAAACCATGAGGATTGAGTCGTGACTTAGCTTTTTGACATGTAGTGCAGCGAGCAATAAAACGCTCAACATCCCGTCTCATCTTTGGGCAAAAGAATGTGTAGCAAGTATGTCCTCCGTCTTCTTCACGCCAAAGTGTCCCATTAATCCTCCTCCATGCGCCTCCTGCAACAACAAAAGACGAACGGAGCTAGCTGGAATGCATAGCTTGTTAGCACGAAACACAAATCCATCGTTAACGACGAACTTGGTCCACATTCTTCCTTCTTTATAATTCTGCATTACATCTTTAAAATCAGCATCATGCACATATTGATCTTTGATGGTCTCCAAACCAAATATTTTGAAGTGAAGTTGTGAAAGCATAGTATAGCGGCGATACAATGCATCAGCAATAACATTTCCTTTTCCCTTCTTGTGTTTAATGACATAAGGAAAAGTCTCAATGAATTCAACCCATTTAGCATGTCTACAATTCAGTTTAGCTTGACTTTTAATATGTTTCAAAGATTCATGATCAGAATGTATAACAAATTCTTTGGGCCATAAATAATGTTGCCATGTTTCTAAAGTCCGAACAAGAGCATATAATTCTTTATCATAAGTAGAATAATTCAGACTAGGCCCACTCAATTTTTCAGAAAAGTATGCAATAGGTTTGCCATCTTGTAATAACACACCGCCTAATCCAATTCCACTAGCATCACATTCAAGCTCAAAAGTCTTATTAAAATCAGGAAGTTGGAGTAAAGGAGCATGTGTCAACTTATCTTTCAATACCGAGAAGGCTTCTTCCTGTGCGGTACCCCAAAGAAAAGGCACATCTTTCTTTGTAAGCTCATTGAGAGGTGCAGCAATGGTGCTAAAATCTCTCACAAAACGCCTATAGAATCCAGCGAGGCCAAGAAAACTCCTCACTTGTGTGACTGTTTTGGGTTGCGGCCAACTCTCAATAGCTTCAATCTTGGCTTTATCAACTTCAATTCCCTGTGGAGTAATAACATAGCCAAGAAAAGATACTCGGTCGGTGCAAAAGGTGCACTTCCCAAGGTTACCAAATAAACGTGCATCACGTAGAGCAATAAAAACAGCACGTAAATGTTCCAAATGCTCTTCCAAAGATCTGCTATAAATCAATATGTCATCAAAGTAAACTACCACAAATCGTCCAATGAAAGCACGTAAAACTTCGTTCATTAATCTCATGAAAGTACTAGGTGCATTAGTTAACCCAAAAGGCATGACTAACCACTCATATAATCCAAACTTAGTTTTGAATGCTGTTTTCCATTCATCTCCCAATTTCATACGAATTTGATGGTATCCACTACGCAAATCAACTTTGGAGAATATTGTAGAGCCACTCAATTCATCAAGCATATCATCTAGCCTAGGAATAGGATGACGATAACGAATAGTAATATTATTAATGCCTCTACAATCAACACACATACGTGATGTACCATCCTTTTTCGGCACTAGAATAATAGGAACAGCACAAGGACTAAGGGATTCGCGTATATAACCTTTGTCGAGAAGCTCTTGTACTTGACGCATAATCTCCTTCGTCTCCTCTGGATTGGTACGGTATGGTGCACGGTTTGGCAGTGAAGCACCGGGAATTAAGTCAATCTGATGCTCAATCCCTCGAATAGGCGGTAATCCCGGTGGCACGTCTTGTGGAAAGACGTCAGCAAACTCCTGCAAAATGTTAGTGACAGCAGGAGGCAAAGAGGAAGGCACGTCCTCGAATGAAAATAATGCCTCTTTGCACACAAAAGCATAGCAAACAGATTTGCGGAAATCTAGCTCATCAATATCAGATTTGGTGGCAAATAAACATGCACTTTTCAATTTAATTTCAGAAGCAACACTAGATGGTTTATTATTAGGCTTCATTTGTTGCTCAAATTCTTTTGCCACAATCTGATTTTCACTCTTATTCGTCTCCTGTTTTGCTTTATTAGCTCTATTAATATCATCTTTCAAAATGGAATCAGGAGTCATAGGAAGCAAAGTAATATTTTTATCCTTATGAACAAGAGTATAGTGATTGTTTCTACCATGGTGTACAGAATTTTTATCAAATTGCCATGGTCTACCAAGTAATAAGGAACATGCTTGCATAGGTACCACATCACAATCAACATAATCAGCATATGTAGAGATACTAAAATGCACATGAACAGTACGTGTTACCTTAACCTTGCCGCTGTTGTTTAACCATTGGATGTAGTAAGGATGTGGATGTGGTCTTGTGGTGAGAGAAAGCTTCTCCACCATCTCCATGCTAGCCAAGTTATTGCAGCTCCCTCCATCTATGATGACGCGCACAGAACGTTCTTTCACAACTCCCTTGGTATGGAACAAATTGTGCCTCTGATTTTGCTCAGCTTGTGTGACCTGCACACTCAAAACACGTTGAGCAACTAAACATTCATACCTGTCAGCGTCTTCAGCAGCCATGTATTGCGTCTCATGATCAGAATCATCTCCACCATGTTCTTCACGTGTAATAAGAGCCAAAGTCTCCTCATCATAGTCACTAGCGGACTCATATCCACCATCCGCGGTAGCAATCATCACACGTGGAGATTTGCATTCTCTCGCATCATGACCTCCTCCCTTACAACGACGACAAATAATATCACTTGTGTGCCCTGTTGATGCCATGGAAGAAGCAGAACTCTGTGCAGGCCCAGCAGGTGTGCTCTTTGGCAGATAATGGTGGTTGTGCCTGTTTTCTTGTATCACAACTGGAGGAGACACCTGATTGAGGTGCTGGTGCAGTTGAAGTAGAAGATGCACGCGGTGTCCATGATGAAGGTCGGCCTGCAGAAAAGTTAGTTCGGGCCAATGCTTGTCGATCCTGCACTTCACGTTCAGCTTTACAAGCAAGATGGAATAAACGAGTGATATTAGCATACTCCTTATAGTCTAGAATGGTCTGAATCTCTCTATTTAATCCACCCAGAAAACGTGCAAGCATAGCTTCATTCTCCTCAACAATACCACATCTAATCATGCCAGTTTGTAATTCCTGATAATATTCTTCTACAGAATTTTTTCCTTGTCTTAAGCGCTGTAATTTCTGAAGCAATTCACATTGATAATATGGTGGAACCCAATGAGTACGCATAGCAGTTTTCAAAGCAGCCCAAGTAGTTGGAATAGGATATAATCTACAATGTTCAGACCACCATACACATGCAAAACTAGTGAAAGCACAAACAGCAGCGGCAACCCGTCTCTCCACGGGATATTGTAAACATGTAAATCGTTGTTCAGTTTCTAACTCCCAAGTAAGATATATATCAGGAACATATCTACCCTTGAAAGGTGGAATATTCAATTTCAGTTTAGGAAGATGGTCATGATCTCGTACCTGAGGGAAAGCGCTACCATTGTGATTATTTGCATGTGGACGACCTGGTGGTTGTGGTGCAGGTGGTTGCACGTAGTTCTGATTTTGAGCAACCTCATCCTCGTAATCTCCCACATAATCATCCTCCTCCACATCAGCAGCAGGAGCCACAGAAGTATCAACAGCAGCACCAACAGTTTGGCCAAACGCAAGAGGAACACGGCTCGCTCGGCGGAGATCTATTTCGCGACGTGGAGGTAGTCGTTGTTGTTGTTGTTGGAGAGGTGCGTTGGGTGCAGCAGGTGGTGGTGGTGGAACACGCGCGAGCAATTCATTAAACTTGTTATCGAGCTTTGTTTCGAACGTCTTCTCCATGCCATCTATCTTCTCCATGGCCTCTTCAAATCTGTTTAGCACATCTTGCACCTGTCCACTCATCGTTTGCTGAAATTTATCATGCAAATCCTTATTCGTCATGTTCTCCCAGTCAGTCTCGTCGGCTTGTGATCCTGGCATATTTAGCAGCAATAGAAACACACAAGAATATGATCCTACAGACTACTAACAAGAGGTGGTGGTGGGTGTCACAAATCCGTCAAGCAAATCTCGAATTCTTACCAGTTCTTACCCAGCAGCAGGCGGTGATCGGCAACCGTTGTAGTCAAAAACTCTCAAAGCTTGGATGGAGCGATTACCAGGGAGAGTCAAACGCATGACTTAGATGTATGTGGAGCTGGGAAGGCTTATAATATGGTAGCAAAAAGGGTCAGCAATAATCAATTCAGAGATGCAAAGTTGAATAAACGCTCAACGACGGTACTGTGCTGGTCCTAGGCTAGACTGTGCTAGAGACGCGAGCCTAGAACACCAACAAAATCACGGCGCGGCACGTAAACAAGGGAAAAGCACACTCTGGATTTTTTTCGCTCTTTTTTTGCGCTGTTTTTTTGCGCTGCTTTTTTTTGCGAAAAATCACTATAATGGCGAGTGTCTCAAAACTGTTCCTAGGTAAAACTGACAGGATGGGCACGAAATTTTTTCGACCAATTTTTTTTTCGACTGCCCGGACCCAAAAACTGGAAACGGGTCAAAAAAAACTTCCTATAATGGCACCTGTCTCAAAACACTCAGAAACACCTAAAAATAGGATAGCCAGAATTTTTTTTTCTGAAACCTACTCCGGCAAGGAAACACGAATGGGAATCTAGATGGATCTCGAAAACAAACCTAATATGACAAGAACTCGGATTGGTGGTGGATATATGGTAGTAGATGGCAGCGGTGGTGGTATATGACAGCGGTGGTTGATGAGGACATCAATACCATTGTTACACCCACAGCCCCTACTGCTACATATACGGGACCAATTACTAGAGCTCGCGCACGCCAATTAAATTATCAGGTACTTTCGTTTCTTGGTAATGATTCTCATGTTCATGAGAATATGATGCTGCCTAAATTGAATACATTTGTTTTGCTTACAAATGAAGGGCCTAGCTTGGAGAAGGATGAACAGTGGAGCAAGAACAAGCATGGAGATGATGGCATGCGCAAGGGGAACAAGAACGGAGTTACAAGTGATGATTTCAGGACTTTGAAGCCACCATAATGGGTGCATGAAGCCTTGGACGAAATATACAAGATGCCACTTCATAAATTTCGTCCCGAGGCTATTATAGGTGCCGCGTCACCTTTTTATTGGGCCAGGCCCATGTAATTCCGAAATACATAAGTATAGGCTATTTTTAGAGTCCGTATGTGTGGGGAAACAAGAGATAGGGTTGATTTCGGACCCCTCCACCAAGGGCCACGAAATTCCCCCTCTCTTCCTCCATATATACAGCCCTTAGGGCACCGTTTAGACTTAGGGTTTTGTTTAGATTAAAAGTTCGCCATAGCTGCAACTTCGCATACTTCATTTGTGTTCAACGACCAGACAAAGGCGTCACAGAACCCCACCTTGATCAATAAAGCTTTCATCTTATATACCTTGATCAACAAGCAAGAAACTGAGATTGCAATCTGGATATTGCGAATATAAGATGAAAGCTTTATTGATCAAGGTGGGGTTCTGTGACGCCTTTGTCTGGTCGTTGAACACAAACGAAGTACGCGAAGTTGCA
This sequence comes from Triticum aestivum, assembly GCF_018294505.1. Classification (NCBI taxonomy): domain Eukaryota; kingdom Viridiplantae; phylum Streptophyta; class Magnoliopsida; order Poales; family Poaceae; genus Triticum; species Triticum aestivum. Next base: position 343,140,984 of record NC_057797.1, on the reverse strand, counting down.
GCTATGGCGAACTTTTAATCTAAACAAAACCCAAAGTCTAAACGATGCCCTAAGGGCTGTATATATGGAGGAAGAGGGGGGAATTTCGTGACCCTTGGTGGAGGGGTCCGAAATCAACCCTATCTCTTGTTTCCCCACACATACGGACTCTAAAAATAGCCTATACTTATGTATTTCGAAATTACATGGGCCTGGCCCAATAATAAGGTGATGCAGCACCTATAATAGCCTCGGGACGAAATTTATGAAGTGGCATCTTGTATATTTCGTCCGAGGCTTCATGCACCCATTATGGTGGCTTCAAAGTCCTGAAATCATCACTTGTAACTCCGTTCTTGTTCCCCTTGCCCATGCCATCATCTCCATGCTTGTTCTTAATCCAATGTTCATCCTTCTCCAAGCTAGGCCCTTCATTTGTAAGCAAAACAAATGTATCCAATTTAGGCAGCATCATATTCTCATGAACATTAGAATCATTACCAAGAAACGAAAGTACCTGGTAATTTAGTTGGCGTGCGCGAGCTCTAGTAATTGGTCCAGTATTTATAGCAGCAGGGGCTGTGGGTGTAACAATTGTATTAATGTCCTCATCATGTATGCTTTTCGGTTTCTGTAATGCACCTGCTACCTTTCAAAGATGTATGACTACTATATTCTTTGATTTTGGTGAACATATTGTTGAGGTTTTCATGGATGATTTCTCCGTTTATGGGACTTGTTTTGATGATTACTTAAGCAACCTTGATCGAGTTTTGCAGAGATGTGAAGAAACTAATCTTGTCTTGAATTGAGAGAAGTGCCACTTTATGGTGAATGAAGGTCATAAAATATCCGAAAGAGGTATTGAAGTAGACAAAGCTAAAGTATGCAACTGAAAAAATGCCATGTCCTAAAGATATTAAAGGTATACGAAGTTTCCTTGGTCACGCTGGTTTCTATAGAAGGTTTATGAAAGACTTCTCTAAAATTTCTAGGCCTCTTACTAATCTCTTGCAGAAAGATGTTCCATTTGTTTTTGATGATGATTGTGTAGAAGCCTTTGAAACACTTAAGAAAGCCTTAACTTCTGCACCTATTGTTCAACCACCTGACCGGAACTTGCCTTTTGAAATTATGTGTGATTCTAGTGATTATGCTGTTGGTGTTGTTCTAGGACAAAGAGTTGATAAAAATTAAATGTTATCCATTATGCTAGTAAAACTCTAGACAATGCCCAAACAAATCATGCTACTATTGACAAAGAATTTTTAGCAGTTGCGTTTTTATGTGATAAATTCAGATCTTACATAGTTGACTCTAAAGTAATTGTTCACACTGGTCATGCTGCTATTAAATACCTTATGGAAAAGAAAGATGCTAAACCTAGGCTCATTAGGTGGGTTCTTTTGCTACAAGAATTTGATTTGCATATTACTGATAGAAAGGGAGCTGAGAATCCCGTAGCTGATAATCTGTCGAGATTGGAAAATATTCTTGATGACCCACTGCCTATTGATGACAGTTTTCCTGATGAACAATTAGCTGTTATAAAGGCTTCTCGTAATACTCCTTGTTATTCAGACTAGGCTACTTACATCGTTGCTAAATTTATACCACCTAGTTTCACATACTAACAAAAGAAAAACTTCTTCTTTGATTCAAGACATTACTTCTAGGATGACCCACATCTTTATAAAGGAGTAGTATTATTAGACGTTGTATACCTGAACATGAACAGGAACAAATCCTACAGAAGTGTCATTCCGAGGCCTACGGAGGACGCCACGCTGGAGATAGAACCACACATAAGGTATTGCAATCTAGTTTTTATTGGCATACTCTTTTCAAGGATGCTCGTAAGTTTGTCTTATCTTGTGACGAATGCCAAAGAATTGGTAATATTTCTAGACATCAGGAAATGCCTATGAACTATTCACTTGTTATTGAACCATTTGATGTTTGGGGGTTTGATTATATGGTATCTTTTACTTCCTCTAATGGGTATACACATATTTTAGTTGCTGTTGATTACGTTACTAATTGGGTAGAAGCTATTCCAACTAGTAGTTCTAATCATAACACTTCTATTAAAATGCTTAAAGAAGTTCTTTTCCCGAGGTTCAGAGTTCCTAGATATTTAATGATCGATGGTAGTTCACATTTTATTCATGGTGCATTCCGAAAACTACTTTCTAAATATGATCTCAACCATAGAATTGCATCTCCTTATCATCCTCAATCTAGTTGTCAAGTTGAGTTGAGAAATAGAGAAATAAAGCTAATTTTGCAAATGGCCATCAATAGATGTAGAAAGAATTGGTCTAAGAAACTTGATGATGCATTGTGGCCGTATAGAACTGCTTATAAAAATCCTATGGGTATGTCTCAATATAAAATGGTTTATGGAAAAGCATGTCATTTACCTCTTGAGTTAGAACATAAAGCATATTGGGCAATTAAAGAAATCAACTATGATTTTAAACTTGTCGATGAGAAGAGGTTATTTGATATTAGCTCATTAGATGAATGGAGAACCCAAACCTATGAAAATGCCAAGTTATTTAAAGAAAAAGTTAAAATATGGCATGATAAAAGAATTCAAAAACGGGAATTCAAAGTGGGTGACTATGTTCTATTGTACAATTTTCGTTTCAAATCCTTTGCAGGAGAACTTCTCTCTAAATGGGAAGGACCGTATATCATCGAAGAAGTCTATTATTATGGAGCTATTTAGATCAATAATTCTGAAGGCACTAATACAAGGGTGGTCAATGGACAAAGAATTAAGCATTATATCTCAGGTACACCAATTAATGTTGAAACTAACATTATTCAAACTATGACACCGGAGGAACACATAGAGAGACTTTCCAGAACACTCCAGAACCCTAAAAAGGAATAGGTATGTGATACGGTAAGTAAACCGACTCCAAAAATTCCATAAAAAATACTTTCTACGAGTTTTGGAATATTAGAAAATTACAAAAGTAAGAAACAACCGAGGGGACCCATGAGGTGCACACGAGGCACCGGGGCGCGCCCACTCCCCCTGGGCGCGCCCTGGTGGCTGGTGGGCCCCTCGTGAGCCTTCCTGACTCCGTTTTCTTCTGGAATACTTTGTTTCAAGATAAAAAGTCTTTATATATACTCTCGAACGTGTTGACCATCATATTGCAGAAATATCTTCTATTCTTGTTTCATGCTATTTTTCTGCCAGATCTAGATCGCCATGGCTCCACCAAGCTTCTCCAAGGACAAGTTCTATGAGAAGGTCATCAACCCCTACCTACCGGAGGTGATGAAACACCCTCAAGCCATTGAGATGCGTGAGGGGGTGCTTCAGATCCGGATGTTCAAGGGCACAAGAAGACAGGAAGCATGGAGGCCAGGCTTGAAGCTGTGGAGCAAGAGATGTTCAAGTGCCAGGGGATGGTTGAACACACACTCAGTGCCAACCACTCCATGATCATGGAATTCACCCATGAGCACACGGTGGATGGCAAGTCAATGGGTGACATCATCTTCAAGCTGAACAAGCGAGTCAACTATCTCCAAGGACAAATCTATGATCTTCAAAATCAAAATTTTCAGTATGAGGCAAGATTTAAAGGTATGAGTTTAGCTGCAAGTTTGAGGACTACGGAGACTCGTTCATCCTTTTATGATGGGGAACCTATACCATGGAAGCCGGAGGACAAGCCCACTACTTCATCACCACCATCATCACCGAAGATAGAAAGTTGAGTACACGGGTATGGGCACTCCCCTTGGCTTGTGCCAAGCTTGGGGGAGGTGGCCCAGTATCGTATCACCAACACTTTTATTATCTTTACCTATTTTTAGTTCGATCCTTAGTTATTTCATGATTTAGTTGAATAAAAGTTTAGTATGATCTATTTTCAAGTGCTAGTTTTGTGATCTATTTATCTATATAATCGAGTTGAGAGTTATACAATAAAGAGTAGCTTGAGTTTTTGCTTCTTTACTTTTATGTTTCAATCTTAGTAATGAAAATAATGGAAAGATCATATGCTAATCTTTTGGAAAGTAATGACATTACATAAGGAAAAGTGTAAGTTGTAAAATTTATTGAAGGTTAACAAACATAACATTGGTTAACGTTACAATCCATGAAAGAATTAGTAAGGAAAGAGAAGATTGACATGCAAATATACTATCTTGGACATCTTTTATGATTGTGAGCCCCCATTAAGTATTTTATATCAAATTGTTGACGTTGGACAAGGAAGACAACGTAATGAGTTATGTCTGCTTATATTCACAGAGAAGTTATATTGTTATAGATCCTCCAACATGTGGTGCTTGCTCAATATCTTTGCTAGCCAAAAATATGCACCAAGTAGAGATACTACTTGTGCATCCAAAAGCCCTTAAACCCAATTTAATGTCATGAGAGTCTACTATATCTACCTATGGATTGAATAAGATCCTTCAAGTAACACTACTGCGGGATGTTGCTAACGCGACACTACAATTAGAGACCCTTCGACGAAACTGTGTGCGATGCATTAATCACAAACGGTGGTGTAATAAACCCGTAAAAATGAGATGAACTATTTGCGATTGCGTACTCATCAAACATGATTCAGATCAGAGGTGCATGTGCGATGTGTGGCATACGGTTAATCCATATGAACTATTTGCGATGATCTAGAACAACAGAAACGGCCAGCCAGATGAGGGTGTGTGCAATATATGACATACAGTTTACTAGGATGAACTGTGTGTGATTAGGCAACACAATAGAAACGGTCAGCCAGATCAAGGTGTGTGCGATGGAGGGCATACAATTCACTCGAATGAATTGTTTGCGATGAGCCAAGACAATAGAAACGGTTCAACTGAACAAGATGTGTGTGATACGCGGCAAACATGTCCGTAATCAGAAATGTGTGCAAAGACCAATAATAACACATACGATTGCTGCTAATAAGCCGTGTGATTTGCTCTGTCTATAGAAGAACAACATATATATATATATAACTAAAATAAACATCCAATTACATAAGTGACTATACAGATCATTTGTACACACCTCAATAAATAATTGCATGCATTCTAAACTAGGAGAAACGATCGTCTACTCATCTACTTATTTTGATGCTCCCGCCACTGCTCTGTGGCTCGATCCCTGGTTTGGGGCAGGACTAAGACACTTCCTCATGTCAACGATCCGCCTATACATCTCGTAGCTTGTGTACGCGTCCTTGGATGTGTACTTGACATGTTCATCATCCACTCTCTGATGCCAGGCACTGTGCCAGGCATTCCTGTCCTTCTTGCTCTCATCCTTCATCTTCATGTAGTAGGGGTCGATGATGTACGAGGCGAGGTCAACTAGGGAGTTCTGTTTGTTGTTGTCGCTGCCCCAGACCTTGTAGTGGTCACGGATGTTGACAAGATTCTGGTATGTCAAGCCCGAAACCTTGAGTGCTTTTAGATCGTTGGTGGTGTCCACCGTAGCAAAACTGTAGTCGGAGCTGTTGATAAACCTGGAGAAATGCTCGCAAAGCCTTGTGGCCAGGTGTTAGTGGTAGACAAGGACGTCATGTCGCACGCACAACTCAGCGACGACAACCTTTCGATCTTGCCCGGCATGACTGCTGGTGAACTCGAGGTCGAAGCTGACCACTTGGTACTTGTCCTCAACAAGGAACTGCTCCATACTTTGGATGGAGCTCTCCACCGAGACCGGCTAATTTGTGTACCCCTCACGTGGGTGTCCACCACGTGATGCGTGGTGAACTGCTCCCGTTGTCATCATCGACCGCTGGGAGCGCCATTGGAGCCATGGGGAGCGCCATTGGAACTGTTGGATGTCCTCTCTGTATGTGTCATCGTGGATGTTCTTACTGTAGCGTGTGGCGCGAGAGATGAAGGTAAATGGCTGCGGGAATAAATGGGGGCCTGGTGGCCTGGATTCTCGACGCGTCCACATGACAGTTTTTGCAGCGGGTAACTGCATCGTGGGGCCGCGCCCGATGCAACCGCATGCATAATGGCAGCATGAACGTGCGTGATTGTGCGCCGGCCCCAGACACTAGCAGCACGCTGATAATCCACAAGTATAGGGGATCACAACAGTTTTCGATGGTAGAGTATTCAACCCAAATTTATTGATTCGACACAAGGGGAGCCAAAGAATATTCTCAAGTATTAGCAGCTGAGTTGTCAATTCAACCACACCTGAAAGACTTAATATCTACAACGAAATATTTAGTAGCAAAGTAGTATGAGAAGTAACGGTAAGGGTGGCAAAATTAACAGTAGCAGTTTTGTAGCAATTGTAACAGTGGCAATGGCAAAGTAACGTAGCAAAGATCAATATGTGAAAAGCTCGTAGGCAATGGATCAATGATGGATAATTATGTCGGATGGCATTCATCATGCAGCAGTTATAACCTAGGGTGACACAGAACTAGCTCCAATTCATCAACATAATGTAGGCATGTATTTTGAATATAGTCATGCATGCTTATGGAAAAGAACTTGCATGACATCTTTTGTCCTACCCTCCCGTGGCAGCGGGGTCCTAATGGAAACTAAGGGATATTAAGGCCTCCTTTTAATAGAGAACCAGAACAAAGCATTAGCACTTAGTGAATACATGAACTCCTCAAACTACGGTAATCACCAGAAAGAATCCCAATTATTAACACCTTGGGGTATGTGGATCATAACTAGTAATAGGTGTCTACAACTTGCATGATAGGATCAAGAACACAAATATATTCATGGAAACATAATAGGTTCAGATCTGAAATCATGGCACTCGGGCCCTAGTGACAAGCATTAAGCATAGAAAAGTTATAGCAACATCAATCTCAGAACATAGTGGATACTAGGGATCAAACACTATCAAAACTAACTCGATTACATGATAAATCTCATCCGACCCATCACCGTCCAACAAGCCTACGATGGAATTACTCACGCACGGCGGTGAGCATCATGAAATTGGTGATGGAGGATGGTTGATGATGATGATAGTGTCGATTTCCCCTCTCCAGAGCCCAAAACGGACTCCAGATCTGCCCTCCTGATGAAGAACAGGAGGTGGCAGCAGCTCCGTATTGTAAAACGTGATGAACTTTTCTCTATTTTTTCTCCTTGAACGTGAATTATGGAGTTGGAGTTGAGGTCGGTGGAGGTCCAGGGGACCCACAAGGCAGGGGGCGCGCCCTCCACCCTTTTTGTCAGCAGGTGGGTACCCCTCGGTTGATTCTTTCGCCAAGTTTTTTATCTATTCCAAAAATATTCTTCATAGATTTTCAGGTCATTCCGAGAACTTTTATTTCTGCACAAAAATAACACCAAGGCAATTTTGCTGAAAACAATGTCAGTCCGGTTAGTTCCATTCAAATAATGCAAATTAGTGTCCAAAACATGGGCAAAAGAGTTTGGAAAAGTAGATACGATGGAGACATATCAACTCCCCCAAGCTGAACCCATTGCTTGTCCTCAAGAAATTCAGTTGACAAGCTGAAAGTGATAAAGAAAAACTTTTACAAACTCTCTTTGATCTTGTTGTTGCAAATATGTAAAGCCAACATTCAAGTTTTCAGCAAAGGTTATGAACTAACCATATTCACAATAACATTTAGGTCTCAGATTTACTCGTATCAATATAATAATCAACTTAGCGAGCAATAATAATAAATCTCGGATGACAACACTTTTTCAAAACAATCATGATACGATATGACAAAATGGTATCTCAGTAGCCCTTTCTGAGACTGTAAAACATAAATGCAGAGCAAGATCAAGGACTGACTAGACATTGTATTTCATGGTAAAAGATATCCAGTCACAGTCATACATAATATCAATTAATAACAATGCATACAAATGACAGTGGTGCTCTCCAACTACTGCTTTTTATAAGAGGATGATGACTCAGCAATAAAAGTAAATAGATAGGCCTTTCGCAGAGGGAAGCAGGGATTTACAGAGGTGCCAGAGATCGAGCTTTAAAACAGAGATGAATATAATTTTGAGCGGTATGCTTTCATTCTCAACATAACAACCAAGAGATCTCGATATCTTCCATACTAGATACATTATAGGCAGTTCCCAAACAGAATGGTAAAGTTTTTACTCCCCCTCCACCAACAAGCGGATGCCATAGCTGGTCCAAAACAACGGGTACCATCCAACTAACAACAATCCTGGGGGAGTTTTGTTTGATATTATATTTTAATTTGATTTGAGCATGGAACTTGGCATCCCGATTACTAGCCACTTTCTCATGAATGATAAGTGAATCAACACTCATCGTGAGAATAACCCACCTAGCATGGAAGATACTGACATCCCCAGTCGCTACATGAGCGATTCGGGCATACAAAACAGATTATCATTTGAAGGTTTAGAGTTTGGCACATGCAAATTTACTTGGACGGCAGGTAAATACCACATATAGGTATCACTACAGGAATCAAGCACTTTGCCTTCTGCCATGGCTGACGGCAAAGGCATGCCTGGCAGACGGCAAAGGCCTTTGCCGTCAGCCAGCAGACGACAACACATCCGGCTGAACAAACTATGGCAAAGGGCTCTTTGCCGTCTGCTGGCGAACGACAAAGATGCAAAGGCCTTTGCCGTCTACCAGCAGACGGCAAAGGGCCTGGACGGCACATGTGATAGCTTAGGTCCGTTAAGGGGTTAACGGCATGCTTTGCCGTCTGCCAGCAGACGGCAAAGTGCCCAAATAGGCTAGCACAGATGCCACCAGGTAGCTGACACGTGGCATGTTTTGTCGTCTGTTGGCTGACAACAAAGATGCAAAGGTCTTTGCCGTCTGCCAGCAAACAGCAAAGCATGCCATATAGGCAAGCCCAGTGCACCCCAGGTTGCACAGGTAGCTGACATATGGCAGCTTTGCCGTTTGCTGGCTGATGGCAAAGCAGCTCTTTGCCGTCTGCCAGCAGACGGCAAAGTGCATGTATAGCCCCTGTTTTTCTTAAATTCAATCAATTTCACAGAATTTCATAGATATATATATAGAGATATATAGAAGTAGAATTTTCTACAATAGCTTGCCACAGAACTAGTTAAGGGTTTCAACGATGCAAAAGTTCTCAAAAATCCTAAAAAAAATACTGAACCAATCCAGTCAAAAAAAATACTGAACCAACACACCTATAATATAACATGATCCAACGGAGGGATTAAAAAAATACGACTGCATGTGTCCTGGACGAAAAAAAAACAAATTGGTCAGCATATATTTATGCCGCATTGAGCTCAAAAGCTTGTTATTTTTGCCGGGGACTCATAAATACATATTGTGACAATCCCTCCATTGGATCATCTTATTACATTAGAGAGATGCTCCCATATTTATTTCATATTTTTGATAACTTTTAAACCGTTAAAAGTTTAGAGTGCCTAAACAAGTTCTGTGGCAAGCTATGGTAGACACAGTTTTACCTATATATCTTTCCCTAATAATAAAGCACGAATTGACTTTGTCGGGTTCACCGTCACAATACGCTTCTTTCCGTAAGTTTACGCTTTCAGTTTTAATTTAAAAGATATACATGAGGTGGTACTAATTCGGGGAACCACGTTGTGTGCATTATAAATAAGAAAAATAGAAAGGAAATACTCCTCTGCTTCATTACAATCGATTTAATTACAGGACAATCATGGGCAGGTCTCTTTTCGATCGCTCGATTCGATGGGATTCGAACTATGTTTCGGCCGGCTATACCAGGTTGGCTTATTCTCCAAGCGGTGAATAGATGGACGGGGATGCGAGCTGAGCCATGGAACTCGACCATGGGCAGTCCCCGACAGTGTCGTCCTCACAAAGCGGATTGCATCAACCCGCCGTAGGGTCGAGTGAGCCGAGCCCTGGAACACAACAATGGACATGCCTGGACAATGTTGTCCTCTCCTCACTGCCGAGCCCGCACGCGTGCAACCACCAGTCGGCCTCCAGCAGCCCGCCGCAGGTCGATTTCCCATCGCCCCAACCCTCTTGGCATGGTCACCCCGCTCGCTGTTGTCGGCACCTCCACTACGTCCCGTCGTTGGCCCCCACTGCTCGGCGCCCTGATACGTCTCCAACGTATCTATAATTTTTGATTGCTCCATGCTATAATTTTTGATTGCTCCATGCTATAATTTAAGCAAGATGACATGATGTAGAGGGATAGTTTTATGCAATATGATAAAAACCCCATCTTGTTATCCTCGATGGCAACAATACAATACGTGCCTTGCTGCCCCTACTGTCACTGGGAAAGGACACCGCAAGATTGAACCCAAAGCTAAGCACTTCTCCCATTGCAAGAAAAACCAATCTAGTAGGCCAAACCAAACTGATAATTCGAAGAGACTTGCAAAGATAACAAATCATACATAAAAGAATTCAGAGAAGATTCAAATATTGTTCATAGCTAAACTTGATCATAAACCCACAATTCATCGATCTCAACAAACACACCGCAAAAAGAAGATTACATCGAGTAGATCTCCATGAGAGAGGGGGAGAGCATTGTATTGAGATCCAAAAAGAGAGAAGAAGCCATCTAGCTACTAACTATGGACCCGAAGGTCTGAGGTAAACTACTCACACTTCATCGGAGGGGCTATGGTGATTATGTAGAAGCCCTCCATGGTGGATGCCCCTTCTGGCGAAGCTCCGAAACAGGCCCCAAGATGGGATCTCGTGGGTACATAAGGTTGCGGCGGTGGAATTAGGTTTTTGGCTCCGTATCTGATCGTTTGGGGGTACGTAGGTATATATAGGAAGAAGGAGTACGTCGGTGGAGCAAAGGGGGGCCCACGAGGCAGGGGGCGCGCCCTAGGGGGGGCGTCCTCCACCCTCGTGTCCACCTCCCTCCTTTCTTGACGGAGGGTCCAAGTCTCCTGGATCATATTTGTTGATAAAATTACGTTCCTGAAGTTTTCATTCCGTTTGGACTCCGTTTGATATTCCGTTTCTTCGAAACACTGAAATAGGCAAAAAAACATCAATTCTGGGCTGGGCCTCCAGTTAATAGGTTAGTCCCAAAAGTAATATAAAAGTGGAAAATAAAGCCCAATATGGTCCAAAACAGTAGATAATATAGCATGGAGCAATCAAAAATTATAGATACGTTGGAGACGTATGAGGCATCCCCAAGCTTAATTCCTGCTCGTCCTCAAGTAGGTAAATGATAAAAAAGAATTTTTGATGCAGAGTGCTACTTGGCATAATTTCAATGTAACTCTTCTTAATTGTGACATGAATATTCAGATCCGAAAGATTCAAGAAAAAAGTTCATATTGACATAAAAATAATAATACTTCAAGCATAATAACTAAGCAATTATGTCTTCTCAAAATAACATGGCCAAAGAAAGTTCATCCCTACAAAATCATATAGTTTAGTCATGCTCCATTTTTGTCACACAAGAATGCTCTCATCATGCACAACCCCGATGACAAGCCAAACAATTGTTTCATACTTTAATAATCTCAAACTTTATAAACCTTCACGCAATACATGAGCGTGAGCCATGGATATAGCACTATGGGTGGAATAGAATATGAGGATGGGGGTTATGTGAAGAAGACAAAAAATGAGAAGATCTCACATCAACGAGGCTAATCAATAGGCTATGGAGATGCTCATCGATTGATGTTAATGCAAGGAGTAGGGATTGCCATGCAACTGATGCACTAGAGCTATAAATGTATGAAAGCTCAACAAAAGAAACTAAGTGGGTGTGCATCCAACTTGCTTGCTCACGAAGACCTAGGGCATTTGAGGAAGCCCATCGTTGGAATATACAAGCCAAGTTCTATAATGAAAAATTCCCACTAGTATATGAAAATGACAAAACAAGAGACTCACTATCATGAAGATTATGGTGCTACTTTGAAGCACAAGTGTGAAAAAAAAGGATAGTAGCATTGCCCCTTTTTTTGGGCCTTTTTTTCTTTGGCCTTTTTTATTGGGACAATGCTCTATTAAATGATGATCATCCCACTTCTATTTATTTACAACTCAATGATTACAAATCGATACTAGAACAAAGTATGACTCTATATAAATGCCTCTGGCGGTGTACCGGGATATGCAATGAATCAAGAGTGACATGTATGAAAGAATTATGAACGGTGGCTTTGCCACGAATACTATGTCAACTACATGATCATGCTAGCAATATGACAATGATGAATTTGTCATGATGAACGGAATGGTGGAAAGTTGCATGGGAATATATCTCGGAATGGCTATGGAAATGCCATAATAGGTAGGTATGGTGGCTATTTTGAGGAAGATATAAGGAGGTTCATGTGTGAAAGAGCGTATCATATCACGGGGTTTGGATGCACCGGCGAAGTTTGCACCAACTCTCAATGTGAGTAAGGGCAATGCACGATACCGAAGAGGCTAGCAATGATGGAAGGGTGAGAGTGCGTATAATCCATGGACTCAACATTATACGCACTCTCACCCTTCCATCATTGCTAGCCTCTTTGGTACCGTGCATTACCCTTTCTCACATTGAGAGTTGGTGCAAACTTCGCCGGTGATCCAAACCCCGTGATATCATACGCTCTTTCACACATAAACCTCCTTATATCTTCCTCAAAACAGCCACCATACCTACCTATTATGGCATTTCCATAGCCATTCCGAGATATATTGCCATGCAACTTTCCACCATATCGTTCATCATGACACATTCATCATTGTCATATTGCTTAGCATGATCATATAGTTGACATAGTATTTGTGGCAAAGCCACCATTCATAATTCTTTCATACATGTCACTCTTGATTCATTGCATATCCCAGTACACCGCCGGAGGCATTCATATAGAGTCATACTTTGTTCTAGTATCGAGTTGTAATCATTGAGTTGTAAATAAATAGAGGTGTGATGATCATCATTTTCTAGAGCATTGTCCCAAGTGAGGAATTAAAAAAAGGCCATAAAAAAGAGAGAAAGGCTATAGATAAAAAAATGAGAGAAAAAGAGAGAAGGGACAATGCTACTATCCTTTTCCACACTTGTGCTTCAAAGTAGAACCATAATCTTCATGATAGAGAGTCTCTTGTTTTATCACTTTCATATACTAGTGGGAATTTTTCATTATACAACTTGGCTTATATATTCCAACAATGGGCCTCCTCAAGTGCCCTAGGTCTTCGTGAGCAAGCAAGTTGGATGCACACCCACTTAGTTTCTTTTGTTGAGCTTTCATACATTTATAGCTCTAGTGCATCCGTTGCATGGCAATCCCTACTCCTTGCATTAACATCAATCGATGGGCATCTCCATAGACCATTGATTAGCCTCGTTGATGTGAGATCTTCTCCTTTTTGTCTTCTCCACCTAACCCCCATCATCATATTCTATTCCACCCATAGTGCTATGTCCATGGCTCACGCTCATGTATTGCGTGAAGGTTTATAAGTTTGAGATTACTAAAGTATGAAACAATTGCTTGGCTTGTCATCGGGGTTGTGCATGATGAGAGCATTCTTGTGTGACAAAAATGGAGCATGACTAAACTATATGATTTTGTAGGGATGAACTTTCTTTGGCCATGTTATTTTGAGAGGACATAATTGCTTAGTTATTATGCTTTAAGTATTATTATTTTTATGTCAATATGAACTTTTATCTTGAATCTTTCGAATCTGAATATTCATACCACAACTAAGAAAAATTACACTGAAACTATGCCAACTAGCATTCCACATCAAAAATTGTTTTTTATCATTTACCTACTCGAGGACGAGCAGGAATTAAGCTTGGGGATGCCTGATACGTCTCCAACGTATCTATAATTTTTGATTGCTCCATGCTATATTATCTATTGTTTTGGACTATATTGGGCTTTATTTTCCACTTTTATATTATTTTTGGGACTAACCTATTGATAGGAGGCCCAGCCCAGAATTGCTGTTTTTACCTATTTCAGTGTTTCGAAGAAACGGAATATCAAATGGAGTCCAATTGACCTGAAACTCCACAAAACCTGTTTTTGGACCAGAAGAAGCCTACGGAGTACCGGAGCTGCACCAGGGGAGTCCCGGGCTGCCCACGAGGGTGGGGGGCTCGCCCACCCCCCTAGGGCGCGCCCCCTACCTCATGGACAACCCGGAGGTCCACTGACGTACTTCTTTCACCCATATATACCCACGTACCCTAAAACTTCCGAAGAACAGAATAGATCTGGAGTTCCACGGCCGCAAGCCTCTGTAGGCACCAAAAGTCATTCGGGACCCTGTTCCGGCACCCTGCTGGAGGGGGGAACCCTCACCGGTGGCCATCTTCATCATCCCGGCGCTCTCCATGATGAGGAGGGAGTAGTTCACCCTCGGGGCTGAGGGTATGTACCAGTAGCTATGTGTTTGATCTCTCTCTCTCTCTCTCTCTCTCTCTCTCTCTCTCTCTCTCTCTCTCTCGTGTTCTTGATTTGGCACGATCTTGATGTATATCGTGAGCTTTGCTATTGTAGTTGGATCTTATGTTGCTTCTCCCCCTCTACTCTCTTGTAATGGATTGAGTTTTCCCTTTGAAGTAATCTTATCGGATTGAGTCTTTAATGATTTGAGAACACTTGATGTATGTCTTGCCATGTGTATCTGTGGTGACAATGGGATATCACGTGATTCACTTGATGTATGTTTTGGTGATCAACTTGCGGGTTCCGCCCATGAACCTATGCATAGGGGTTGGCACACGTTTTTTGTCTTGACTCTCTGGTAGAAACTTTGGGACACTATTTGAGGTTCTATGTGTTGGTTGAATAGATGAATCTGAGATTGTGTGATGCATATCGTATAATCATACCCATGGATACTTGAGGTGACATTGGAGTATCTAGGTGACATTAGGGTTTTGGTTGATTTGTGTCTTAAGGTGTTATTCTAGTACGAACTCTAGGGCTGTTTGTGACACTTATAGGAATAGCCCAACGGATTGATTGGAAAGAATAACTTTGAGGTGGTTTTGTACCCTACCATAATCTCTTCGTTTGTTCTCCACTATTAGTGACTTTGGAGTGACTCTTTGTTGCATGTTGAGGGATATTTATATGATCCAATTATGTTATTATTGTTGAGAGAACTTGCACTAGTGAAAGTATGAACCCTAGGCCTTATTTCCTAGTATTGCAATACCGTTTGTGCTCACTTTTATCATTAGTTACCTTGATGTTTTTATATTTTTCAGATTACAAAAACCTATATCTACCATCCATATTGCACTTGTATCACCATCTCTTCGCCGAACTAGTGCAAATATACAATTTTCCATTGTATTGGGTGTGTTGGGGACACAAGAGACTCTTTGTTATTTGGTTGCAGGGTTGCTTGAGAGAGACCATCTTCATCCTATGCTCCCATGGATTGATAAAGCTTAGTTCATCCACTTGAGGGAAATTTTCAACTGTCCTACAAACCTCTGCACTTGGAGGCCCAACAACGTCTACAAGAAGGTTGTGTAGTAGACATCACGCCCTCCAATGGATAGCATTGCTCCCGCTCCACCTCCAGCTCTTCTCCTCTTTTCCTCTGTCCTGCCAGGTCCATCCGCACAACACTAGGGGACGTGAGATCCCAGTGTGAGTATTAATTGATTTAATATTTGTGTGTAAACTTTCAAGCAAGCATCTCCCAATTCCCATCTAATATTCTAAACTTGAACAGATTTGGACAGACGATCTTGAGTTCTTCACATTGGGTAATGGCAACCTGGACGGAGCTCTATCCTATATCGAGGCTAATTTCCTCTGATCTATGCCATGTCCATCTCTTTTTCTGCAACATCGTGGTGGAGAAAGTGGGTGCTGTTCGGGGAAGAAGAGAGGTCACCATTATGGGGGAAAGGATGCACTGGGAAGGAAAGGATGCAGCCGAGGCAAGCAACTGCCCTGGTGCGCGTTGTGGAGCCGATGAAGGCGGCTGCTATTGTTGTCAGTGCCGCGCTTCTACTAGATGGAGCAGCAAGTTCTTGCAGATGTGCTACTGAGGTATATACATAAAGAGAGAGAGGCGGATAGCTGTGAGAAGAGAGATGAGATAAGATTTGTTTATTCTATCTGCTGATGTTCCTTATGCAGTTCGTTTCTGCTGTGTAGATGAGAGATGTGGAGAGAGAGATTGTGTTGTGTACTGCTTGCCCATGTAATATTTATTTATGATTGATTTGTTTCTTTTTTTATGATAGGCACAATGATGATATGATACATGGATTTATTGAGTGAAAAATACAATCACACTGATGTACATTTGAAGCGGCGGAGGTACGCGCCAGAGTTAATGTTAATCTTAATTCATATTAGCCTTTTTGATTGCACGCTCTATGTCGTGTTAGAGTATTTTAATGGATCGCAGGGATGCAGTGGTGTTGATAGTGGCTAGGAGACATTTGCACACAAGTCATGTTGTGAGATGATGCATTGGCTCGAGTCCTTCTTCCCGGCAAAGATCCTCAACTCAAGTAATCCCCGCCTTCGTTATTCGTAAACATTTTTATTTAGTTATATTTATGGAACACACACTTAATCTTAAATATATCTTTCATTTACTACATCGTAAAATATGTCTAGGTAACTAACTGAATCATGACAATTGTTGTTTACTCCGCACTGAAGAACCGGCTTTCTGCTATAAATATACATGTACAAACTCCTTAATCTCCCCGTGCAGTTGAGATATGCTCCAAAGTTAATGTTAATTCATATCAGCCTTTTGATTGCATGCTCTATGTCGTGTTAGATGACTTTAATGGATTGCGGGGATGTGGTGGTGTTGATAGTGGTCTAGGAGATATTTGCACCCAAGTCATGCCATGAGATGATGCATTGACTAGTCTCCTTCCTCCTGGCGAAGATCCTCATCTCAAGTAATCCTCACCTTCGTTATTTTTAAACATGTTTTATTTAGTTGTATTTCTGGAACACTCACTTAATCCTAAATATCTTGGAACATACACTTAATCATAAATATGTCTTTCTTTTACTACACCCTAAACTATGTCTAGGTAGCCAACTGATTCATAACAATTGTTGCTTACTCCATACTGAAGCACACATATATTTTTATAAATATACATATAGAAAATCCATAATATCCCCGTGATCTTAAATAAGACAAGCACATAAGCAAAACCTGCTTCTATTGGAGAAGCAAGCGCAAGGCAATATTTGTTGTAATGCGGTCATATACGACGTATGCTTGTACTTGTGAATTATAATGATATTTTGATCAGTCTCTTCGGTGCCTAAATATATGAGTTGTTGTTCTGTGGCAAAACATGTCCACATACACTTGATAAAGCTTACTCCCTCCGTCCCATGTTATAAGAAGTTTTTGCATAGCTTGCAAAACGTCTTATATTGTTGGACGGAGGGAGTAATTGTTTCCTCTGTTGCAATGCACGGGCCTATGTGCTAGTACACACACACACACACACACATTTGAAAATACTTTCAACAAGCATACTGATAGAGGCTAAGGTGTCCCGATGTTTTGATGAGATGGAGGCTATCATTTTCTGTGGGAGTCGACCTTGACGATCCGACTACGAACTTGCGAGACGTCGCGCCTTAGCAATCGCTAAACCAACTTCCGAGGGTTATTGACCACGCCGGAGCACGATCAACCTGACCACAAGGGTCTGTTTCCTGCGAGCAAACGAAGAACAAGCAAGAAACTGAAATTGCAATCGGGATATTGCGAATATAAGATGAAAGCTTTATTGATCAAGGTGGGGTTCTGTGACGTCTTGGTCTGGTCGTTGGACACAAACGAAGTACGCGAAGTTGCAGCTATGGCGAACTTTTAATCTAAACAAAACCCAAAGTCTAAACGACGCCTTAAGGGCTGTATATATGGAGGAAGAGGGGGGGAATTTCGTGGCCCTTGAGGGTGGGGTCCGAAACCAACCCTAACTCTTGTTTCCCCACACATACGGACTCTAAAAATAGCCTATACTTAAGTATTTAGAAATTACATGGGCCTGGCCCATTGATAAGGTGACGCAGCACCTAGAATAGCCTATGGACGAATATTATGAAGTGGCATCTTGTATATTTCGTCCAAGGCTTCATGCACTCCTTATGGCGGCTTCAAAGTCCTGAAATCATCACTTGTAACTCCGTTCTTGATCCCCTTGCGCATGCCATCAACTCCATGCGTCTTCTTGCTCGAATGTTCATCCTTCTCCAAGCTAGGCCCTTCATTTGTAAGCAAAACAAATGTATCCAATTTAGGCAGCATCATAATCTCATGAACATTAGAATCATTACCAAGAAACGAAAGTACCTGGTAATTTAATTGGCGTGCGCGATCTCTAGTAATTGGTCCAGTATATGTAACAGTAGGGGTTGTGGGTGTAACAATGGTATTGATGTCCTCACCATCCTCCCCTTCTTGAAATGAAGTCGTCCTCGACGGAAGCAGATCTTCCTCACCCAAATAAGGCTTCAAATCTGCAATGTTAAAAGTGGGACTAACCCCAAAATCTACAGGTAGCTCAAGTTTATATGCATTATCATTTATTTTCTCTGACACCTTAAAAGGACCATTAGCACGTGGCATTAGCTTTGATTTGCGCAGATTAGGAAATCTATCTTTACGCAAATATAACCAAACAAGATCTCCAGGCGCAAACACAACATGTTTTCTACCCTTATCTCCAGCAAGTTTATATTTTGCATTCCTACGCTCAATGTTTTCCTTAGTTAACTCATGCATTTTTAAAATCAATTCAGAACGTTCTTTAGCATCAAAATTAACCTTCTCTGAAGATGGAAGAGGCAACAAATCAATAGGTGCACGAGGTAGGAAACCATACACAATTTCAAAAGGGCACATCTTAGTAGTAGAATGCAATGAACGATTATAAGCAAATTCAATATGAGGCAAGCATTCTTCCCACATTTTCTTGTTATTCTTCAAAACAGCCCTAAGCATAGTAGACAATGTTCTATTGACTACTTCAGTTTGTCCATCGGTTTGGGGGTGACAAGTAGTACTAAAAAGCAGCTTAGTCCCCAACTTAGCCCATAAACATCTCCAAAAGTGGCTAAGCGATTTAGTATCACGATCTGAAACAATAGTATTTGGCACACCATGTAAGCGAATAATTTCACGAAAGAACAAATCAGCAACATTAACAGCATCATCGCTTTTATGACATGGTATAAAGTGTGCCATTTTCGAGAACCTATCCACGACAACCAATATGCTATCCCTCCCCTTCTTTGTTCGAGGTAAACCTAAAACAAAGTCCATAGATATATCCTCCCAAGGAACACTAGGTACAGGCAAAGGCATATATAAACCATGAGGATTGAGTCGTGACTTAGCTCTTTGACATGTAGTGCAGCGAGCAACAAAACGCTCAACATCCCGTCTCATCTTTGGCCAAAAGAAATGTGTAGCAAGTATATCCTCCGTCTTCTTCACGCCAAAGTGTCCCATTAATCCTCCTCCATGCGCCTCCTGCAACAACAAAGACGAACGGAGCTAGCTGGAATGCATAGCTTGTTAGCACGAAACACAAATCCATCGTTAAGAACGAACTTGTTCCAAGTTCTCCCTTCCTTACAATTCTGCAATACATCTTTACATTCAGCATCATGAACATATTGATCTTTGATGGTCTCCAAACCAAATATTTTAAAGTCAAGTTGTGAAAGCATAGGATAACGACAAGACAAGGCATCAGCAATAACATTTTCTTTACCCTTCTTGTGTTTAATGACATAAGGGAAAGTCTCAATGAATTCAACCCATTTAGCATGTCTACAGTTCAGTTTTGCTTGACTTTTAATGTGTTTCAAAGATTCATGATCAGAATGTATAACAAATTCCTTGGGCCATAAATAATGTTGCCATGTTTCTAAGGTCCGAACAAGAGCATATAATTCTTTATCATAAGTAGAATAGTTCAGACTAGGCCCACTCAATTTTTCAGAAAAGTATGCAACAGGTTTTCCATCTTGTAATAACACACCTCCTAATCCAATTCCACTAGCATCACATTCAAGCTCAAAAGTCTTATTGAAATTAGGAAGTTGGAGTAAAGGAGCATGTGTCAACTTATCTTTCAATACCGTGAAGGCTCCTTCCTGTGCGGTACCCCAAACAAAAGGCACATCCTTCTTTGTAAGCTCGTTGAGAGGTGCAGCAATGGTGCTGAAATCTCTCACAAAACGCCTATCGAAACCATCGAGGCCAAGGAAACTCCTCACTTGTGTGACCGTTTTGGGCTGCGACCAACTCTCAATAGCTTCAATCTTGGCTTTATCAACTTCAATTCCCTGTGGAGTAACAACATAGCCAAGAAAAGTGATGAGGACATCAATACCATTGTTACACCCACAGCCCCTACTGCTACATATACGGGACCAATTACTAGAGCTCGCGCACGCCAATTAAATTATCAGGTACTTTCGTTTCTTGGTAATGATTCTAATGTTCATGAGAATATGATGCTGCCTAAATTGGATACATTTGTTTTGCTTACAAATGAAGGGCCTAGCTTGGAGAAGGATGAACAGTGGAGCAAGAACAAGCGTGGAGATGATGGCATGCGCAAGGGGAACAAGAACAGAGTTACAAGTGATGATTTCAGGACTTTGAAGCCACCATAATGGGTGCATGAAGCCTTGGACGAAATATACAAGATGCCACTTCATAAATTTCGTCCCGAGGCTATTATAGGTGCTGCGTCACCTTTTATTGGGCCAGGCCCATGTAATTTCGAAATACATAAGTATAGGCTATTTTTAGAGTCCGTATGTGTGGGGAAACAAGAGATAGGGTTGATTTCGGACCCCTCCACCAAGGGCCACGAAATTCCCCCTCTCTTCCTCCATATATACAGCCCTTAGGGCACCGTTTAGACTTTGGGTTTTGTTTAGATTAAAAGTTCGCCATAGCTGCAACTTCGCGTACTTCGTTTGTGTTCAACGACCAGACAAAGGCGTCACAGAACCCCACCTTGATCAATAAAGCTTTCATCTTATATTCGCAATATTCAGATTGCAATGTTAGTTTCTTGCTTGTTCTTCGTTTGCTCGCAGGAAACAGACCCTCGTGGTCAGGTTGATCGTGCTCCGGCGTGGTCAATAACCTCTCGGAGTTGGTTTAGCGATTGCTAAGGCGCGACGTCCTCGCACGTTCGTAGTCGGATCGTCAAAGTCGACTTCCACCAAAGCGATATCCATCATCTCATCGAAAGACGGGACACCTTTGCCTCTATCAAGTGGTATCAGATTTCCAGGTTGCTCAGTGATATTTTACAGTTTTTCGTAGTTTAGATCGAGTCTGTTCTTCATACCTACAGTCCACGAAAAAGCCACACAAAAAAATAGGGTTAGTTCATCATATCCGAACCAATCTGAGCCTTTGCATAATCTTTTTAGGGTTTTGCTTTGTTGAATTTGCAGTTGCATCGTCGTGTCTAGTTGCTGGTCTTAGCGTTAGTCTTTTAGAGTTTTGAGTTCTGGTCATAAGTTGTCACGACGCCACCGCACCATCGTCATCGCCCCTGTCACCTACCACCACCGCTCCGAATCCGTATCCATATACCACCACCAATCCGTGTCCATATACCACCACCGATCCATATCCATATACTACCACCGCTACCACCACCGCTGCCATATACCACCACCATATATCCACCATCAATCTGAGTTCCTTGCATATTAGGTTTGTTTTCGAGATCCATCTAGTTTCCGATTCGTGTTTCCTTGCGGGAGTAGGTTTCGGAAAAAAAATTGGTCGAATTTTTTTTCGAAAACGCATTTTTCGAAAAAAATTCTGGCTATCCTATTTTTAGGTGTTTCTGAGTGTTTTGAGACAGGTGCCATTATAGGAAGTTTTTTTTGGCCCGTTTCCATATTTTGGGTCCGGGCAATCGAAAAAAAAAAATTGGTCGAAAAAATTTCGTGCCCATCCTGTCAGTTTGACCTGGGAAGAGTTTTGAGACACTCGCCATTATAGTGATTTTTCGCAAAAAAAAGCAGCGCAAAAAAAAGAGCGAAAAAAAATCCAGAGTGTGCTTTTCCCTTGTTTACGTGCCGCGCCGTGATTTTGTTGGTGTTCTAGGCTCGCGTCTCTAGCACAGTCTAGCCTAGGACCAGCACCGTACCGTCATTGAGCGTTTATTCAACTTTGCATCTCTGAATTGATTATTGCTGACCCATTTGCTACCATATTATAAGCCTTCCCAGCTCCACATACATCTACGTCGTGTGTTTGACTCTCCCTGGTAATCGCTCTATCCAAGCTTTGAGAGTTTTTGACTACAACGGTTGCCGATCACCGCCTGCTGCTGGGTAAGAACTGGTAAGAATTTGTGATTTGCTTGACAGATTTGTGACACCCACCACCACCTCTTGTTAGTAGTCTGTAGGATCATATTCTTGTGTGTTTCTATTGCTGCTAACCATGCCAGGATCACAAGCCGACGAGACTGACTGGGAGAACATGATGAATAAGGATTTGCATGATAAATTTCAGCAAATGATGAGTGGACAGGTGCAAGATGTGCTAAACAGATTTGAAGAGGCCATGGAGAAGATAGATGGCATGGAGAAGACATTCGAAACAAAGCTCGATAACAAGTTTAATGAATTGCTCGTGCGTCTTCCACCACCACCACCCGCTGCACCTAACGCACCTCTCCAACAACAACAACAACAACGACTACCTCCACATCGCGAAACAGACCTTCGCCGAGCGAGCCGTGTTCCTCTTGCGTTTGGCCAAACTGTTGGTGCTGCTGTTGATACTTCTGTGGCTCCTGCTACTGATGCGGAGGAGGATGATTATGTGGGAGATTATGAGGATGAGGTTGATCAAAATCAGCACTACGTGCAGCCACCTGCACCACCACCACCAGGTCGACCTCAGGTATATATTCGTAATGGTAGGCCTGCACCACCACCTCAGGTACGAGATGATGTCCATATTCCTAAACTGAAATTGAATATTCCACCATTTGAGGGTAGATATGTTCCTGATATATATCTTACTTGGGAGTTAGAAACTGAACAACGATTTACATGTTTACAATATCCTGAGGAGAGACGAGTTGCTGCTGCTGTTTGTGCTTTCACTAGTTTTGCATGTGTATGGTGGTCTGAACATTGTAGATTATATCCTATTCCAACTACTTGGGCTCCTTTGAAAACTGCTATGCGTACTCGTTGGGTTCCACCATATTATCAACGTGAATTGCTTCAAAAATTACAGTGCTTAAGACAAGGAAAAAATTCTGTAGAAGAATATTATCAGGAATTACAAACTGGCATGATTAGATGTGGTATTGTTGAGGAGAATGAAGCTATGCTTGCACGTTTTCTGGGTGGATTAAATAGAGAGATTCAGACCATTCTAGACTATAAGGAGTATACTAATATCACTCTTTATTCCATCTTGCTTGTAAAGCTGAACGTGAAGTGCAGGATCGACAAGCATTGGCGCGAACTAACTTTTCTGCAGGCCGACCTTCATCATGGACACCGCATGCATCTTCTACTTCAACTGCACCAGCACCTCAATCACGTGCCTCCTCCAGTCGTGATACAAGAAAACAGGCACAACCACCATTATCTGCCAAGAGCGCACCTGCTGGGCCTGCACAGAGTTCTTGTTCTTCCATGGCATCAACAGGGCACACAAGTGATATTATTTGTCGTCGTTGTAAGGGAGGAGGTCATTATGCAAGAGAATGCAAATCTCCGCGTGTGATGATTGCTACCGCGGATGGTGGATATGAGTCCGCTAGTGACTATGATGAGGAGACTTTGGCTCTTATTACACGTGAAGAACATGGTGGAGATGATTCTGATCATGAGACGCAATACATGGCTCCTGAAGACGCTGACAGGTATGAATGTTTAGTTGCTCAACGTGTTTTGAGTGTGCAGGTCACACAAGCTGAGCAAAATCAGAGGCACAATTTGTTCCATACCAAGGGAGTTGTGAAAGAATGTTCTGTGCGCGTCATCATAGATGGAGGGAGCTGCAACAACTTGGCTAGCATGGAGATGGTGGAGAAGCTTTCTCTCGCCACAAGACCACATCCACATCCTTACTACATCCAATGGTTCAACAACAGCGGCAAGGTTAAGGTAACACGTACTGTTCGTGTGCATTTTAGTATATCTACATATGCTGATTATGTTGATTGTGATGTGGTACCTATGCAAGCATGTTCCTTATTACTTGGTAGACCATGGCAATTTGATAAAAATTCTGTACACCATGGTAGAAACAATCAGTATACTCTTGTTCATAAGGATAAAAATATTACTTTGCTTCCTATGACTCCTGATTCTATTTTGAAAGATGATATTAATAGAGCTAATAAAGCAAAACAAGAGAAGAATAAGAGTGAAAATCAGATTGTGGCAAAAGAATTTGAGTAACAAATGAAGCCTAATAATAAACCATCTAGTGTTGCTTCTGAAATTAAATTGAAAAGTGCATGTTTATTTGCCACCAAATCTGATATTGATGAGCTAGATTTCGGCAAATCTGTTTGCTATGCTTTTGTGTGCAAAGAGGCATTATTTTCATTCGAGGACGTGCCTTCCTCTTTGCCTCCTGCTATCACTAACATTTTGCAGGAGTTCGCTGACGTCTTTCCACAAGACGTGCCACCGGGATTACCACCTATTCGAGGGATTGAGCATCAGATCGACCTAATTCCCGGTGCTTCACTGCCAAACCGTGCGCCATACCGTACCAATCCAGAGGAGACGAAGGAGATTATGCGTCAAGTACAAGAGCTTCTCGACAAAGGTTATATACGTGAATCCCTTAGTCCTTGTGCTGTTCCTATTATTCTAGTGTCGAAAAAGGATGGTACATCGCGTATGTGTGTTGATTGTAGAGGCATTAATAATATTACTATTCGTTATCGTCATCCTATTCCTAGGCAAGATGATATGCTTGATGAATTGAGTGGCTCTACAATATTCTCCAAAGTTGATTTGCGTAGTGGATACCATCAAATTCGTATGAAATTGGGGGATGAATGGAAAACAACATTTAAAACTAAGTTTGGATTATATGAGTGGTTAGTCATGCATTTTTGGTTAACTAATGCGCCTAGTACTTTCATGAGACTAATGAACGAAGTTTTACGTGCTTTCATTGGACGATTTGTGGTAGTCTATTTTGATGATATACTGATTTATAGCAGATCTTTGGAAGAACATTTGGAACATTTACGTGTTGTTTTTATTGCTCTACGTGATGCACGTTTGTTTGGTAACCTTGGGAAGTGCACCTTTTGCACCGACCGAGTATCTTTTCTTGGCTATGTTGTTACTCCACAGGGAATTGAAGTTGATAAAGCCAAGATTGAAGCTATTGAGAGTTGGCCGCAGCCCAAAACGGTCACACAAGTGAGGAGTTTTCTTGGCCTCGCTGGATTCTATAGGCGTTTTGTGAGAGATTTCAGCACCATTGCTGCACCTCTCAATGAGCTTACAAAGAAAGATGTGCCTTTTCTTTGGGGTACCGCACAGGAAGAAGCCTTCTCGGTATTGAAAGATAAGTTGACACATGCTCCTTTACTCCAACTTCCTGATTTTAATAAGACTTTTGAGCTTGAATGTGATGCTAGTGGAATTGGATTAGGAGGTGTGTTATTACAAGATGGCAAACCTGTTGCATACTTTTCTAAAAAATTGAGTGGGCCTAGTCTGAATTATTCTACTTATGATAAAGAATTATATGCTCTTGTTCGGACTTTAGAAACATGGCAACATTATTTATGGCCCAAAGAATTTGTTATACATTCTGATCATGAATCTTTGAAACATATTAAAAGTCAAGCAAAACTGAATCGTAGACATGCTAAATGGGTTGAATTCATTGAGACTTTCCCTTATGTCATTAAACACAAGAAGGGAAAAGAAAATGTTATTGCTGATGCATTGTCTCGTCGCTATACTATGCTTTCACAACTTGACTTCAAAATATTTGGTTTGGAGACCATCAAAGATCAATATGTGCATGATGCTAATTTCAAAGATGTAATGCAGAATTGTAAAGAAGGAAGAATGTGGAACAAGTTTGTCGTTAACGATGGATTTGTGTTTCGTGCTAACAAGCTATGCATTCCAGCTAGCTCCGTTCGTCTTTTGTTGTTGCAGGAGGCACATGGAGGAGGATTAATGGGACACTTTGGCGTGAAGAAGATGGAGGACGTACTTGCTACACATTTCTTTTGGCCAAAGATGAGACGGGATGTTGAGCGTTTTATTGCTCGATGCACTACATGTCAAAAAGCTAAGTCACGACTCAATCCTCATGGTTTATATATGCCTTTGCCTGTACCTAGTGTTCCTTGGGAGGATATATCTATGGACTTTGTTTTAGGTTTACCTTGAACAAAGAAGGGGAGGGATAGCATATTTGTTGTCATGGATAGATTCTCGAAAATGGCACACTTTATACCATGTCATAAAAGCGATGATGCTGTTAATGTTGCTGATTTGTTCTTTCATGAAATTATTCGCTTGCATGGTGTGCCAAATACTATTGTTTCAGATCGTGATACTAAATTTCTTAGCCACTTTTGGAGATGTTTATGGGCTAAGTTGGGGACTAAACTGCTTTTTAGTACTACTTGTCACCCCCAAACTGATGGACAAACTGAAGTAGTCAATAGAACGTTGTCTACTATGCTTAGGGCTGTTTTGAAGAATAATAAGAAAATGTGGGAGGAATGCTTGCCTCATATTGAATTTGCTTATAATCGTTCATTGCATTCTACTACTAAGATGTGCCCTTTTGAAGTTGTGTATGGTTTCCTACCTCGTGCACCTATTGATTTGTTGCCTCTTCCATCTTCGGAGAAGGTTAATTTTGATGCTAAACAATGTGCTGAATTGATTTTAAAAATGCATGAGTTAACTAAGGAAAACATTGAGCGTATGAATGTTAAATATAAACTTGCTGGAGATAAGGGTAGAAAACATGTTGTGTTTGCACCTGGAGATCTTGTTTGGTTACATTTGCGTAAGGATAGATTTCCTGATTTGCGCAAATCAAAGCTAATGCCACGTGCTGATGGTCCCTTTAAGGTGTTAGAGAAAATAAATGATAATGCATATAAACTTGAGCTGCCTGCAGATTTTGGGGTTAGTCCCACTTTTAACATTGCAGATTTGAAGCCTTATTTGGGTGAGGAAGATGAGCTTCCGTCGAGGACGACTTCATTTCAAGAAGGGGAGGATGATGAGGACATCAATACCATTGTTACACCCACAGCCCCTACTGCTACATATACGGGACCAATTACTAGAGCTCGCGCACGCCAATTAAATTATCAGGTACTTTCGTTTCTTGGTAATGATTCTAATGTTCATGAGAATATGATGCTGCCTAAATTGGATACATTTGTTTTGCTTACAAATGAAGGGCCTAGCTTGGAGAAGGATGAACATTGGAGCAAGAACAAGCATGGAGATGATGCTATGCGCAAGGGGAACAAGAACGGAGTTACAAGTGATGATTTCAGGACTTTGAAGCCACCATAATGGGTGCATGAAGCCTTGGACGAAATATACAAGATGCCACTTCATAAATTTCGTCCCGAGGCTATTATAGGTGCTGCGTCACCTTTTTATTGGGCCAGGCCCATGTAATTTCGAAATACATAAGTATAGGCTATTTTTAGAGTCCGTATGTGTGGGGAAACAAGAGATAGGGTTGATTTCGGACCCCTCCACCAAGGGCCACGAAATTCCCCCTCTCTTCCTCCATATATACAGCCCTTAGGGCACCGTTTAGACTTTGGGTTTTGTTTAGATTAAAAGTTCGCCATAGCTGCAACTTCGCGTACTTCGTTTGTGTTCAACGACCAGACAAAGGCGTCACAGAACCCCACCTTGATCAACAAAGCTTTCATCTTATATTCGCAATATCCAGATTGCAATCTTAGTTTCTTGCTTGTTCTTCGTTTGCTCGCAGGAAACAGACCCTCGTGGTCAGGTTGATCGTGCTCCGGCGTGGTCAATAACCTCTCGAAGTTGGTTTAGCGATTGCTAAGGCACGACGTCCTCGCACGTTCGTAGTCGGATCGTCAAAGTCGACTTCCACCAAAGCGATATCCGTCATCTCATCGAAAGACGGGACACCTTTGCCTCTATCAAAAAGATACTCGGTCGGTGCAAAAGGTGCACTTTCCAAGGTTTCCAAACAAACGTGCATCACGTAGAGCAATAAAAACAGCACGTAAATGTTCCAAATGTTCCTCCAAAGATTTGCTATAAATCAATATGTCATCAAAGTAAACTACCACAAATCGTCCAATGAAAGCACGTAAAACTTCGTTCATTAAGCTCATGAAAGTACTAGGTGCATTAGTTAACCCAAAAGGCATGACTAACCACTCATATAATCCAAACTTAGTTTTAAATGCTGTTTTCCATTCATCACCCAATTTCATACGAATTTGATGGTATCCACTACGCAAATCAACTTTGGAGAATATTGTAGAGCCACTCAATTCATCAAGCATATCATCTAGCCTAGGAATAGGATGACGATAACGAATAGTAATATTATTAATGCCTCTACAATCAACGCACATACGCGACGTACCATCCTTCTTCGGCACTAAAATGATAGGAACAGCACAAGGACTAAGGGATTCACGTATATAACCTTTGTCGAGCAGTTCTTGTACTTGACGCATAATCTCCTTCGTCTCCTCTGGATTGGTACGATATGGTGCACGGTTGGGTAGCGAAGCACCGGGAATTAAGTCAATTTGATGCTCAATCCCTCGAATAGGTGGTAATCCCGGTGGAACGTCTTGTGGAAAGACATCAGCGAACTCCTGCAAAATGTTAGTGACAGCAGGGGGCAAAGAGGAAGTCACGTCCTCGAATGAAAATAATGCCTCTTTGCACACAAAAGCATAGCAAACAGATTTGCTAAAATCTAGCTCATCAATATCAGATTTGGTGGCAAGTAAACATGCACTTTTCAATTTAATTTCAGAAACAACAGTAGATGGTTTATTATTAGGCTTCATTTGGTGCTCAAATTCTTTTTCCACAATCTGATTTTCACTCTTATTTGTCTCCTATTTTGCTTTATTAGCTCTATTAATATCATCTTTCAAAATGGAATCAGGAGTCATAGGAAGCAAAGTAATATTTTTATCATTATGAACAAGAGTATACTGATTGTTTCTACCATGGTGTACAGAATTTTTATCAAATTTCCATGGTCTACCAAGTAATAAGGAACATGCTTGCATAGGTACCACATCACAATCAACATAATCAGCATATGTAGAGATACTAAAATGCACACGAACAGTACGTGTTACCTTAACCTTGCCGCTGTTGTTGAACCATTGGATGTAGTAAGGATGTGGATGTGGTCTTGTGGTGAGAGATAGCTTCTCCACCATCTCCATGCTAGCCAAGTTATTGCAGCTCCCTCCATCTATGATCACGCGAACAGAACGTTCCTTCACAACTCCCTTTGTATGGAACAAATTATGCCTCTGATTTTGCTCAGCTTGTGTAACCTGCACACTCAAAACACGTTGAGCAACTAAACATTCATACCTGTCAGCATCTTCAGGAGCCATGTATTGCGTGTCATGATCAGAATCGTCTCCACCGTGTTCTTGACGTGTAATAAGAGCCAAAGTCTCCTCATCATAGTCACTAGCGGACTCATACCCACCATCCTCAGTAACAATCATCACACGCTTAGATGGGCATTCTCTCGCAAAATGACCTCCACCCTTGCAACATCGACAAATAATATCATGTGTTTGCCCTGTTGATGCCATGGATGAAGAAGAGCTCTTTGCAGGCCCAGAAGGTGTGCTCTTGGCAGATAGTGGTGATTGTGCCTGCTTTATTGTATCACGGTTGGAGGTGGCAGCCGACGGAGGCGCCGGTGTAGCAGAACGTGTGGAAGTAGATGATGCACGTGGTGTCCATGATGAAGGTCGACCTGCAGAAAAGTTAGTCCGCACCAATGCCTGTCGATCCTGCACTTCACGTTCAGCTTTACAAGCAAGATGGAATAAACGAGTGATATTAGTATACTCCTCATACTCTAGAATCGTCTGAATTTCTCTATTTAATCCACCCATAAAACGTGCAAGCATAGCTTCATTCTCCTCAACAATACCACATCTAATCATGCCAGTTTGTAATTCCTGATAATATTCTTCTACAGAATTTTTTCCCTGTCTTAAGCGCTGCAATTTTTGAAGTAATTCACGTTGATAATATGGTGGAACCCAACGAGTACGCATAGCAGTTTCCAAAGCAGCCCAAGTAGCCGGAATAGGATATAATCTACAATGCTCAGACCACCAAACACATGCAAAACTAGTGAACGCACAAACAGCAGCAGGAACACGTCTCTCCTCGGGATATTGTAAACATGTAAATCGTTGTTCAGTTTCTAACTCCCAACTAAGATATATATCAGGAACATATCTACCCTCAAATGGTGGAATATTCAATTTTAGTTTAGGGAGATGGTCATGATCTCATACCTGAGGGTGAGCCCTACCATTGCCATTATTTGCATGTGGACGACCTGGTGGTTGCTGTGCTGGTGCTGGCACGTAGTTCTGATTTTGATCAACCTCATCCTCATAATCTCCCACATAATCATCCTCCTCCACATCAGCAGTAGGTGCCACAGAAGTATCAACAGCAGCACCAGCAGTTTGGCCCGACTGAAGAGGGACACGGCTCGCTCGGCGGAGGGCTGTTTCCCGACGTGGAGGTAGTCGATGTTGTTGCTGTTGTTGCAGACGTGCGGCAGGAGCAGCCGGTGGCGGTGGTGGAAAACGCGAAAGCAATTCAGCAAACTTGTTATCGAGCTTTGTTTCAAACGTCTTCTCCATGCCATCTATCTTCTCCATGGCCTCTTCAAATTTGTTTATCACATCTTGCACCTGTCCACTCATCATTTGCTGAAACGTATCATGAATCTCCTTGTTCGTCAAGTTCTCCCAGTCAGTCTCGTCGGCTTGTGATCTTGGCATGGTTAGCAGCAATAGAAATACACAAGAATATGATCCTACAGACTACTAACAAGTGGTGGTGGTGGCGGGTGTCACAAATCCGTCAAGCAAATCTCAAATTCTTACCAGTTCTTACCCAGCAGCAGGCGGTGATCGGCAACCGTTGTAGTCAAAACTCTCAAAAGCTTGGATAGAACGATTGCCAGGGAGAGTCAAACGCACGACGTAGATGTATGTGGAGCTGGGAAGGCTTATAGTATGGTAGCAAAAAGGGTCAGCAATAATCAATTCAGAGATGCAAAGTTGAATAAACGCTCAACGACGGTACTGTGCTGGTCCTAGGCTAGACCGTGCTAGAGACGCGAGCCTAGAACACTAACAAAATCACGGCGCTGCATGCAAATAAGGGAAAAGCACACTCTGGAACTCTTTTTTTTCGCTCTCTTTTTTTTGTGCTCCTTGTTTTTTGCGCTCCTCTTTTTTTTTGCGAAAAATCACTATAATGGCGAGTGTCTCAAAACTCTTCCCTCGTCAAACTGATAGGATGGGCACGAATTTTTTTTCACTTTTTTTTCGGAAATCAGGGCAGCGACGACGAAAAAGTGCGACAAAAAATCACTATGATGGCACGTGGCTCAAAAGACTCAGAAAAGCCTAAAAATAGGATAGGGAAAAAATTTGCCCATGAAAATTTTGGCCTAAAAACTGCCCGGGGGTCTCCTTTGACAGTCAACTTTGGTGGCAGTCAACTTTGACGATCCGACTACGAACGTGCGAGACGTCGCGCCTTAGCAATCGTAAACCATCTTCCGAGGGTTATTGACCACGCCGGAGCACGATCAACCTGACCACGAGGGTCTGTTTCCTGCGAGCAAACGAAGAACAAGCAGGAAACTAAAATTGCAATCGGGATATTGCGAATATAAGATGAAAGCTTTATTGATCAAGGTGGGGTTCTATGACGTCTTGGTCTGGTCGTTGGACACAAATGAAGTACGCGAAGTTGCAACTATGGCGAACTTTTAATCTAAACAAAACCCAAAGTCTAAACGACGCCTTAAGGGTTGTATATATGGAGGAAGAGGGGGGGAATTTCGTGGCCCTTGAGGGTGGGGTCCGAAACCAACCCTAACTCTTGTTTCCCCACACATACGGACTCTAAAAATAGCCTATACTTAAGTATTTCGAAATTACATGGGACTGGCCCATTGGTAAGGTGACGCAGCACCTAGAATAGCCTATGGACGAATATTATGAAGTGGCATCTTGTATATTTCGTCCAAGGCTTCATGCACTCCTTATGGCGGCTTCAAAGTCCTGAAATCATCACTTGTAACTCCGTTCTTGATCCCCTTGCGCATGCCATCAACTCCATGCGTGTTCTTGCTCCAATGTTCATCCTTCTCCAAGCTAGGCCCTTCATTTGTAAGCAAAACAAATGTATCCAATTTAGGCAGCATCATAATCTCATGAACATTAGAATCATTACCAAGAAACGAAAGTACCTGGTAATTTAATTGGCGTGCGCGAGCTCTAGTAATTGGTCCAGTATATGTAACAGTAGGGGCTGTGGGTGTAACAATGGTATTGATGTCCTCATCACATACCAACACATATACATGCATACCAAATCATATGGTTTCATGGAGTTCATCCATATATACATAGATAGTTTCACATTGTTCATCAATACAAATGAAGACAAGAACTAAACACTAGCAGTACATCAATGCCGCATCCATGAAGTGAATCAAACCTGCAAAAAATGGGAGTAAGAAAGTTAGAGTCTTCTTCTTCTTCTTCTTCTTCTAGTCTTCTTCTCCTTCTTCTTCTTCTAGTCTTCTTCTTCTTCTCCTCCTTTATCTTTTTATCCCTTTCCTCCTCATTCTCATTCTTCTTCTTTTATTCTTTCTTTTTTCTTCTCTTTCTTCTTCTATTCTTTCTTTTTCTTCTCTTTCTTCTTCTATTCTTTCTTTTTCTTCTCTTTCTTGTTTTCTTCTTGTTATTCCTTATTTGTGTCATTTTAGAGCTAACATAGGTAATTATGCTTTTTTTGGCCAACTAAGCTTATAGTTGAGCTAACGACCTCAACTATGATTATGACAATGAATGGTGGGTAGCAAGTGGTGGAAATTGATGGATCACCTTGATAGAGGCGAGGGTGTGCCAATGTTTCGATGAGATGGCTATCGTTTTGTCAGGACCCCGACTCGATGTCACATCGATCTAGCCGGTAACACCTCATATCACTTTGCGGCCTCACGCACGGTATCCCCACGGGTGTCGTCTTACCTTTTCCCGGGACCGTTTGCGCCTTTTGGCTCACGTATATGATAGTGTCGCTAGCATCCATATGATAAGGAGCCCGGGCTGACATGACTAGTCGTAAACCCAAAGTGGCACAGACTTACAGGGACAGGCATCCATGACCCAGCTTCGAACGTGTCGGTCATCAGCAAGTGGGTCCAGGCTGTAGCACTGGGCTAGCAGGACTCCGGTAAACCGGGCTGTAGCGGGCTAACAGGACTCCGGTACTCAAAGCGTGACATTTCCCCGAAGGGACAGACACAGGAACGAAGAAGGACACATGCCGGCCAGCCTAAGTGTTCCAGAGCAGTAGCAAGCTACCATGGCTCAGCGGTAACACTAGGAGACATTTCCCGGTAAGAGAGGCTACTAAAGATAAACAACTAGATAGTCAGATCCCACACATACCAAGCATTTCAATCATACACACAATATGCTCGATATGTGCAAATACAACGAAGCATCACAACATGACTCTACGACACAAGTACTTTATTTAAGGCTCAGGGAGCCATACATAACATACACAAAGGTACGGGTCTCACGACCCAACATACAAGTCATATAGTCATACAAACCAGCAGCGGAAGTACATTGTCTGAGTACAGACAACTAGTAAAATAAAAGAGGCTTGGAAAGCCTAGCTATACTACGTGGTCCTTCACAAGCTCAGGGTCACCACCTAGGTCTTTAGCCTACTCGTTGATGTCAACGTCTACATAGAACCCATCAGAAGGGGTTGCAGCGTCTTCTGTAAAAATGTAGATTATAGCAACATGAGTACAAAGGTACTCAGCAAGACTTACATCAGATCCTAAATACATGCATAGTATCAAGAAGGGTTGGTGGAGTTGTTGCAGCAAGCTAGCTTTGACTCTTGGCTAGACTATCCTACGATACTCCAACTTGAAATGGTTTTGCGCACACGAGTCCACTATTCAACACTTCAATACACTACCGAGGATCCGCCTCCGTCTTCCTACGGAAGAGCCATCCTCGGCACTCACACTTATCTTGAGGCTTTTAATAGTTTCCATTTACTTGTCTATGAACTGTATAGGCAACCAAGTAGTCCTTTACCGCGGACGCGGCTATTCGAATAGATTATGATAACCCTGCAGGGGTGTACTTCTTCATACATGTTTCCACCACTTAGCGTCTGCACACGACATGTGCTCGGCAGACTTCAAGCGAAAGCCGACGTGGGTGTAGACCACGACCTACCTAAACACTCAAGTCTCTAGTCCAGGTTTATCGCCTATCCAGGTTCCATCCGCAGGGAGTCCGGCCGAGGTTTCCCATACGGCCCCGAACGATGTGAACAGGGTTCCCGAGATACCTAACGGGTATTCGGTACACCGTGCCACGTACCTACCGCATCACAGCCCACCCCTACGGTCAGCGCTGTTCACGGCCTCCAGTAGGCTACAAACACCAGAAACTACTTGCAACTCCTGGACAGAGAGCTAGGGTGAATAAGAAGTCGAGCGGGGTCATATTTCAGGGCCCAATGCATGGTAGTAGCTGTATCTTAAATCACACATACAGATCTCAATGCTTAAGGTCGGCTTCAATGAAACAACCCACCATGTACTCCTATATGACCTCTCATCGATACCTTTACCAAATCGTGTTCACCACACCACTCTCATTACCGACATAATCATTTCACTCTAGCCATCACCCAGATGAACCAGACCTGACACGACTCTAAGCATAGCAGGCATAGCAAGGTAGGAACAACACATACATATGGCTCAATCAACTCCTACACATGCTAGAGGGTTTCATCTAGTTACTGTGGCAATGACAGGTCATGCAGAGGAAATGGGTTCAACTACCGTAGCACACAGCAGTTTGAAACGCGTTGTCTTAATGTAGTAAAAGAGAGCAGGAGCGAGAACATGGGATTGTATCGATATGATCAAATGGTTGGTTGCTTGCCTGATGGTTCGATGCACTGATACGGTTCTTCGTTAGGGTAATCACGGTACTCCTCGGAGGCAGAACCTGTCGCAAAGGACACCGATACACAACCATCACCAAACAATGTGCAACAATATGATGCATGCATGAAACATGGCAATATGAGTGTGTTGGGCTAATGCAACTAAGACCAGAAGGGTTTGAACAAATTTGAATCAAAGACTCAAATTTCAAATTCATGCATGGCCTTTTAAAGTGCTTTTCCTTGTTCTGCTTAAAACATCAATTTAGCTTGTTTGATCATGCATGAAAATAGTACAGATGGATAGATTGGATTTTTCTGATCATTTTTCATATATAATTTGTCCAATTTGGAGTTACAGAATAAAAGTTATGGATTTTTGAAGTTTAAATAATATTCTGGAATTTCCTGATTTAAATTAAATCCAGAAATATAAATATTGCGCCAGCATGACGTCAGCATGACGTCAGTGGTCAACTGCGGCTGGCTAGGGTCAAACCTGACGTGTGGGGGCCACACGTCAGTGACAGGGGGGTTTAACAGGGTTAAATTAATCCTAATTAGGGATTAGTGGCGCTGGGGCCCACTGGTCAGTGTCAGGGGGTTAACTAACAGTGATTAGCGCTAATCCTAATTAGCTACAGGGCTGGGCCCACCTGTCAGGGACTCAGGGGGGTCCTGTCGTGGTCAAGGTGGGTCAAACCCACCGGCGACATGACGCCGGTGAGGCCCGAGACGGCGGCGCGATACGGGATCGCGTTACAGGGCACGGGCGAGGCCGTGCTTGGGCTCGTTGGAGAGCTCTTGCTCCCGCGCGTCGAACGGTGGTGGTGGCCGAGCCTGGGGTGGCCGGTACCGACGACGGCGACGACCGTGGCGACTGCCGGAGCTCGGTTGAGCTCGGGGTCGAGGCTACAACGGCTGCGGGGATGCGGGGTTGGCACCTACGGCTTCTACGCGGTGCGGTGAAGACGTGGGTGTGCTCGGTTGGGCGCTACGGTGACTGTGGCCACGACGGCGACATCGCCGGCGGCGTGGAGCTCTCGGCCAAGACGGGGCTAAGGCCTAGAGATCGAACGAGACCAGGGGAGAAGGGGAAAACGACCCGGGGGCTCACCGCAGAGCTGCAGGGATGGTTAGCGGGCTCGGGGACGCGCTGGAGATGGCGAATTCGACGGCGATGATGGTCGGAGCCCGAGGAGGGGAACGGCAACGTGGCGGCGATGCAGGGCTTCCGGAGGCCCGTGGAGCGGTGGGGAGGAAGAGGGGGTCGAGGCGGAGCCTTTGGGCTAGTCGGGGGAGCGAGGGGTGGCCGGTGTCGGCTGCTATGGTGAACGGCGGCGACGGTGGTGTTCGGCCGTGTGAGAGAGAGAGCGAGGGAGAGGAGGGAAGAACCGCGGGAGAGTGAGAGAGAGCAGGGGGGTCGGGACGGCCTACGGGAGTCGTCCACGCGGCAAGGAGCTCGTCGGCAAGCAGGAGGTGGCCGCGCGGCCGTGCGCGTGCGAGCATGCAGCAGCTTCGGGGCGAGGGGAGGAAGACGACGGAGGGCTGCAGTGGTGGGCTAGGCCGCCTGCTGGCTGGGCCGGCCAGCTGGCTGGGCTGCACAGGGAGGAGCCCAGGTAAGCTTCTCCCTTTTATTTATTTTTCTTTTTCTAATTTCTGACATTTGTTTTGATTTAAATAATATATTAAATCATTTATTTAACTTATGCCAATTTTTGCAGGAGCTAGATATATTATTCCAGAGCTCCTTTATAAATGGCATAATATTTGGACATATATTAATATATATAAATAATATATTTCCAATGCAAATAATTATGCATTAATTCCAAATGCCCAAAATAAATACCTATGAGCTCTTAAAAATATTGGTTTGATTTTTATCTCTGTCCAATATTTTCAGAGAGTAACATGAGCATTTTCTTGGACCTTTTTGGAGAAATTTTTATTTGGATCATTTTCAAAAATGATTCTGAGGGTTTCACAAATCCCCATTTCAAGTTTCTGATGAAAGAGTAGACATGATGCAACACTCTAATGCATGACTAGCTAGGGTGTGACAACTCACCCCCACTCAAAAGAATCTCGTCCCGAGATTTGGGTTCCTCCGGGAAGAAGGCGGGATACTCGAGTCGAAGACGATCCTCCCTTTCCCAGGTTGCTTCATCCTCAGAATGGTGCGACCATTGAACTTTGAGAAACTTGATATTATGACGTCGGGTGGTACGTTCGGCTTGATCGAGGATACGAATGGGGTACTCTCGATATGTAAGATTATCTTGGAGATCAAGCGTTTCGTGGTCCACTTCACGGATAGGATCCGAGAAGCAACGCCTGAGTTGAGAAACGTGGAAGACATCGTGGACTCTGGAGAGATGCGGAGGTAGTTCCAACTGGTAGGCAACTTCTCCTCGTTTGGCGAGAATGCGAAAAGGTCCAATGTAACGAGGAGCCAATTTGCCTTTGATACCAAAACGATGGGTTCCCTTCGGAGGGGTGACCCGAAGATAAGCCTTCTCGTCAATCTCGAAAGTCATAGCCTTATGTTTTCGGTCATATTGACTCTTTTGACGAGATTGGGCTGTTTTCACATTTTCATGAACGATGTGAACTTGTTCTTCTGCTTCCTGAATCATATCCGGGCCAAAGAATTGTCTTTCCCCGGTCTCTGACCAGTTAAGGGGTGTTCGACACCGTCGTCCATAGAGAACTTCAAAAGGGGCTTTACCCAGGCTAGATTGATAGCTGTTGTTGTAAGCGAATTCGGCGAATGGAAGGCACTTCTCCTAGTCCATTCTGAATGAGATAACAGAGGCTCGAAGCATGTCTTCTAGAATCTGATTGACGCGTTCCACTTGACCACTCGACTGAGGGTGGAAGGCGGTGCTAAAGGAGAGACGGGTTCCCATAGCATTTTGGAAACTTTCCCAAAATCGAGAGGTGAAAAGACTTCCTCGATCCGAGTTAATTTCCAAAGGAACACCATGGAGGGACACTATTCGGGAGATGTATAAGTCTGCCAGCTGGCTAGCGGTTATACTCTCACGAACAGGTAAGAAATGGGCTACTTTGGAAAGACGATCGACCACGACGAAAATAGCATTATTCCCTCTCTTGGTCCTGGGAAAACCGGTAATGAAATCCATACCAATTTTATCCCATTTCCATTCAGGAATAGCTAAGGGTTGAAGGGTGCCAGCAGGCCGTTGATGCTCTGCTTTTACACGACGACAGACGTCGCAATTTGCAATATACTGAGCAATTTCTCTCTTCATCCTAGTCCACCAGAATCTCTGGCGTAGGTCCTGATACATCTTAGTACTACCGGGATGAATAGTGAGGGGAGATTCATGAGCCTCCTTAAGGATCAACTGCCGTAGATGCTGGTTCTTGGGAACCACTAGACGGTTCTCAAAGTACACAACACCATGATCATTTGTGGAGAAACAACTAGCACCTCCGCTAGCAATGTTCTCTTCGATTTTAGATATTCCCTTATCTCGCTTTTGGGCAGCGATGATTTGATCCGTAAGAGTAGGTTTTGCTACCAAGGTGGAAAGAAAACCTTGAGGAACAATGTGAAGGTTAAGCTTCCGAAATTCCTCATGGAGAAGCGGTTGACTTTGTTGTAACATCAGGTTGTTACAATAAGATTTACGACTTAGCGCATCAGCCATGACGTTGGCTTTCCCTGGGGTGTAGGTTATTCCTAAGTCGAAGTCTGTGATCAACTCCACCCAACGTCTTTGCCTGAGATTCAGATCCGGTTGGGTGAAGATGTACTTCAGACTTTGGTGATCAGTGAATATTTCGCAACGATTACCGAGGAGGTAATGCCGCCAGGTCTTAAGTGCATAGACTACGGCTGCAAGCTCTAGATCATGAGTAGGATAATTCTCCTCATGTGGGTGCAATTGCCGTGAAGCGTAGGCAATTACGTGTCGATCTTTCATGAGAATGCAACCTAGTCCTTGTCGCGAGGCGTCGCAGTAGATAACAAAGTCCTTGGAGAAGTCTGGCGGTACCAGTACGGGAGCAGAGGTCAGGCGTCTTTTCAGTTCCTGAAAGCTGTGCTCACACTGTAGAGTCCATTCGAACTTCTTATCTTTCTTGAGGAGTTCGGTTAGAGGTTTAGCAACCTTGGAGAAGTTCTCGACAAAGCGACGACAATAGCTCGCTAAGCCTAGAAAACTCCGAACTTGCTTGACCGATTCGGGTGGAGTCCAATTAAGGACGGCTTGAACTCGCTCAGGGTTAACAGCAATACCTTTACCAGATATTACATGACCCAGATAGGTCACTTCTGACAACCAGAATTCACATTTAGAAAATTTGGCATAAAGGCGATGCTCTCGAAGTTTCTTCAACACTAGCCTTAGATGTTCGGCATGTTCTTCCTCGTTCTTGGAGTAGATGAGTATATCATCGAGATAAACTATGACGAATTTATCCAGATACTCCATGAAGATTGAGTTCATTAACCGAGAAAAGGTGGCTGGAGCATTGGTTAAACCGAAGGACATGACGGTGTACTCGTATTGGCCATAACGAGTAACAAAGGCCGTTTTAGGAATGTCCCCGTTTCTGATTTTGATTTGATGGTAGCCCAACCTCAAATCCATCTTGGAGAAGACTGAGGATCCAGCGAGCTGATCATACAGGTCGTTGATCCTGGGAAGCGGATATTTGTTCTTGATTGTGACCAAATTGACAGGTCGGTAATCTACAACCATCCGGTCCGTACCATCCTTCTTCTTGACGAAGAGGACGGGGCAAGCCCACGGAGATGAACTAGGTCGGATGAAACCCTTTTTCAAGGACTCATCGAGTTGTTTCTTGAGCTCGGCTAGTTCTAGTGGTGCCATCTTATAGGGTCTTCTAGCAATCGGAACGGTTCCTGGAATGAGGTCTATTACGAATTCAACATCCCTGTCAGGTGGAACACCTGGCAATTCCTCTGGGAAGACATCCGGGAAGTCACGGACTACCGGAATGTCCTCAAGGTCTGGCAAAGGGCTGGCGTTAAGAGAATATAATTGTCGCTTGGCTATTCGGGTCAAGACATTGACTATCTTACCCGAAGGATGGGTGAGTTGAACAGTTCTAGAGAAGCAATCAATTTGGGCATGATGAGCTGACATCCGGTCCATACCCAGAATGATATTAATATCTGAAGATTTAAGGGCTATCAAAGACGCGAGGAAAACAAGTCTGTCGACTTGGATTTCATTTCCATGGCTTACTCTAGAAGTTTGCCATTTGGATCCCGGAGTTTGAATTACCATAGAGGTTGGCATATCACCGAATGCGATGTTATGCAAACGAGCATAATTTTCGGATATAAAAGAATGAGAGGCTCCTGTATCGAAAAGAACAGATGCCGGGTGGCAATTAACAAGAAGCATACCGAGAATGACGTTGGGATCCTCTTGAGCTTCTTCGGCAGAGATACAGTTGACATGGCCATGTGAAGCGGTGACCGGCTTGGCGTGGAATATTTTTCCTGTCGGCTTGCCACGGCCAACAGCTTTAGCAGATTGATTGGGGTTGGTCTGGGGACACTCACGCATATAGTGACCAGATTCCCCACACTTGAAACAAGTCACGGAACTGGTACGTGGAGGAGCATTGTTAGTTGGACCCCCATAGGGCTTGGCTGGAGCAGACTGTTGAACAGGGCGAGGCGCCTGGAAAGGTGGCCTCGGTGTGAACCTGGGTGGCAGGGCGGTGTTGGGTACCCACACGCGGCGCTTCTGAGGACCAGCACCGGATGAGGAACCCATATCACGGCCATGCTTGCGTGTTGCGTCATAATCAGTCTGACCAGTTTCAGCACTAATGGCCTTGTTGACAAGTTTCTGAAAAGATGTGCACTCATGCAGACGGAGGTCGCGGCGAAGCTCAGGACTAAGGCCCTTACGGAACCTTGCTTGCTTCTTCGCATCAGTAGAAACTTCCTCAGTTGCATATCGTGCGAGGTTACCAAACTCCCTGCTGTAAACATCCACAGAGAGTCGGCCTTGGGTGAAGTTACAGAATTCCTCACGTTTACGGTCCATGAGACCCTCCGGAATGTGATGTTCACGGAAAGCCTCGCTGAATTCAGCCCAAGTAGTGACATGGTCCGCCGGGCGCATAGCTCCATAATTCTCCCACCATAGACTGGCGGGGCCTTCAAGATGATATGCAGCAAAGGTGACCTTGTCAGCCTCTGCTACCAGCGCGGAACGCAGCTTGTGAGCGATACTGCGAAGCCAGTCATCAGCGTTGAGAGGCTCGACGGAGTGGTGGAACGTGGGTGGATGTAATTTGATAAAATCACTGAGTGACACCACGTTAGTCCTCTGATGGTGTGCCGTGTTCTGTTCAATACGCTCCAACAAACGGTTGGTCTCCCGCTTGTTTCTCTCAGCTTCCATCATAACCTCGGCTAGGGAAGGAGGATGAGGCGGAGTTGCATCCCTGACTTCACTGCCTTCGGCCTGCTCTTGAGGAGCAGGGTTAGTGTGCGTGTTGACCATCCTAGGTAAACAAGACAATGATTTAGTCAGGATGATAAAATTCCGACATAGGATATAAAATGTAAGGAATAACTCGAAATGCAAGATGATCATCCGTATGACATGGTAAAATACAGAAACTGCTTCTTTATTCCATCGTCATACACACCATACAGGGTTTAGTGCAAGACCAAACAAAGTACTATTACGGTGAAAGAGGATTACATCTCATCGGAGGCATTCCAAGCTCCTATACATTATTTTTCTACACCTCCGGAAAAGTACAAACTAGGTCATATCCCACGAGTCACGCGGGACGATAGACGACACAACTAGTGCGAACTAGTGATACTACCACCAACTCAGACCGATCCGTAGTAGTCCTCGTAGAAGTCACCTCCATAGCCTGGAAGCTCAACATGATCATCCGGAAACAGACGATCTCGCGGAGCTTGTGGACCATAGGGGCTAGGATGAGGCCTTGGACCAACAGACGGTGGCCTGCGGGGACCGCGAGGTGGGGTGATGCCTCCTACATCACGCCAACCCATCACGTCTGGCAGAGCAGATCTCATAGGATAGAGATCGCGCATATCTGAAAATCCAGCTTGCACCGCCGGTGCGAACTGAGTCAAAGTGGCCCAGTGGTCAGCACGGGTATTGAAGAGCTCTAACCTTAAGGCTCGATTTTCACGGTCCTTATCCTCGAGCATCTCAGCAGTGGTGCGAGTCCGTGAATCCTCCTGAGTGGGATCAGCATAGATAGCCTAGAGATACCCTTGTGCTCCCGGAAGTGATCCTGGCATATACCGAAAATCAGAATCCCGAAATAAACCAGATCTGACTCGCATCATGGTCATCATAGAGTAGGCGGCGTCCTGCATAGCCATCTCAATAGTAACCCCGAGTCCATAGGAGCAGTGAAGAGGCTCGGTGGATCCAGGATAAGATGGAAATATCCTGACAGTGCAGAGATACTGGCTTTGATTAAAGTCTCGGAATTGCTCTTCGACCGTGTACTCAGGATACCAACGGTATCCAGCCTCAGTCATTACCCTGACCAACTTGGCAGTATGGCCGGGTACATCTAGGCATCGAGTCAGGCGAACCACTTGATTGAGGTCGCGAGTGGCCATCTGAAAGCACAATCATAATGCAAAAGCATTAGAATTTCTAGCAAAATTTCGGCAGCATAACAGCTGTAAATGCTCAAGAAGGATTTGAGACATTTGACAAAGGATTTCGTACACACTCAACATCATCATATCAAAGTTCTGAATCCATTCTAACAACATAATGTGGTAGTAGAACTGAACTAGGCTTGTATCCATCAAACTTATAAGGTACTACTGATTAGTAACACGTGATCCTGATAGAGAGAATAGATCCTAATTCCTTAACCCCCGGTGGAAGAATGGACTGACTCAGATCAGAATGTCATTAGATAAAGGAGTAAAAAGAGTCTTACGTTCCAACCCACAAACAATTCCCCTACATATAACCAAAGAATTTCTAGACTCAACATCGACCAGTTTGGCTTGGAGAACCTACAGGCAGTCCAGCTCTGATGCCAACGCTGTCAGGACCCCGACTCGATGTCACATCGATCTAGCCGGTAACACCTCATATCACTTTGCGGCCTCACGCACGGTATCCCCACGGGTGTCGTCTTACCTTTTCCCGGGACCGTTTGCGCCTTTTGGCTCACGTATATGATAGTGTCGCTAGCATCCATATGATAAGGAGCCCGGGCTGACATGACTAGTCGTAAACCCAAAGTGGCACAGACTTACAGGGACAGGCATCCATGACCCAGCTTCGAACGTGTCGGTCATCAGCAAGTGGGTCCGGGCTGTAGCATTGGGCTAGCAGGACTCCGGTAAACCGGGCTGTAGCGGGCTAACAGGACTCCGGTACTCAAAGCGTGACATTTCCCCGAAGGGACAGACACAGGAACGAAGAAGGACACATGCCGGCCAGCCTAAGTGTTCCAGAGCAGTAGCAAGCTACCATGGCTCAGCGGTAACACTAGGAGACATTTCCCGGTAAGAGAGGCTACCAAAGATAAACAACTAGGTAGTCAGATCCCACACATACCAAGCATTTCAATCATACACACAATATGCTCGATATGTGCAAATACAACGAAGCATCACAACATGACTCTATGACACAAGTACTTTATTTAAGGCTCAGGGAGCCATACATAACATACACAAAGGTACGGGTCTCACGACCCAACATACAAGTCATACAGTCATACAAACCAGCAGCGGAAGTAACTTGTCTGAGTACAGACAACTAGTAAAATAAAAGAGGCTTGGAAAGCCTAGCTATACTACATGGTCCATCACAAGCTCAGGGTCACCACCTGGGTCTTTAGCCTACTCGTTGATGTCAACGTCTACATAGAACCCATCAGAAGGGGTTGCAGCGTCTTCTGTAAAAATGTAGATTATAGCAACATGAGTACAAAGGTACTCAGCAAGACTTACATCAGATCCTACATACATGCATAGTATCAAGAAGGGTTGGTGGAGTTATTGCAGCAAGCTAGCTTTGACTCTTGGCTAGACTATCCTACGATACTCCAACTTGAAATGGTTTTGCGCACACGAGTCCACTACTCACCACTTCAATACACTACCGAGGATCCA
The DNA here is from genome assembly GCF_018294505.1 of Triticum aestivum. NCBI lineage: Eukaryota > Viridiplantae > Streptophyta > Magnoliopsida > Poales > Poaceae > Triticum > Triticum aestivum. The sequence goes on along the minus strand of NC_057797.1, from coordinate 343,096,562 downwards.
CCTCCGTCTTCCTACGGAAGAGCCATCCTCGGCACTCACACTTATCTTGAGGCTTTTAGTAGTTTCCATTTACTTGTCTATGAACTGTATAGGCAACCAAGTAGTCCTTTACCGCGGACGCGGCTATTCGAATAGATTATGTTAACCCTGCAGGGGTGTACTTCTTCATACACGCTCTCACCACTTACCATCGTTTACACGACATGTACTCGGCAACCTTCAAGCGGAAGCCCAACGTGGGTGTCGGCCACGACCTACCTAATCACCTAAGTCTCCAATCCAGGTTTATCGCCTATCCAGGTTCCATCCGCAGGGAGTCCGGCCGAGGTTTCCCATACGGCCCCGAACGATGTGTACAGGGGTCCGTGACACCTAACGGGTGCCCGGTATCCCCGGCCACGTACCTAAGTGTCAGGACCCCGACTCGATGTCACATCGATCTAGCTTGTAACACCTCATATCACTTTGCGGCCTTACGCACGGTATCCCCACGGGTGTTGCCTTACCTTTTCCCGGGACCGTTTGCGCCTTTTGGCTCACGTATATGATAGTGTCGCTAGCATCCATATGATAAGGAGCCCGGGCTGACATGACTAGTTGTAAACCCAAAGTGGCACAGACTTACAGGGACAGGCATCCATGACCCAGCTTCGAACGTGTCGGTCATCAGCAAGTGGGTCCGGGCTGTAGCACTGGGCTAGCAGGACTCCGGTAAACCGGGCTGTAGCGGGCTAACAGGACTCCGATACTCAATGCGTGACATTTCCCCGAAGGGACAGACACAGGAACGAAGAAGGACACATGCCGGCCAGCCTAAGTGTTCCAGAGCAGTAGCAAGCTACCATGGCTCAGCGGTAACACTAGGAGACATTTCCCGGTAAGAGAGGCTACTAAAGATAAACAACTAGGTAGTCAGATCCCACACATACCAAGCATTTCAATCATACACACAATATGCTCGATATGTGCAAATACAATGAAGCATCACAACATGACTCTACGACACAAGTACTTTATTTAAGGCTCAGGGAGCCATACATAACATACACAAAGGTACGGGTCTCACGACCCAACATACAAGTCATACAGTCATACAAACCAGCAGCGGAAGTACATTGTCTGAGTACAGACAACTAGTAAAATAAAAGAGGCTTGGAAAGCCTAGCTATACTACGTGGTCCTTCACAAGCTCAGGGTCACCACCTGGGTCTTTAGCCTACTCGTTGATGTCAACGTCTACATAGAACCCATCAGAAGGGGTTGCAGCGTCTTCTGTAAAAATGTAGATTATAGCAACATGAGTACAAAGGTACTCAGCAAGACTTACATCAGATCCTAAATACATGCATAGTATCAAGAAGGGTTGGTGGAGTTGTTGCAGCAAGCCAGCTTTGACTCTTGGCTAGACTATCCTACGATACTCCAACTTGAAATGGTTTTGCGCACACGAGTCCACTATTCAACACTTCAATACACTACCGAGGATCCGCCTCCGTCTTCCTACGGAAGAGCCATCCTCGGCACTCACACTTATCTTGAGGCTTTTAATAGTTTCCATTTACTTGTCTATGAACTGTATAGGCAACCAAGTAGTCCTTTACCGCGGACGCGGCTATTCGAATAGATTATGATAACCCTGCAGGGGTGTACTTCTTCATACATGTTTCCACCACTTAGCGTCTGCACACGACATGTGCTCGGCAGACTTCAAGCGAAAGCCGACGTGGGTGTAGACCACGACCTACCTAAACACTCAAGTCTCTAGTCCAGGTTTATCGCCTATCCAGGTTCCATCCGCAGGGAGTCCGGCCGAGGTTTCCCATACGGCCCCGAACGATGTGAACAGGGTTCCCGAGATACCTAACGGGTATTCGGTACACCGTGCCACGTACCTACCGCATCACAGCCCACCCCTACGGTCAGCGCTGTTCACGGCCTCCAGTAGGCTACAAACACCAGAAACTACTTGCAACTCCTGGACAGAGAGCTAGGGTGAATAAGAAGTCGAGCGGGGTCATATTTCAGGGCCCAATGCATGGTAGTAGCTGTATCTTAAATCACACATACAGATCTCAGTGCTTAAGGTCGGCTTCAATGAAACAACCCACCATGTACTCCTACATGGCCTCTCATCGATACCTTTACCAAATCGTGTTCACCACACCACTCTCATTACCGACATAATCATTTCACTCTAGCCATCACCCAGATGAACCAGACCTGACACGACTCTAAGCATAGCAGGCATAGCAAGGTAGGAACAACACATACATATGGCTCAATCAACTCCTACACATGCTAGAGGGTTTCATCTAGTTACTGTGGCAATGACAGGTCATGCAGAGGAAATGGGTTCAACTACCGTAGCACACAGCAGTTTGAAACGCGTTGTCTTAATGCAGTAAAAGAGAGCAGGAGCGAGAACATGGGATTGTATCGATATGATCAAATGGTTGGTTGCTTGCCTGATGGTTCGATGCACTGATACGGTTCTTCGTTAGGGTAATCACGGTACTCCTCGGAGGCAGAACCTGTCGCAAAGGACACCGATACACAACCATCACCAAACAATGTGCAACAATATGATGCATGCATGAAACATGGAAATATGAGTGTGTTGGGCTAATGCAACTAAGACCAGAAGGGTTTGAACAAATTTGAATCAAAGACTCAAATTTCAAATTCATGCATGGCCTTTTAAAGTGCTTTTCCTTGTTCTGCTTAAAACATCAATTTAGCTTGTTTGATCATGCATGAAAATAGTACAGATGGATAGATTGGATTTTTCTGATCATTTTTCATATATAATTTGTCCAATTTGGAGTTACAGAATAAAAGTTATGAATTTTTGAAGTTTAAATAATATTCTGGAATTTCCTGATTTAAATTAAATCCAGAAATATAAATATTGCGCCAGCATGACGTCAGCATGACGTCAGTGGTCAACTGCGGCTGGCTGGGGTCAAACCTGACGTGTGGGGGCCACACGTCAGTGACAGGGGGGTTTAACAGGGTTAAATTAATCCTAATTAGGGATTAGTGGCGCTGGGGCCCACTGGTCAGTGTCAGGGGGTTAACTAACAGTGGTTAGCGCTAATCCTAATTAGCTACAGGGCCGGGCCCACCTGTCAGGGACTCAGGGGGGTCCTGCCGTGGTCAAGGTGGGTCAAACCCACCGGCGACATGACGCCGGCGAGGCCCGAGACGGCGGCGCGATACGGGATCGCGCTACAGGGCACGGGCGAGGCCGTGCTTGGGCTCGTTGGAGAGCTCTTGCTCCCGCGCGTCGAACGGTGGTGGTGGCCGAGCCTGGGGTGGCCGGTACCGACGACGGCGACGACCGTGGCGGCTGCCGGAGCTCGGTTGAGCTCGGGGTCGAGGCTACAACGGCTGCGGGGATGCGGGGTTGGCACCAACAGCTTCTACGCGGTGCGGTGAAGACGTGGGTGTGCTCAGTTGGGCGCTACGGTGACTGTGGCCACGACGGCGACATCGCCGGCGGCGTGGAGCTCTCGGCCAAGACGGGGCTAAGGCCTAGAGATCGAACGAGACCAGGGGAGAAGGGGAAAACGACCCGGGGGCTCACCGCAGAGCTGCAGGGATGGTTAGCGGGCTCGGGGACGCGCTGGAGACGGCGAATTCGACGGCGATGATGGTCGGAGCCCGAGGAGGGGAACAGCGACGTGGCGGCGATGCAGGGCTTCCGGAGGCCCGTGGAGCGGTGGGGAGGAAGAGGGGGTCGAGGCGGAGCCTTTGGGCTAGTCGGGGGAGCGAGGGGTGGCCGGTATCGGCTGCTATGGTGAACGGCGGCGACGGTGGTGTTCGGCCGTGTGAGAGAGAGAGCGAGGGAGAGGAGGGAAGAACCGCGGGAGAGTGAGAGAGAGCAGGGGGGGTCGGGATGGCCTGCGGGAGTCGTCCACGCGGCCAGGAGCTCGTCGGCAAGCAGGAGGTGGCCGCGCGGCCGTGCGCGTGCGAGCACGCAGCAGCTTCGGGGCGAGGGGAGGAAGACGACGGAGGGCTGCAGTGGTGGGCTAGGTCGCCTGCTGGCTGGGCCGGCCAGCTGGCTGGGCTGCACAGGGAGGAGCCCAGGTAAGCTTCTCCCTTTTATTTATTTTTCTTTTTCTAATTTCTGACATTTGTTTTGATTTAAATAATATATTAAATCATTTATTTAACTTATGCCAATTTTTGCAGGAGCTAGATATATTATTCCAGAGCTCCTTTATAAATGGCATAATATTTGGACATATATTAATATATATAAATAATATATTTCCAATGCAAATAATTATGAATTAATTCCAAATGCCCAAAATAAATACCTATGAGCTCTTAAAAATATTGGTTTGATTTTTATCTCTGTCCAATATTTTCAGAGAGTAACATGAGCATTTTCTTGGACCTTTTTGGAGAAATTTTTATTTGGATTATTTTCAAAAATGATTGTGAGGGTTTCACAAATCCCCATTTCAAGTTTCTGATGAAAGAGTAGACATGATGCAACACTCTAATGCATGACTAGCTAGGGTGTGACACGTTTCTTTGGGAGTCAACCTTGACGATCTGACTACAGACGTGCGAGATGTCGCGTCTTAGCAATCGCTAAACCAACTTCCGAGGGGTTATTGACCACGCCGGGGCACGATCAACCTAACCATGAGGGTCTATTTCCTGCAAGCAAATGAAGAACAAGCAAGAAACTAAGATTGCAATCCTAATATTGTGAATATAAGATGAAATCTTTATTGACCAAGGTGGGGTTCTGTGACATCTTTGTCTGGTCGTTGAACACAAACAAAGTACGTGAAGTGGCAGCTATGGCGAACTTTTAATCTAAACAAAACCCAAGGAAAAAGCTACTAGATGGATCTACTTATATAGGAGCAAGGGGTGGTGGCCAAGGAGGTGGGAGGACGTCCCAAGTCAGCCCAAAACTAACTCTAGGTCGTACAAGGCTCATGGGCCTAAGTGGAGGTGATCCAACACCTTTGGACTTGTAGTTTGACTCGGATTCGGCTGCAGTGTCAGATTGTTTCGTCAATATGTAAATGCTCCAGACGAATTTGAAGGTGAATCCAATTGGCTTGGAAAGTGCACGAAATATACTTTTCAACAAAAAAAGAATCACCCAATTCGGAGTTCGAATGAAAGAGTTCTTGGTGTTTTGAGTCATGTATGTCCGTGTAGTCCGAATCTGAGTCCAGAACGTGAGAGACTTGGACTCTATCTTCTATTGGCCCAAAAGTGATGTGAGAGGACTTTTTGAACAACACCTAAACTTCTTGTTTCCCCTTATATTCATATGTGGATTGTACAAATGTCCCATACACCTGCAATTAGACATGACACAAATGTGTGTGAAGTATTTTTGTCCTGGATAACATAAATAAATTATTGCATAGTTTGCATTAGAAACCACCTCACAAACATGCATGTATGCAATATTTTTGGTCGTATCCAAGGTAGTCATGTCCTCATCAGGCACACTTCTCCATATAAGGTCCAAGCCCCTGTGAAAATAGCACATGAAATAAAAACATTGATTCGGTATACGAATGGAGTTTGTATACCCAACCAACAAAAAGAAATAAAGGAAAACATATTTGCTATAGAGAATTATTTGCTATGGAGTTTTAGAAGTAATTAACATTAATTACAAATCAAATAATTGGTTATAAAACACCTCGCCGACCTCAACGTCGAAAATGAATCAGATGGAGGTGTTATTTTCTTCATAAGGGTGCTTAAACGACCAACTGCGGTCGTATGGACCATCGTCGTTCCCTCTAAGAGATGCTCGTTGTGGACACCAGGTGAAACAAACGCTCGTACGGGCACAAGCGCTCGTACGGTAGGTCATCTTTTGTTATGGTCTTCTTCTCTTTTGCGGCCAAGGGCTCATATGGGTACCCCATTAACCGAGGCGGTCGTATGGAACACCATATTTTCTCCTGGAGCTGCAAAACTTCATGAAAAAATTTGTGCTTCCTCCTCACGCGTTAGGCATGTAGCAATATTGCAATAAAAATAGGAGGAGGTATACAACAAAAATAAGCTACAGACACGCTATAAATTTTACCAATGAAAACTATATGAAACCAACTCAAATAGCAACTACTCAAAACAAAAATAGAAGTACCAATGCAACATGAATGTATCTAGACTCAAGACACAAAACAAAGAAAGACACGTACGGACTTCCGGGTTACCTTCCAGACAGTGCTTTCTTTATATCCATATAGCTAGGCTTCGGTTCTCCATTAAGTCACTCACCAGGATCCCAAGGGATTTCAACCCCGAGTGTATGTCTTACCTCCGACCGGGATTGGTAGCACCTCATAGAAAAGTCCGCCCGGAGTCGTACCCGCTTACGATGCATCGGCATCATGTAGGTAAGTATGTCCTCACACTCAAGCGAGAATCGATGCACCAATGGGTTGAGCATGTCTCCTTTTTTTTCTGGAACAAAAGATTTTGAGACTTATATATATATATAATTATAAAAATTACATTGGCTACCCTTGTAGGCGAACACTTCATAAAATTCTTTATTCGTAGTGGGTAATTCAACACTCCCTAATGGTTTCCCCTGCTGAACAAATTTGTCCAACAAATCACACTTGGACATTAGCATAAGTGAATCAAGAGTATTTTCCTCCTCTAGTTCGTCATTATCACTAGCACTAACATGATAATCATCATCCTCAAATTGAGGGTGAGCTTCCTGCACAGAAGATTTGTTAGCATCAAGTTCCTCCAAACTAGAGTCATCATCATACTCTTGTTCCTACAGATTAGTATCATCTTCCGAATCTTCTTCATCGCATAGATGTTCTTGAAAAATATAAGTTACCGAATTCACCTTGTAGTGTATCCAATCAAGGAATTTACCCTTACTGCGAACTTGAACCAATTCGATCTCCAGAAGTACCATATTTGCACTTGTCCTCCACACATACCAAATGACATCCTCAGTGGCATTAATCTTACTACTATTGTTGTAAGATGCCACCATCTCACCAAAGGTCTTTGTGCATTGGAAACTAATATGTTTTAGAGACCAACAATATCTGCATGAAACTTGATACAGAGAACATAGCATATGTCCACATGATTTAATAAGTCTAGCAGTTCTATAGTATCCAAATCAATCATACGCTTTTTAAGGGTTGTTTCATCAAGAAATTGATTGAGTGTGTGCAAAAAGTTACTGTTAGAAGTGGGAGATTCAGACAGGTGATCAGTCCATTGATCTTCTTCCTCTTCCTCGCCACTCTCTTCTTCTTGTATGTAACTTGTTCATCCAAGGTAGGTTGTACTTTGTCGTCCCCATCATTTTTCTTCAAGTTAGTTTGATGTTTAACTATTTCAAGTAGTCTTACCAATTCTTGCATCGTATCATCAATATTGGGGGCTGCTAATTCTTCTTGGTGTACAACCTTTTCTTCATTAGTAGGCGAGCATGATAGACTTGTCTTGTCTGTATTCCAGGTTGCAATATTTCCTGAAAACTCATCTTAGAAGACAAGATAAGTACTTCTTTATTTTTGCTTTAAAGAGAAAAACGATAAATAACAACTAACAAAACAAACTATATGCGAGTGGGAAGGCAATGACCATGCTATGCTTCTCGACAAGGGCACCAGAAAAGCTTGATGGCCTCGAAGGGCACAGTGCTATTGCATTTTGTGATAAGTGTCGAATCCCACAGGGAGCGAATAGGAAGACACTACCAACCCCGCAACTATGTTATTAGCGCAGTGCGTTCGCACTCAAACCGTAGTTTGTAAATAGCCTATTCTATAAGTTTCTATGAAGGCAAGAGTAAATGGGTTTCGCTAAACTACAAGTTAGAAATGCGGAAAATAAACTAATTTCATGTAAGGGGGTTTTGTAACTATAGGATCAAATAGAGAGAAATGCGGTGTCTAGGCTTTGATCTCACTAGTACTTGAGTGGCATATTAGTGGAAGTGGAATACTAGTACAAGTATACGTGCAGGTGATAACAAGATCACAAGAAAGGACGTATCCCAACATAACATGCAACACGAGTAAATACTAGATCATACCACAAAGACTAATTTTGCATACTAGATCATACCTCAACCTAGAACTGGATCAATCACTCAAAGATAAATGAATAGACACACAAAGAGGAATGATTCATTGATTTCATCAACATGTTCAATCTTACAAATTATAGGTGAGGATGGAGATGGAGAGGGAGAAGTCTCCGGCACGCATGACCTAGCTAGGACCAGCGCCCGGTGACGATGGTGGTGGTGCCTCCGCCTCCTTGAGCGGCGTGGTGTTTGAGGCAGAGGCCTACCCCAGGGGTGAGCCTCCTGCCGGCTGCTAGGAGTTGGGGTGGATGATGATGGCTCAAGATGGTGACTAGGGTTGGAGCTGTTTATATAAGAGGCCTTCTCGGGTCTCCTCCATTGATGTTAATCCTCCTCCTCCTCCATCCATCGGCTCTAGATGAGCCTTATCCTTTCGCAATCCCTTCATTATGATCTCATGGGAACAATTGCAGATGAAATTGGTGAAGAATATTGTCTAAAAGGGTAACTTTTGAAGCTATCTGCATGTCAAACGACCGTTGAAACAACTGCGAGTGGTCCTTTGAAACACCGTCTTCTGTGTTGTCGTTTTGTGCTATCCTCTTCCGGTAAAACGACCGTCAAATCTTCATATGAACTCATAATTTGACGTTCTTTGGCTCATTGGGTTCGTATGATCGACGCTGATCCATTTCTTGTCTTAGAACTAGATTTCGATCGCTTTGAAAAAACTGACTTTTTTAACCTCCAAAATGGTTGTTTGCCCCTGGGTGTCTCTGTATTGAGCCCCTCCTTGGTTCTTCCATCGTGCTTGGTCCTTGGTTGCTCCAAAACACCTATAGACACAAGAAAACACGGAAAACTAATAAAAACCGAATAAAATACTAAATGTGCAATGCTCACAATGAGAAGTGCAAATACCGGTAAACAAGCATAATGAACAACTATTTGGTTCAATGGGACATGATATATATAAAGAGAACATGCAAAAAATGTGCCCTAAAAATGCATAGAATATAGATCCATCAAGGGTCGGGCCGGATGTTGTAACATCCCAAAATTTTAAATTTTGGAATGTTATAATAAATAGATAGATTGTTGATTGTTGTGTGATTGATTGTCTGAATTGAGTGAATTCGGAACTTTTTGAAAGTTAAGTGAGAGGGAATAAAAGGACTTTTCCAAACTTTCAACTTTGCTTTCTGATCTCCGTGAATTCAAATACTTTTCATCACAAAACCCTGGAGAGAAGATGACATGACTTCTTCCATTTATTTAAATGAAAAGGGGTGTTGAAAATATTTGAATTTCATTTGAAAATATTTCCAATTCAGAAACTTTATGCAACTCAATGATTTTCACGAGAGAAGATAAAATGACTTCTTCAAATTATATGAAATATGAGTTGGGAGTTTCAAAGAATTAAATTCAACGTCGTTTTGATTTTTTTTCAATTTGGAGTTATTTGAGTTTTATTCAAATTATTTTTCTCCAAAAATAAAATATATGGAAAATAGGGTAACATGATTCCCTACATCAGAAAATTGGAGAGAAATAAATTTTAATTAATTTTGGTATTTTTAAAATGATTTTTACTGGATTTTACTAGAGCAGAAGCACTCTTTGCTTTATTTGAATATGTGTGTATTTTATTTGAATCTAGAAAAATGTTCATGTTGTAGGAAATGTTTTTCTGAAAATTTCTATATATAATATGCCTATGTAAAGTTTTTATTTATTTTTATTTTATTTTTGTTTTACTGGAAAAATGGTTTAAAAAACCCTTAACGCCGAACTGGGCCGGCCCAGCCAACCGGCCAGGCCACGGCCCAGCCAGCCCGCGTCGCTCATCCCCGAGCTCCGCTCGGCTCCCGCCGCCGCACGACATCGCCGCCGCCGCCGTGTCCTTCACGGACACCGCCTCCCGCCGCCGCCACCTTTCCCCTCCCCCACGCCATCGCCTCCCCCTCCGCCTTTAAAAGGCGAGGACCCTGGCCCTCTCTCTCCTCGCATCTCGTGCCGCCACCGCCCACGCATCACGTCGCCGCCGCCGCCTGCCGCCCGCCGCCGCAAGCCGTCGCCCGCTGCCGTGCACCCCGCGCTGCCCTCGCCCTCGTCGCGAAGCAGCGCCACGCCGGAGCTCGCCGTCACCGCTGTCCCGCCTTGCCGGAGAAAAACTGCCGCCGCCACCGGTTCATCTCACCCGACCGGTATAAACCGAGAAAACCCGCCGGTTTTTGTTATATAGTTCGGTTTTTCTTTTAGTATGGTTAAATTCTTTTGGTTATGTAAAATAGCGAGCGTTCACCCGTTTAGATCTGTAGCGAATGGTTTTCGTTCTTTAAGCGTTCTGTAGCGAACGTTCGTTCGGTAGCGTTTCTCTTTTTCTTTTTATTTTAGATTTCGGCCAGGGACCTATCTATGATGATTTTATTTACAGAATAGCCCCTGATCTTTAAACGATCACTACTTTTTACTCGTTTATCCAAATTCAACGAAACCAATGCCCACGTCTTCGTTATGATCCCCTCTTTCCAGTAATCCAACTTAAACATGTTTTTGAAAATTTTAAATTTTGAATTAGAACAGATTTGTATTCAAACTTCGTTTGATCGTAACTTGAGTTTTATAACTCCGTTTGAGTTGATTCTTTTTGCTATTCGAAGCTCTTGACCTAAACTTTCTAATAAGGCCAAATTAATATAATTTTGGTACTGTGTGAAATTGTTTTATGTTGCAAGAGTTATTTGCTTGGTTTTAATGTTTTCCAAATCGTCTTCTTCGATCTTTCTGATCTTTTGAGTGATTACTTATGTGTGGTTACTATTGCTTGATTACGATAGATTGACCGGAGTGTGACGAGTAGAACTATCAAGAGTTTTGAGTGCGAATCATCTTCATCAACATTGCAGGCAAGTTCACACTTTGATCATACCTCTTTACTACCCTGTTTTATTGCATTAGATCAATCCTCAAACAACTGCATGATTAGGACCTGATTAACATGTGGGTTTTGGGAAGTAGATGAGGTAGTACCTATTACCTGTTTATTATCAAACCATTGGGAGTTACTATTACGTTATGCTTATACTGCTATGCTATGCTCGTAGACGTGGATTGGGTTTGAGAGTATTCATGACAGATGTGATATTGTTAATTAATGGTTTACTTAAGGTGGCAACTTAAATACACATCTGGGTGGATTGAGGCACCTGAGTATTCCAGGATTGCCTATCTAGGCACCTGGGTAGACCAGGATTGCCTGTTTTTTTTATGGACCGCCACCCAGGCTCAAAGGGATCATGAGATTATTCATACTAGAAACTTCCGTGTGCAGCCACGAGATATTATGGGCTCTAGCATAGTTGACTAAGCCGTGCGTACTCTTACAGTGGTAGACTAGCAGATGTAGGGGATGTAGGTTGGTACAGTCTACCCGATCGTAAGGTGCTAGCGCTTCTGAAAGACTATGTCTCGGTCATCCGTTTCTCAAACATCATGTAGTGCGAGAAATCCAACGGAGGAGATCGAGTCTTGTGGGGAAAAGTGCACAAACCTCTGCAGAGTGTACAAACTAATCATGATTAGCCGTGTCCCCGGTTATGGACGTCTTGAGTATCTAGTACTTGGATTATCATGCTGATCTCATCACGTTACTTAATTAATTTGTTGGGTTTTAATGATGATGCTTAATTGGGATTGAGAATGTTGTCAACCATTCTCAATGTTTAACAACCACCATGATAGTTAAATAAAATTTATTCCTTTGCAATAGGGAAAACTTGGCTTTACGCAAAACCTTATAACCATAGAGCTTTTCCAGCAGCCAAATATGCATGTAGTGATAGCCATATTTTCAGCATTGCTCTACAGTGTGAAGTTGCCAGTACATTCAATGTACTGACCCTTTGTGTGATGCCCCCGATTCAATCGTACACTAATCATGCACGGAATTGTGTACGATCAAGATCAGGGACTCACGGGAAGATATCACAACACAACTCTAAAACAAAAATAAGTCATACAAGCATCATAATACAAGCCAGGGGCCTCGAGGGCTCGAATACAAGTGCTCGATCATAGACGAGTCAGCGGAAGCAAGAATATCTGAGTACAGACATAAGTTAAACAAGTTGCCATAAGATGGCTAGCACAAACGGGGATACAGATTGAAAGAGGCGCAGACCTCCTGCCTGGGATCCTCCTAACTACTCCTGGTCGTCGTCAGCGGGCTGCACGTAGTAGTAGGCACCTCCAGTGTAGTAGGAGTTGTCGTCGAAGGTGGCGTCTGGATCTTGGGCTCCATCGTCTGGTCGCAGCAATCGGGTAGAGAAATGGGGAAAAGGGGGAACAAGGCAACCGTGAGTACTCATCCAAAGTACCCGCAAGCAAGGAGCCAAATCAGTGGACTGAACTGCAGAATACCAGAATAAGTGGGGGATAGCTAATCCTGTCGAAGACTACGCTTCTGGCAGCCTCCGTATTGCAGCATGTAGAAGAGAGTAGACTGAAGTCCTCCAAGTAGCATCGCAGAGCTTAATCCTACCCGGCGATCCCCTCCTCGTTGCCCTGTTAGAGAGCGATCACCAGGTTGTATCTGGCACTTGGAAGGGTGTATTTTATTTAGTATCCGGTTCTAGTTGTCATAAGGTGAAGGTACAACTCCGGGTCGCCTGTTACCGTGGACACGGCTATTCGAATAGATCAACTTCCCTGCAGGGGTTCACCACATTACCCGACACGATCGATCCCTCCAGCCGGGCACACTTTCCTGGGTCATGTCCGGCCTCGGGAGATCAACATGTCGCAGCCCCACCTAGGCTCAACAGAGAGGTCAGCACGCCAGTCTAAATCCTATGCGCACAGGGGTCTGGGCCCATCGCCCATTGCACACCTGCACGTTGCGTACGCGGCCAGAAGCAGATCTAGCCCCCTTAATACAAGCGCGAGCTTACGATCCAATGCTGATGACGACATGACTACCTTGGATACGACCAAAAATATTTCATACATGCATATTTGTCAGGTGATTTCTAATGCAAACTATTCAATAGTCTATTTATGTTATCCAGAACAAAAATACTTCACACACTTTTGTGTTTTGTCTAATTGCAGGTGTATGGGACATTTGTACAATCCACATATGAAGATAAGGGAAAAGGAGATGTTTAGGTTGTGTTCAAAAAGTCCTCTCACGTCACTTTTGGGCCAAGAGAAGATAGAGTCCAAGTCTCTCACGTTCTGGATTCAGATTCGGACTACACAGACATACCTGACTCAAAATGCCAACAACTTTTTCATACGGACTCCGAATTGGGTGATTCTTTTTTGTTGGAAACTAGATTTCGTGCTCTTTCCATCCCAATTGGATTCACCTTTAAATTCGTCCGGAGCGTTGAGTTACGGACGAAACAATCTGACGTTGCAGCAGAATCCGAGTCAAACTACAAGCCCAAAGGTGTTGCATCACCTCCACTTGGGCCCGTGTGCCTTGTACGACCTAGGGTTAGTTTTAGGCTGCCTTGGGACGTCCTCCCACCTCCTTGGCCGCCACCCCTTGATCCTATATAAGTAGATCCATCTAGTAGCTTTTTCCTTGGGATTTGTTTAGTTAAAAGTTAGCCATTGCAACTTCGTGTACTTCGTTTGTGTCCAACGACCAGACCAAGACCGCTTACGGATCCCCACCATTATCAATACTTCATATATATTCGCAATATTTAGATTGCTTTATCATATTCTTGCTCGTTCTTCGATTGCTTGCAGGAATAGACCTTCGTGGTCAGGCTGATCATGATTCCAGCATCGTCAGTAACCTCAGGAGATTGGTTTAGCGATTGCTAAGGCGCAACATCGTGCACGTTTGTAGTCGGATCGTCAAAGTCGTCTCCACCAAATCGATAGTTATCATCTCATCGAAAGATCGGGACCCTCACCTCTATCAAGTGGTATCAGTTTTCAGGTTGCTCGGTGAGAATTTCTAGTTTTCCTAGATTAGATTTATTTTCTTACCTATTGTCCAAGAAAAATCCACAAAAAAGAGTTAGATCTATTCATCCTTTGTCCAAGCCAGTCTGAGCCTTTGCAATTTTCTTTTCATTGCTTGCATAGTTGAATTATCGGTTGCATCGTCGTGTCGAGTTACTGGTCTTAGTGTCTAGGTCGTTTAGAGTTTCGAGTTCTGTTCACATTAGTCACGTCGCCGCTGCATCGTTATCCCTTCCGCTGTCCACCACCCATCCATCAATTTCCTCCACGTGCTACCCACCGTTCATTGTCATAATCATAGTTGAGATCGTTCCCATCTTCGCTTGATCCAATCTACATCTTATCTAGTTTGTTTTGGAAAGAGGGAGAGAGAAAAAAAGATAGAGGAAAAAAACGAGAGAAAAAAAGTAAAAAAAAGTCAGAGAAAAAAAAAGAAAGGAAAAGAAAAAAAAAGTGTGAGAAAAAAAAGAGAGGAGAAAAAAAACAAAATTCGGATCTATCTAGACTCAATCTCGTAGTTGAATTCGGATTGGAATCTGTTTTGTGCACTGTTCAGTAAAACAAGCATAACTTCCTCATATGAAGTCTGTTTTGGCTCCGCGAGTACTTAAATGAAAGCTAGCGACGAGCCGCATCTAAATAGTTGCAGAAGCTAGTTCAGTATTTGGCACCTCAACATCAGCTTGTAAATAGGTCTACTGCTATTGTGGTCTTCACTTATATCTTGCTGTCTAGAGCTACTTCATATCCTTTATTGATGCTAGTTGTGCTACGACGTGACCTCATTAGTGTTCTAGGCTCGCGTCTCTAGTTTGGTCTAGCCTAGGACCAGCACAGTACCGTCGTTGAGCGTTTATTCAATATTGCATCTCTGAATTGATTATTGCTAATCTTTTGCTACCATATATAGCCAACCCAGCTCCACATATTTCTACACCGTGTATACGTACGTTCCCCTGGCAATCATTTTACACAATCTTCGGAGTTATTTGACACCGCTGGTTGCCTGTCACCACCTGCCGCATGGTAAGAACTTGTAAGATATTGATATTTGCTTTACTGTGAGCACTTTACAACCACATCCTAGTAGTTCATAGGAACATTATTCTCGAATTTTGGTTCTTGTTTCTACTAATCATGACAGGTTCCAGAGATAGAAGTTCTTGGATGACGGACACATCTTCACCATCACGAGAGTTGGGACAACACACACAAGCATATGGTCAGGTTATCTCTTTACCATCATTTGAGGGTAGATTTAATCCTGCTATTTATCTAGCTTGGGAGCTTGAAGTAGAACAAGTTTTTAGTCACCATGATTTTTCTGAACTTGAGAGAGTACGAGCTACCATTAAAGCATTTACTGGTTTTGCTTCTGTTTGGTGGAGTGTACATTGTAAGAAAAACATTGATAACCAACCCACAACTTGGAAAGTTTTGAAAGCTGTAATGAGACAACAATTTTTTCCTCCTTACTGTCATCGTGAATTGCGTTGCAAATTGGAGCAATTAAAACAAGGCAGTAACACTGTTCATGCTTACTACCAAGAGTTAAAATCTTATATGCATCATTGTGACATAGAAGAATCTGAGGATGATACAATGAATAGATTTTTTGGTGGTTTGAACCATGATATTCAGGCAAGATTTCAGTATATTCCTCGTTGCATTACTGGTATGTATGTCCGTGCTTGTACCTTTGAGAGACAAATACAGGAGGATGCATTGGGTGACTACAACAACTACTATTCCAGTTCATGCTCACCACCGCCGGTTGGTTACTCCACTATTGCACCTACTAGAGCAGCCCCACCTCGGATTGTGAGAGCGATATCATCTCAAGAGTATGGTACATTGTCAACGTCCGTACCTACATCAGCTACATCTCTGCGAGGTAACAGTAAAGGTCTTGATGATATAACTTCACATGAGAATGAAGCATGCCTAGTTAACTTGAATGCATCATGTGTTGAGTTACCTGTTGATTTGAGCACACCACCTATTTTAGAGACTCTTTTTACTATCATGAATGCGTCATGTGATCAAACAACTGAAATATCAACAATTTTGAGTGCACCCATTGAATTAACTGTTGATGCAAAAGAACCAATGTTTAATCATTTTGATATGACCTCTAATCTTGATGATGATTCTGTGTCCAATGACTTATTGCATGTTTGCTTATTTAAGCATGTTGTAGCATGTAAATTTGATGCAAGTAAGGTTTATTCATCGAAGTTAGGATGGTTTAATGATGAACATTGCCAATCTTTTGAAGTGAATAAGAGCTTCACTTATATGTGCAAACTGAGTTGCAATATTTTCATGCCTTCTACTTCTTGTGATAATTTTTTGGCTTTAGATTTTATGAACAATGAAAGTTACTCATGTATACATGTGACATATGTGCAAAAATCAAGGGAAGTTAAAATGGATGACATATACATATACAACATGTACACCTTGTCTCTTTTGTTAGCCACATTTCAGATTAAGTAATGCCGAGGACGGCTTTGTTTTCAAAAAGGGGAGGATGATGAGGACATGACTACCTTGGATATGACCAAAAATATTGCATACATGCATATTTGTCAGGTGATTTCTAATGCAAACTATTCAATAGTCTATTTATGTTATCCAGAACAAAAATACTTCACACACTTTTGTGTTTTGTCTAATTGCAGGTGTATGGGACATTTGTACAATCCACATATGAAGATAAGGGAAAAGGAGATGTTTAGGTTGTGTTCAAAAAGTCCTCTCACATCACTTTTGGGCCAAGATAAGATAGAGTCCAAGTCTCTCACGTTCTGGATTCAGATTTGGACTGCACAGACATACCTGACTCAAAACGCCAACAACTTTTTCATACGGACTCCGAATTGGGTGATTCTTTTTTTTTTGGAAACTAGATTTCGTGCTCTTTCCATCCCAATTGGATTCACCTTCAAATTCGTCCGGAGCGTTGGTTACGGATGAAACAATCTAACATTGCAGCAGATTCCGAGTCAAACTACAAGCCCAAAGGTGTTGCATCACCTCCACTTGGGCCCATCAGCCTTGTACGACCTAGGGTTAGTTTTAGGCTGCCTTGGGACGTTCTCCCACCTCCTTGGCCGCCACCCCTTGCTCCTATATAAGTAGATCCATCTAGTAGCTTTTTCCTTGGGATTTGTTTAGTTAAAAGTTAGCCATTGCAACTTTGTGTACTTCGTTTGTGTCCAACGACCAGACCAAGACCGCTTACGGATCCCCACCATTATCAATACTTCATATATATTCGCAATATTTAGATTGCTTTATCATATTCTTGCTCGTTCTTCGATTGCTTGCAGGAATAGACCTTCGTGGTCAGGCTGATCATGCTTCCAGCATCGTCAGTAACCTCAGGAGATTGGTTTAGCGATTGCTAAGGCGCAATGTCGTGCACGTTTGTAGTCGGATCGTCAAAGTCGTCTCCACCAAATCGATAGTTATCATCTCATCGAAAGATCGGGACCCTCGCCTCTATCAAATGCGGCGCGCGCCGCTCAGTCGCTGACGTCAAAAAGAGCTTCGGCTGATACCACGACGCCGGTTGCCCATATCTTGTCCCACGTGGCGGTTAGTGCGTATAAGGTCAACGACCCAACTCAGATCAAATACCAAGATCTCGTTAAGCGTGTTAAGTATCCGCGAACGCCGAACAGGGCCAGGCCCACCTCTCTCCTAGGTGGCCTCAACCTTCCATGTCGCTCCGCCTCAAAGTAACAGTCAGGGGCCGTCGGGAACCCAGGCCCACCTCTACCGGGATGGAGCCACCTGCCCCTTCAGCCCCCATCTCTGAACAGTATCACAGGTAATGTAACAGTGTAAAGTATATAGTATATGCCCGTGATCACCTCCCGATTCATCACGGCCCGATAGTATAGCAAGGCAGACGAACAACAATGTAGGGCCACAGATGGAATACTAGCATCCTATACTAAGCATGTAGGATTGCAGGTAAAGGTAACAATAGTAGTAGCAAGGATAGGCTATGCATCAAGATAGGATTAACAGACAGCAGTAACATGCTACACTACTCTAACGCAAGCAGTATAGAGAAGAATAGGCGATATCTGGTGATCAAGGGGGGGGGCTTGCCTGGTTGCTCTAGCAAGAGAGGGGGTCGTCAACTCCGTAGTCATACTGGGTAGCAGCGGCGTCGGTCTCGGTGTCTAGCGAGAGAAGAGGGGGAAGAAACAATAAATATTTAAGCAAACAGATGCATAGCGATGCATGACATGACATGTATCGGTGCTAGGGGTGCCCTAACGCGGTAAGAGGTGATACCGGGGAAGGGGGGAAACATCCTGGAAAGTATCGCTGGTGTTTCGCGTTTTCGGACAGAAGAAACGGAGGTTAAATGTTGCAGGTTCAATATGCTAGGGACGTGTGGTGAACGAACGGGCTGCGTATTCGGATTCGTCTCGTCGTTCTGAGCAACTTTCATGTGGAAAATATTTTCATCCGAGCTACGGTTTATTTTCTATGTTTTTCTAAAGTTTAAATCATTTTTTGAATTTATTTATCTATTTAATTCTAACATTATCC
Source organism: Triticum aestivum (assembly GCF_018294505.1). NCBI lineage: Eukaryota > Viridiplantae > Streptophyta > Magnoliopsida > Poales > Poaceae > Triticum > Triticum aestivum. The sequence continues at coordinate 343,077,934 of NC_057797.1, read as the reverse complement.
AGAATAGTGTATGATGACGTCATCATGACGTCGGCAGTCAACAGGTTGTTGACTTGGTCAATCTGACGTGTGGGTCCCGCTGTCATACTCTTTTAACTAATTAATCACTTTAATTAGTTTAAATAACAGATTAGTCAAGTTAATTAATTAATTTTCCTAATCTAACCAGGATTAGTTAAGTTAATTAATTCTTTATGTAATTAATTAATTAATGAAGTTATTATTTATTTATTTAATTGTTATTTTTAAAGTAAAACATTCTGGGCAGGGGCCCACTTGTCATAGGCCCCAGGGGCCTTGGCGGGTGTGCGGGTTACGGGCGCAACCCGAACGGGCGGGGGCGCTGGGCGCTGCGGGCACAGGGGCTCGCGGGCACCCGACCCAGGCGGAAGCCGCACGAGCATGGCTGGGCGCTAGGCGCCGGAGGCGGCCGCGGGCGAGCGCAGGGAAGGAGGTGGCGGCGGCCTCAGGCGGCGGGGCGCAGGCAGGGTGGGACGGGACAGACGACAAGCGAGGGCGGCGCGGTCGGGCGAAGTCGGCGCGGCCAGGCGAAGGAGGGTGTGGGGTGGCTCGCCGGGAGCAGCAAGCGGCGCGGTTGGACAGAGGCGGGTGCGACGAGCCACAGGCGACGGCGGTATCTAAAGCAGCAGTGGCGGGGGGCGATGCGAGCGGGCGTGTGAGGCGCGGCCGCGAGCGCGGGTGGCGTGCGTGTGTGGTGTGGGGCGCGCGACGCGAGCGGAGCATGATGGCCGTGCAAGGCGCTGGCCGGCGGCCTTCGGCGAGCAGCGGGGTGCGTGGGAAGGGGAGCGGGATGCGCGGCTGGAGCTGCGAGGGCGGAGGCAGGCGCGGCAACAGCGGAGGCGACCGGGGGCTGGAGACAGGAGTGGAGCCGGGGCGGTTGGCCGTGACGAGCAGCGGCACTAGCGGGCAGGAGCGGCAGTGGCGGACGGGCACGCGCGCGCGAGTGGCAACGGGCGAGCGCGGATGCAGGGTAGGCGCGTGGGGTGCACAGAGAGGCGTCGGGCCGGTGTGCGTGCATGCGATGGGCGGCCAATGGGCGCGCGATGTCGAGGGTGACTGCAGGTGCGGAAGCCGGACACCGCCGGCGGGCGCGGGCAACATGACGGCCATAGGTGTAGGGAGCAGAGGAGGGTGGAGAGGGGCGAGGCTCACGGGCGATGCAGAGACCAGGGGGCGGCGAGGCTCGAGGTGGCCTTTGGTGAGGAGGACGGGGACGACGGTCGACGGGGAAGCAGTCCGGTGGGGTGTGGCTCCGGTAAGGCGACGTCGGGCGTCGCGACGACCTCCTGCTCTTGATCCCGATCCAATCGGGAGAAAGGGGGGGGGAGATATTTCGGGGAGTAGTGGGGGTGTCGGTGGGGTTTCTGGGGGGAGTGGATAAGGGGAGTGGGGAGGGGGTGGCCGGCTGGGCCGGTCGGTTGTGGCCAGCTGGACCAAGAGGCCCAGCGTGGGGGGGGGGGCTCTTTTGTTTTTTTGTTTGTTTGTTTTCTGTTATTGTTCCTCTTCCTTTTTATTTATTTACCTTTTTTTACTGTTTTCTTTTATCTCTTAATAGTTTACAGTTTTACAAAAAGAAAACCCCATAACTAAAATAGAGTTACAATTCCAACTACTGCCACAAAATGTTTTACCCCAGAGCAAAATAGTTTAGTATTTTAAAAAACTAAAAGGCATTTATTTAGTTGTTTTACCTACTGTTTTAATTACTTAAGGGCATCTAAATCTTTTATAAAAATGTGGTTTCTTCATCATAATTACCTATGCAATATTTGGTTCACTCCGAACATTTTAGTTTTAATATTTGAAAACTTTTATTGTTTGCTTGAATTTGAATTTGAATTCGAACCGGTTTCGAACCAACGCGTGTTTATCAACAGTAACCGAGGTTACGTGGCATCATTAGTAGGGAATTACTGTAGTCTAATTATTCGGGCGGCACAATTCTCCTCCACTACAAGAAATCTTGTCCCGAGATTTAAGAGGTAGAGAAGGGGGAAAAGGTCTAGTTACGAAATTCTAACGGATCTTCTCGGTATTGGTTGCTCTTCTCGAAGTGGTCGATCCATTATGTTGATGTCTTCATTTTTCTGCTTCAAATCATCTAGATGAAGTCGGCATTCTTTCTCCGGGGGTTCCATCGTACTTACGAAAGAATAAGGGGGGGGGGTATTCCGGGAGAACGAACCTATACAAGGTTGACTATCTGGTCGATAACATCGGGGAAGGTGGCAGAAAGTAACTCTCGAATTGAAACTTAAGAAAATATCGAGAGCAAAATAATGAGGTTTCATGGGATGTTTCGAGCGAGCAGGCAACCGTTCGATGCCTGAAACAGGGCTCGAAAGGGGCTCAAAGCAATCGGGAATAAGTATTGCGTCCGGTAACAGATTTGATGATCTCTCGGAAGGTGGCTCATGAATTACATACGAGGCCACACGCGAGGAAGAACCTTGGGAACAGGGGTGCAGGAGAGTCAGATTTTGATCATGTGGAACTGTGGGTTATGGGCCCACCATGTGGGTTAAAAGTAGGAGGAGCGGTGACATCTTGCATAGTCATGATAGCAAGGCCTGTTAGAGGGTAGCCTGTCGATTATGTAGGCAACAACGTCGGTAGCAAGGGCGAGGGACGAAGAGAACCATTTTCCTGCTCGTTGAACGAGGCGGACCAATAGGCAAAGTTCTCGTCCATCGGTGGTTACCGGAATGTCATCAACAACAGTAACAGGCTCTTACTGACAGAGTTGTACACCGAGATGTTAGCACAAGCAGGGAATTATTACTGCTTATATCATATAGATCATAGAAAGGGTTTAAACAAACCAATGGAAAGGGAAAAAATGTCTATCAGATTTAATCAAAACAATGGAAAGTAAAATGTGTTTAAACACATATTTCAGGGGTATATCCTTCCCAAGGACAAGCAGAGCATGATATCGATGACAGGATATAACGTAGAAAACCATTTAGGTTAGGCAAGAGGAAGTTCATGACATTACCCAAACAACGGTGTTTGAATAATTGATAAAGGAAATTTAGCGTGGCGCTTCAAATGTTCTTATCGATGATCAGAGTACCACAGACATGCTTCGAGATAGCATTGACATGGTCTTCAAGCAAAGGTCAGACTCTGGATACACGAAGGGATTCATCATTAAGCCAAGGAGAGGATGAGGAGGTGGCTGATGGACTCAGCGATAATTCAACGAGCTATCCAAAAAGATGGATTTCCACAGTTATGTGAACAAGAAGATAACATTTGTCGGATCAAATGATATAATGATGTATGCTCAAGGGAAAACATACACAATTAAACATGGCCAATTCCAGTTCTGCCCCTAACTCGAACCCACTACTCAGTTTTGCCCCTAATTTTTAGGTATGCTCAGTTTCGCCCCTCCGCCGTTAGTGTCACTTATAGAAATGCCCTTTTACGCCGTTACCGTCCGGTCAAAGGACTTTGACCACCCAGAAAAAAATAGCAAAAAAAATCAAAAAAATCTGAAATTTTGTGGGATCGAAGATAGTCATGTCCGGAAGGCGCGTGCAAATTTGTGTGCCGTTCGGACACCCTGAGAGCTCGTGGCAAAGGAAATCATAAATTTTGTACGCATGTGAATAGTAAATTCTAAAAAATAGAAAAAATATTCAAAAAAATATGAAATTTTGGGGAACTGAAGATACTTAGGTGCACAAGATGTGTGCACATTTTTGTTGTGTTTGGACATCGTATGAGCCCATACGAGCTCGTAGGAGCTAAACTTTATTTTTTTTCTCCACGAGCTCCTACGATTTCCAAACACAACAAAAATGTGCACACATCTTGTGCACTTAAGTATCTTCAGTTTCCCAAAATTTCATATTTTTTTGAATTTTTTTTTCTACTTTTTCGAATTTATTGTTCACATGCATACAAAATTTATGATTTCCTTTGCCACGAGCTCTCAGGGTGTCCGAACAGCACACAAATTTGCACGCGCCTTGCGGACATGACTATCTTCGATCCCACCAAATTTCAGATTTTTTTGATTTTTTTGCTATTTTTTCTGGGTGGTCAAAGTTCTTTGACCAGACGGTAACGTCGCAAAAGGGCATTTCTATAAGTGACACTAACGGCGGAGGGGCAAAACTGAGCATACCTAAAAATTAGGGGCAAAACTGAGTAGTGGGTTCGAGTTAAGGGCATAGATGTAAATGTCCCATTAAACATTAGTTGAAAAGTGTGCCCAAAGTATGGCCTTAGGTAGCATGATCAAATGTTAGAATGGTGATTCAATAATCAATAGTCTAAGAATGAACGGCCGGCCATTATCTTCAAAGCAATAGGGTTGCTAGAAGGGCAGAATTCAAACAACACCGTTCACCTGTTGGTATCCTGGTTAGAACCAACATGGGGACCAAGAAAGATTGGTGATGGTGAAAAGTATTACTATATCAAGCATTAATAGTTGAGGTAATTCCCTCAACATTCTAGACATAACAGATGGTAATACTCCAAGATAGAATCATAATATAAGTTGGATAGAAAGGAAACTACACAAAACATGACCAAGTTTTGTGTCGGAGGGAATGCGAGAATGTTGTTGTTGATAACACAAAACATCGAGGGGCAAGTATGGTATTTCTCATCACAAATTCGATTGATATCCTGGAAGAGCTCAGGATGTTGATGATGATCACGACACAATTGTCGAGAGATTTCATGCAGATGTAATCCATCGGCGATGACATCAAGTCAAAGGAATGATGAAGCGAAAGGTTATTGGAACCACGAGAACAACACAAACTCAAAATCAAGCTTGCTAATCAAGGCGAAATGATATGATGAGGAAGATCGACGTAAGCTTAGCTCATCGTCGAAAGTTGTACTCCGGGAATAAGGACCAGGTAGCACAGTTAAAAGTTTGCATGATAATGATATAGCCGATAAGGCTAGGAATGACTTGAAGGATTATTAAACTCGTAAGCAACACAAATTACTTAGAGTTATTGAATCGGAGTGCGGAATCGATTCACTTATCGGTGTTCTCGAGTGACTAATAACTCAACCTGGGGGTATCCGAGATCGGTGAGAAGCAATACTAGACGAAGACTCATAGGAAGCAACATAGTTCTTTGATATTCTCGAGATACCAGGGTGTAATACTCGACGACAGATCAAAGTAGAGGTTGGACTGGGGTATTGCTCTGCAGAAGACAAGTGCTTAAACTTGCACGAGAAATGGTATTTAAAGGAGAACATGGTCGGAATCCATGATCATAAAGGATCGAACCATGGATACAAGATGAATTTATAACAAGGGGGTAATTATTTTTACGAGCAGCTTCCATGATAAGTTATACATCGTGTCCCTGGGCATGAACGCAAGGTTCAAGGTCGACTCCCACTTCTTCAATGTATAACCTTCCATTCACTTTTCGCTTTGATAAAGGCATTATTGTTGAAAGTTTTACTTGGTGAAATACCAGATGAGTATAACTCATGAAAACTTCCGAGTTCACACATATAAAGGAAAGCATAGGTTCAACCCGTCAGGGTATCGTGGAAACATATACCACAAGCTTCAATAGTAAATACCACCAGCTCGAAAGCAGAGCATGGTTGGCCAAGAAGATGATACAATTTACCGAGGGCATTATGTATCATGTAAAGAACTCACAAGAATTTTGGTTGTGAAGGACATTGTCGGATAATAACCCGGCAATGGGTATGGCGGTCCACAACGGGGCTGATGTGAGTATCGGTACTCAATCTAAAGAAGAAGGAATGCCAAGGCATCTGATTATGGAAATAACTAACTAATTCAAAGCTTAATGCTAAGAAATTTTATGATTTCCAAATCAAGGGATCAGAAGCAATCGTTCTGATCGAAAATGAATTAGTTCAATAGACTTGGAAACACAAATGATCAAGGCATTGATTGGTCAAGATCCAGCTCATATCCAAATGACGTCTGAGCCGGAAGGATGAATCCTAGGATTCGACTGAGGAATGCGAGCATCCTCAACATATTGAATCAACGGACTTAAAATGATAAAGGCAAGGGAGGCCAATAAGATTGCGAAACTTATGGGATTAACCATAATGCAAGCAAGCGAGAATTTCAAGAGCAATAGGCTGCTCGGGATTTTTGGAAGATCGAATGATATTTTGAAGTCTCTGGCGTAACACATGATCAACGGGGAATGAGCGGATACTCGATACGTGCGAGAATTATCCGTAGGGGTCTTCAGGTGACGAAGAACAGCAAGACAGTAAGCTCAAAGGATTCTCGAAGTACCTTGTAATAACAAGATCGACTGGGAATAAAAATAAGAACGATAGGTGTAAGTATTTATCCATAGGGATATTTCGGTGGTACGGAATTGCAAAAGCGATAGGCACAAGGTCTCGAGAGAATATCGGAGAGTATCTTCGAATTCTTCTGGTGCAGCAAGCGATCATCTGGAGTGAGGGGCTCTCCGGTAGAAAGGATTTATGAGAACCTAGAGTTAGAGTTAGCAAAATCATTTAACCCAAGTAGAAGAGAGATAAGAGTCCCAGAGTATAGACGAGGAATAAAAGATCCTAATACCACCCAATGGCGACGTGGGCCCATAGGCCACACAGCCATGTTAGTAAAGGTTGTGCAATGACTAGACTCAACTTCGGCCAAAGAGTTGGAAAGGGGGATTCCTACAGGCAGTCGGCTCTGATACCAACTTGTCACGCCCCCGATTCAATCATACACTAATCATGCATGCAAATGTGTATGATCAAGATCAGGGACTCACGGGAAGATATCACAACACAACTCTAAAACAAAAATAAGTCATACAAGCATCATAATACAAGCCAGGGGCCTCGAGGGCTCGAATACAAGTGCTCGATCATAGACGAGTCAGTGGAAGCAAGAATATCTGAGTACAGACATAAGTTAAACAAGTTGCCATAAGATGGCTAGCACAAATGGGGATACAGATAGAAAGAGGCGCAGACCTCCTGCTTGGGATCCTCCTAACTACTCCTGGTCGTCGTCAGCGGGCTGCACGTAGTAGTAGGCACCTCCAGTGTAGTAGGAGTCGTCGTTGAAGGTGGCGTCTGGATCCTGGGCTCCATCGTCTGGTCACAGCAATCGCGTAGAGAAATGGGGAAAAGGGGGAACAAGGCAACCGTGAGTACTCATCCAAAGTACTCGCAAGCAAGGAGCTACACTACATATGCATGGATATATGTGTAAAAGGGCCAAATCAGTGGACTGAACTGCAGAATGCCGGAATAAGAGGGGGATAGGTAATCCTGTCGAAGACTACGCTTCTGGCAGCCTCCGTCTTGTAGCATGTAGAAGAGAGTAGACTGAAGTCCTCCAAGTAGCATCGCATAGCTTAATCCTACCCGGTGATCCCCTCCTCGTCGCCCTGTTAGAGAGCGATCACCAGGTTGTATCTGGCACTTGGAAGGGTGTATTTTATTTAGTATCCGGTTCTAGTTGTCATAAGGTCAAGGTACAACTCTGGGTCGCCTGTTACTGTGGACACGGCTATTCGAATAGATCAACTTCCCTGCAAGGGTGCACCACATTACCCGACACGCTCGATCCCTCCGGCTGGGCACACTTTCCTGGGTCATGTCCGGCCTCGGGAGATCAACACGTCGCAGCCCCACCTAGGCTCAACAGAGAGGTCAGCATGCCGGTCTAAATCCTATGCGCGCAAGGGTCTGGGCCCATCGCCCATTGCACACCTGCATGTTGCGTACGCGGCCGGAAGCAGATCTAGCCCCCTTAATACAAGTGCGAGCTTACGATCCAATGCGGTGTGCGCCGCTCAGTCGCTGATGTCAAAAAGAGCTTCGGCTGATACCACGACGCCGGTTGCCCATATCTTGTCCCACGTGGCGGTTAGTGCGTATAAGGTCAACGACCCAACTCAGATCAAATACCAAGATCTCGTTAAGCGTGTTAAGTATCCGCGAATGCCGAACAGGCCACCTCTCTTCTAGGTGGCCTCAACCTGCCCTGTCGCTCTGCCTCAAAGTAACAGTCGGGGGCCATCGGGAACCCAGGCCCACCTCTACCGGGATGGAGCCACCTGCCCCTTCAGCCCCCATCTCTGAACAGTATCACAGGTAATGTAACAGTGTAAAGTATCTGGTATATGCCCGTGATCACCTCCCGAGTGATCACGGCCCGATAGTATAGCAAGGCAGACGGACAAGAATGTAGGGCCACAGATGGAATACTAGCATCCTATACTAAGCATGTAGGATTGCAGGTAAAGGTAACAACAGTAGTAGCAAGGACAGGCTATGCATCAGGATAGGATTAACGGACAACAGTAACATGCTACACTACTCTAATGCAAGCAGTATAGAGAAAAATAGGCAATATCTGGTGATCAAGGGGGGGGGTTGCCTGGTTGCTCTGGCAAGAGAGAGGGGTCGTCAACTCCATAGTCGTACTGGGTAGCAGCGGCGTTGGTCTCGGTGTCTAGCGAGAGAAGAGGGGGGAAGAAACAATAAATATTTAAGCAAACAGATGCATAGCGATGCATGACATGACATGTGTCGGTGCTAGGGGTGCCCTAACGCGGTAAGAGGTGATACCGGGGAAGGGGGGAAACATCCGGGAAAGTATCCCTGGTGTTTCGCGTTTTCGTACAGAAGAAACAGAGGTGAAATGTTGCAGGTTCACTATGCTAGGGACGCGTGGCGAACGAACGGGCTACGTATTCGGATTCGTCTCGTCGTTCTGAGCAACTTTCTTGTAGAAAACATTTTCATCTGGGCTACGGTTTATTTTCTATGTTTTTCTAAAGTTTAAATCATTTTTTGAATTTATTTATCTATTTAATTCTAACATTATCCAGAATAGTGTATGCTGACGTCATCATGATGTCAGCATGACGTCAGCAGTCAGCAGGTTGTTGACTTGGTCAATCTGACGTGTGGGTCCCACTGTCATACTCTTTTAACTAATTAATCACTTTAATTAGTTTAAATAACAGATTAGTCAGGTTAATTAATTAATTTGGCTAATCTAATCAGGATTAATTAAGTTAATTAATTCTTTATGTAATTAATTAATTAAGTTATTATTTATTTATTTATTTATTATTTTTAAACTAAAACGTTCTGGGCAGGGGCCCACTTGTCATAGTCCCCAAGGGCCTTTGCGGGTGTGCGGGTTACGGGCGCAACCCGAACGGGCGGGGGCGCTGGGCGCTGCGGGCGCAGGGGCTCGCGGGCACCCGACCCAGGCGGAAGCCACACGGGCATGGCTGGGCGCTAGGCGCCGGAGGCGGCCGCGGGCGAGCGCAGGGAAGGAGGTGGCGGTGGCCTCAGGCGGCGGGGCGGAGGCAGGGTGGGACAGGATGGACGGCAGGCGAGGGCGGCGCGGTCGGGCGAAGCCGGCGCGGCCAGGCGAAGGAGGGTGCGGGGTGGCTCGTTGGGAGCAGCAAGCGGCGCGGTTGGACGGAGGCGGGTGCGACGAGCCACAGGCGACGGCGGCAGCTAAAGCAGCACTGGCGGGGGGGGGGGGGGCGATGCGAGCGGGCGCGTGAGGCGCGGCCGCGAGCGCGGGTGGCGTGCGTGTGTGGTGTGGGGCGCGCGACGCGAGCGGAGCATGATGGCCGTGCAGGGCGCTGGCCGGCAGCCTTCGGCGAGCAGCGGGGTGCGTGGGAAGGCGAGGGGGATGCGCGACTGGAGCTGCGAGGGCGGAGGCGACCGGGGGCTGGAGACGGGAGCGGAGCCGGGGCGGTTGGCCGCGACGAGCAGCGGCACTAGCGGGCAGGAGCGGCAGTGGCGGACGGGCACACGCGCGCGAGTGGCAACGGGCGAGCGCGGATGCAGGGTAGGCGCGTGCGGTGCACAGAGAGGCGTCGGGCCGGTGTGCGTGCGTGCGATGGGCGGCCAATGGGCGCGCGATGTCGAGGGTGACTGCGGGTGCGGAAGCCGGACACCACCGGCGGGCGCGGGCAGCGTGACGGCCACAGGTGTAGGGAGCAGAGGGGAGTGGAGAGGGGCGAGGCTCATGGGCGATGTAGAGACCAGGGGGGCGGCGAGGCTCGAGGTGGCCTTTGGGGAGGAGGACGGGGACGACGGTCGACGGGGAAGCAGTCCGGTGGGGAGTGGCTCCGGTGAGGCGACATCGTGCGTCGCGACGACCTCCTGCTCTCGATCCCGATCCAATCGGGAGAGAGGGGGGAGATATTTTGGGGAGGAGTAGTGGGGGTGTCGGTGGGGTTTCTGGGGGGAGTGGATAAGGGGAGTGGGGAGGGGGGTGGCCGGCTGGGCCGGTCGGTTGTGGCCAGCTGGGCCAAGAGGCCCAGCGGGGGGGGGGGTCTTTTGTTTTTTTGTTTTTTTGTTTTCTATTATTGTTCCTCTTCCTTTTTATTTATTTACCTTTATTTACTGTTTTCTTTTATCTCTTAATAGTTTACAGTTTTACAAAAAGAAAACCCATAACTAAAATAGAGTTACAATTCCAACTATTGCCACAAAATGTTTTACCCCTGAGCAAAATAGTTTAGTATTTTATAAAAACTAAAAGGCATTTATTTAGTTGTTTTACCTACTGTTTTAATTACTTAAGGGCATCTAAATCTTTTATAAAAATGTGGTCTCTTCATCATAATTACCTATGCAATATTTGGTTCACTCCAAACATTTTAGTTTTACTATTTGAAAACTTTTATTGTTTGCTTGAATTTGAATTTGAATTCGAACCGGTTTCGAACTAACGTGGGTTTATCAACAGTAACCGAGGTTACGTGGCATCATTAGTAGGGAATTACTGTAGTCTAATTATCCGGGCATCACACTTTGTGGCTGCAACGTCTCGTGTTGCAGGATTATCTTACGCCGAGTAAGTGATACGTTAGGGTTATGATTTCTACACTCAACTTTGCTGTTGGTGTTGATGGGAATCCACAACCTTGTTACTTCCGCTATTTTGGATTGAGGTAATAGTATTTACGTTATTTATACATGTGATTTACCTCTGTTATAAATCCTCGAGTACTGTGTGTGTCAGCATACCGATCCAGGGATGACGCTTAAGCACAGAGACTTGATCCATTCGGGTCGGGTCGCTACAAGATGGTATCAGAGCACATGTTGACTTTAGGACGTGACCCTAGAAACTGGCAAGCCCATAGGAAAGATTTTCTCTACAACTTTCTTTTTCAAAAAGATCTTTCAACTCTCTTCTCTTCTGAGCTTATTCAAATATTCCCTTCTAGTGAGACTATACCCCTTTTCCCTTTTAACCACTCGAAGATTCGACTGATGAGACCACTCCAAGAAGTACAAGATATAGGACAACCACGACCACTATGGAATGAAGGAGATTTTACCGTGCATCTGAATAATGGAAACTACAACGGTTGAAGACTCTGAAGACTAGGAGAATTTGAAGACTCTATAGAATTTCCAGATTTTGTGTGACCTAGTAAAGCTACCCTTATGGAACTTGGCAGACTATGGAAGCTGTCAATACCCGAGATCCAGGTATATCAGAGAAAGACCGGAACATGGAGCATAGAACTCAAAGTTTTGTCAAGAGACCCTAAAGCAGGAGATATCAACTATGGAATGATAGCTCATGGAAATGACAAGAGCAGAAACACGGCTATCCATGATGTTATCTCCCACTTATGCTATTGTCGTCGTGCTGAGTTAAGCATGCATTTCTTTGGAAGGATTGGATTACAAGAAGGCTTACAGAACACCTATCAGCAAGATGAAGTGTTAACCTTAGCTGGTGTATTCACCAGGATCTGGAATATTACATCAGGAAGTTTAGGATGGATCTGCAGGAAGTCATATTTGACAAGGAAGCATTTTGTGAAGAACTCAGGACCCAGAAGCTGAAAGTAGCCAAGACGGAGGAGCAAAACCTCGCGATACAGGAGATTCGTAGGACCATAGTTCATGCCAAGGATGTTGAAACCCAGAAGTTTGGAATGCAACTCCAGAATATTAAAGGACGTCACAAGAGACTTCACGTCAACGGAGATGATCTGGCAAAAGAACTTGAGAAGGACAAGCACGATGGGAAGAAGCCATCGGAGACATAAACAAGACTTGAAGAGTTTGGCGACATTGATCTTAGAAGACCAAACCCCTGTTATACCTATGTTAGATGCGACGATTGTGACCTGTCATTTGTTTGATGTTTTTCCGACAGCCACAATAAAATCATTCTTTTCAAAACTTTTGTTTGTATTGTGTGCATCCCTCTCGATCTCTCTTATCCCACCCCAAACCCATGGACCCAATAGAGGATGAATGGAGATGAGCTTATATTTTCTGGATCGATGAGTCAATTGGAGACGGACCAGTGGATTTAGAACAAGGAGGATCACATGGAGAATAACCCTATAGCCAGAAAGGATATGACCCAACATGCTCTTGAGTTCTTTGAAAGAGGTGCCACTACCTTGTAGGGGATGTACCAAACCATCAATGGATGGCAAGGAGTAACCACTTGGAAAGAATTTAAGTTGACTCCGCTAAAGTCTTGGCTTGTGTCCCAGAAATTTAAGCCTTATCGAAAGGATATGAAGAAACCTTGTGCGTACAAGCTTTGTGGAGAAATAGGACACAACCATAAATAAAACAAGGACGAATACCCTCATAATCGGAGGATTACCAAAGGAGTTAGCCGAGGCTCTCAGGGAACTTCGGTTGGAGATTGATCCCAAAGGTTTTGTTGCAGCAATGGAAGTTCAGTCTACATTGTTGGGAAAGACTCGTGAAGCTCAAAAGGATGATCAAGAGATTGCTGAGGTAAAAGAGGGGATGAGCAAAGGAAAGGCCAAAGGTTTTCGTAAGGATGAGAACGACACCTTATGGTTCGAGGACCGTGTATATGTGCCCAATAATGCAAAGATCAGGAAGTTAATACTTCAGGAAGCTCATGACTCACCATACTCGATTCGCCCTGGAAACACCAAGATGTATTTCGATTTGAAGGAGCGTTTCTGATGGACTGGTATGAAGAAGGATATTGCGGAGTATGTAGTCGTAGGTGATGTATTCTAGAGAGAGTAAAAGCAGAGCATCAGAAGCCAGCAGGAATTACTACAGCCTATGCCGATACCCGAATGGAAGTGGGATAAGCTTGGCATGAATTTCATTACCGGATTTCCTAGAACCCGAACGGGATATGATTCTATCTGGGTAGTAGTTGATTCGCTTGACCAAAGTGGCTCACTTTATCCCAGTGAAAACCACCTATAAAAGTGCGAAGTTGGCCAAGATATATATGACCAGGATCGCATGTATGCATGGAGTTCCGAGGACCATCAGATAGAGGAACACAGTTTACCTCAAAGTTTTGGAATCAACTGCACCAGACTTTGGGTACTAGGCTAGAGTTCAGTACAACCTTTCATCCGCAGACAGATGGATAGACCGAGAGAGTTAATCAGATTCTGGAGGACATGTTGAGAGCGTGTGCGCTAGATTATGGATCTAGTAGGGATGATAATCTACCTTACGCGGAGTTCTCATACAAACAACAGTTACCAAGCCAGTTTGAAGATGGCCCCTTTTGAAGTTTTGTATGGGAGAAGGAGCCAGACACCATTGATGTAGGATGAAGTTGGAGACCGGCAGTTGTTGGACCAAATATGATCAAGGAGTCAGAAGAGAATGTTAAGTTGATTCGAGATAGACTGAAGGTAGCTTAGTCTAGACAGAAGAGTTATGCAGACTAAAAAAAACGCCAGGAGGTAGTCTATGAAATTGGAGACAGAGCATGTCTTCGTGTGTCCGCTCTGCGAGGAATTACATGATTTGGAGTTAAGGGAAAATTAGCCCCGAGATTTGTAAGACCATACCGAGTTTTGAAGCTTCGTATGGAAGAAGTGGCCAACAAGTTGGAGTCACCCGAAGGACTGTCAGGAGTTCATGATGTGTTTCATGTTTCCCAGTTGAAGAGTGCCATGAAAGATGGCCAACATTCCCCTGTGAGGATATTTGACCCCTGGAAAGGATAATGATGTTCCATGACCATAAAAGATATTACTCATATAAATAGAACAACCATTTTTCTCTGATTTAAATGAATAACTGTCTCGCATCAAATAAGATCCAGATATAATGTTCATGCTCAACGCTGGCACCAAATAATCATTATTATGTCTAAAATTAATCCCGAAGGTAGAAGTAGAGGTAGCGTGCTGACGGTGATCACATCGACCTTGGAACCATTTCCCATATGCATCATCACCTCGTCCTTAGCCAATCTTCGTTTAATCCGTAGCCCCTGTTTCGAGTTGCAAATATGAGCAACAGAACCAGTATCAAATACCCAGGCGCTACTACGAGCATTAGTAAGGTACACATATATAACATGTATATCAAATATACCTTTCACTTTGCCATCCTTCTTATCCACCAAATACTTGGGGCAGTTCCGCTTCCAGTGACCAGTCCCTTTGCAGTAGAAGCACTTAGTTTCAGGCTTAGGTCCAGACTTGGGTTTCTTCTCCTGAGCAGCAACTTTCTTGCCGTTCTTCTTGAAGTTTCCCTTCTTCCCTTTGCCCTTTTTCTTGAAACTAGTGGTCTTGTTGACCATCAACACTTGATGCTCCTTTTTGATTTCTACCTCCACACCCTTTAGCATTGCGAAGAGCTCAGGGATTGTCTTGTTCATCCCTTGCATATTATAGTTCATCATGAAGCCTTTATAGCTTGGTGGCAGTGATTGAAGAACTCTGTCAATGACACTATCATCAGGAAGATTAACTCCCAGCTGATTCAAGTGGTTATGGTACCCAGACATTCTGAGTATGTGTTCACTGACAGAACTATTCTCCTCCATTTTGCAGCTATAGAACTTGTTGGAGACTTCATATCTCTCAACTCGGGCATTTGCCTGAAATATTAACTTCAACTCTTGGAACATCTGATATGCTCCATGACATTCAAAACATCTTTGAAGTCCCGATTCAAGGCCGTAAAGCATGGCACACTGAACTATCGAGTAGTCATCAGCTTTGCTTTGCCAGACGTTCTAACGTCATCAGTAGCGTCTGTAGCAGGCCTAGCACCTAGCGGTGCTTCCAGGACGTAATTCTTCTGTGCAACAATGATGATAATCCTTAAGTTGCTGCCATCATCTTTCAACTTAGCTTTCTCTAGGAATGCATTAAAATTCAAAGGAATGGTAGCACGGGCCATTGATCTACAATGACATATACATGCATAATAACTATCAGGACTAAGTTCATGATAAATTAAAGTTCAATTAATCATATTACTTAAGAACTCCCACTTAGATAGACATCCCTCTAGTCATCTAAATGATCACGTGATCCAAATCAACTAAACCATGTCTGATCATCATGTGAGATGGAGTAGTTTTCAATGATGAACATCACTATGTTGATCATATCTACTATATGATTCACGTTCGACCTTCGGTCTCCGTGTTTCGAGGCCATATCTGCATATGCTAGGCTCGTCAAGTTTAACCCGAGTATTCTGCGTGTGCAAAACTGGCTTGCACCCGTTGTATGTGAATGTAGAGCTTATCACACCCGATCATCATGTGGTGTCTCGGCACGATGAACTGTAGCAATGGTGCATACTCAGGGAGAACACTTATACCTTGAAATTTACTAAGGGATCATCTTATAATGCTACCGCTGTACTAAGCAAAATAAGATGCATAAAAGATAAACATCACATGCAATCAAAATATGTGACATGATATGGTCATCATCATCTTGTGCTCATGATCTCCATCACCGAAGCATCGTCATGATCTCCATCGTCACCGACGCGACACCTTGAGCTCCATCGTAGCATCGTTGTCGTCTCGCCAACTATTGCTTCTACGACTATCGCTACCGCTTAGTGATAAATTAAAACAATTACATGGCGATTGCATTACATACAATAAAGCGAAAACCATATGGCTCCTGCTAGTGGCCGATAACTCTGTTACAAAACATGATCATCTCATACAAAAATTTATATCACATCATGTCTTGACCATATGACATCACATCAAGCCCTATAAAAACAAGTTAGACATTCTCTACTTTGTTGTTGCATGTTTTACGTGGCTGCTATGGGCTTCTAGCAAGAACCGTTCTTACCTACGCATAAGAACCACAACGATTTTTCGTCAAGTGTGCTGTTTTAACCTTCAACAAGGACCGGGCGTAGTCAAACTTGATTCAACTAAAGTTGGAGAAACAGACACCCACTAGCCACTTGTGTGTGAAGCACGTCGGTAGAACCAGTCTCACGAACGCGGTTATGTAATGTCGGTCCGGGCCGCTTCATCCAACAATACCGCCGAATCAAAGTAAGACGTTGCTGGTAAGCAACATGACTATTATCACCCACAACTCTTTATGTTCTACTCGTGCATATAACATCTACGCATAGACCTGGCTCTGATACCACTATTGGGGAACACAGTAATTTCAAAAAAATTCCTACGATCACGCAAGATCTATCTAGGAGATGCATAGCAACGAGAGGGGAGAGTGTGTCCACGAACCCTCGTAGACCGAAAGCGGAAGCGTTTAGTAACGCGATGATGTAGTCGAACTTCTTCGCGATCCAACCAATCCAAGTACCGAATGTACGACACCTCCGTGTTCAACACACGTTCAGTTTGATGACGTCCCTCGTGCTCTTGATCCAGTTGAGGATGAGGGTGAGTTCCGTCAACATGATGGCGTGGCAACGGTGAGGATGATGTTTACTGGCGCAGGGCTTCGCCTAAGCACTACATCGATATGATCGAGGTGTGTAACTATGGAGTGGGCACCGCACACGGCTAAAAGATCAAATTGTGTGTTCTAGGGTGCCCTCCCTTTCCCTGTATATAAAGGAGGGAAGGGGAGGCCGCCGGTGAAGCTAGGCGCGCCTGGAGAAGGGGAATCCTACTAGGACTCCAAGTCCTAGTAGGTTTGGGAAGGAAGGGAAAGGGGGGCCGCGCCCCCAACCCCTTGCCCAATTCGGACTGGGCTTGGGGGAGGGGGGGCGCCACCTCCTGGCTGTTGCCTCTCCTTCCCTCTAAGGCCCACTAAGGCCCATCAACTCCCCGGGGGGTTCCGGTAACCTCCCGGTACTCCGGAAAATACCCGAACTTCTCCGGAACCATTCCGATGTCCGAATATAGCCTTCCAATATATCAATATTTATGTCTCGACCATTTTGAGACTCCTCGTCATGTCCGTGATCTCATCCGGGACTCCAAAAAAACTTCGGTTCATCAAATCACATAACTCATAATACAAATTGTCATCGAACGTTAAGCGTGCGGACCCTACGGGTTCGAGAACTATGTAGACATGACCGAGACACATCTCCAGTCAATAACCAATAGTGGAACCTAGATGCTCATATTGGCTCCTACATATTCTATGAAGATCTTTATCGGTCAAACCGCATAACAACATACGTTGTTCCCTTTGTCATCGGTATTTTACTTGCCCGAGATTCGATCATCGGTATCATCATACCTAGTTCAATCTTGTTACCGGGAAGTCTCTTTACTCGTTCCGTAATACTTCATCCCACAACTAACTCATTATTCACATTGCTTGCAAGGCTTATAGTGGTGAGTATTACCGAGAGGGCCCGGAGATACCTCTCCGAAAGACGCAATGACAAATCCTAATCTCGATCTATGCCAACCCAACAAATACCTTCGGAGACACCTGTACAACATCTTTATAATCACCCATTTACATTGTGATGTTTGATAGAACTTTCCTCCGGTATTCGGGAGTTGCATAATCTCATAGTCCGAGGAACATGTATAAGTCATGAAGAAAGCAGTAGCAATGAAACTGTAACATCATAATGCTAAGCTAATGAATGGGTCTTGTCCATCACATCATTCTCCTAATGATGTGATCCCGTTCATCAAATGACAACACATGTCTATGGTTAGGAAACATAACCATCTTTGATAACCCAGCTAGTCAAGTAGAGGCATACTAGGGACACTTATGTTTTGTCTATGTATTCACACATGTACTAAGTTTCCGGTTAATACAATTCTAGCATGAATAATAAACATTTATCATGAAATAAGGAAATAAATAATAACTTTATTATTGCCTCTAGGGCATGTTTGCTTCAACAATTTGTAGACTTTCGGTCGGCCATAGATAGCTCTTTGCCATAGGTACGAAAGCGATACCCGTTGATGTCGTATTTGTCAAATGAACGGACCTTAAAGTCAAATCCATTAGCGAGTTGTCTCAATTCGGTGTCTGTCGTGGAATTGTCACGGCAGATGTCCTCATGAAAGGACTTAGTCGTGGAGCCATCGCAACTAGGAAGCTTAAAGGGGTTAATCGGGACAAAGGACACGAGAGAGTTTATACTAGTTCGGCCCCTTATGATGAAGGTAAAGCCTTGCTACCTCTTGAGCACTGCGTTGGATTTCCCCGAAGAGGAGAGGATGATGCAGCAAAGTAGCGTAAGTATTTCCCTCAGTTTTTGAGAACCAAGGTATCAATCCAGTAGGAGGCTACACGCAAGTCCCTCGTACCTACACAAAAACAATAGCTCCTCGCAACCAATGCGATTAGGGGTTGTCAATCCCTTCACGATCACTTACGAGAGTGAGATCTGATAGAGATGATAGATAATATTTTTGGTATTTTTGATATAGAGATGCAAAGTGAAAAGTAAAAGGCAAAGTAAAAAAGCAAAGCATTAATAAAGTGGAGATTGATATGATGAGAATAGACCCGGGGGCGGTTTCACTAGTGGCTTCTCTCAAGAGCATAAGTATTCTACGGTGGGTGAACAAATTATTGTTGAGCAATTGACATAACTGAGCATAGTTATGAGAATATCTAGGTATGATCATGTATATAGGCATCACGTCTGAGACAAGTAGACCGACTCCTGCCTGCATCTACTACTATTACTCCACTCATCGACCGCTATCCAGCATGCATCTAGAGTATTAACTTAAAAATAGAGTATCGCCTTAAGCAAGATGACATGATGTAGAGGGATAGTTTCATGCAATATGATAAAAACCCCATCTTGTTATCCTTGATGGCAACAGTACAATACGTGCCTTGCTGCCCCTTCTGTCACTGGGAAAGGACACCGCAAGATTGAACCCAAACCTAAGCACTTCTCCCATGGCAAGAAAAACCAATCTAGTAGGCCAAACCAAATTGATAATTCGAAGAGAGTTGCAAAGATAACCAATCATACATAAAAGAATCCAGAGAAGATCCAACCAAACTGGGCCTCCGATTAATAAGTTAGTCCCAAAAATAATATAAAAGTGGAAAATAAAGCCCAATATAGTCCAAAACAGTAGATAATATAGCATGGAGCAATCAAAAATTATAGATACGTTGGAGACATATCAGGCATCCCCAAGCTTAATTCCTGCTCGTCCTCGAGTAGGTAAATGATAAAAAGAGAATTTTTGATGCGGAGTGCTACTTGGCATAATTTCAATGCAAATCTTCTTAATTGTGGTATGAATATTCAGATTCAAAAGATTCAAGACAAAAGTTCATATTGACATAAAAATAATAATACTTCAAGCATACTAACAAAGCAATTATGTCTTCTCAAAATAACATGGCCAAAGAAGGTTATCCCTACAAAATCATATAGTCTGGCTATGCTCTATCTTCACCACACAAAGTATTTAAATCATGCACAACCCCGATGACAAGCCAAGCAATTGTTTCATACTTTAACATTTTCAAAACTTTTTCGATCTTCACGCAATACATGAGCGTGAGCCATGGATATATCACTATATGTGGAATAGAATGGTGGTTGTGGAGAAGACAAAACGAGGGCAAGATAGTCTCACATCAACTAGGCGTATCAACGGGCTATGGAGATGCCCATCAATAGATATCAATGTGAGTGAGTAGGGATTGCCATGCAACGGATGCACTAGAGCTATAAGTATATGAAATCTCAACAAAAGAAACTAAGTGGGTGTGCATCCAACTCGCTTGCTCACGAAGACCTAGGGCAATTTGAGGAAGCCCATCATTGGAATATACAAGCCAAGTTCTATAATGAAAAATTCCCACTAGTATACGAAAGTGACAAAATGAGAGACTCTCTATCATGAAGATCATGGTGCTACTTTGAAGCACAAGTGTGGTAAAAGGATAGTAACATTGTCCCTTCTCTCTTTTTCTCTCATTTTTTTATTTGGGCATTTTCTCTCTTTTTTATGGCCTTTTTTCGTCCGGAGTCTCATCCCGACTTGTGGGGGAATCATAGTCTCCATCATCCTTTCCACACTTGGGACAATGCTCTAAAAATTGATGATCATCACACTTTTATTTTTCTTACAACTCAACAATTACAACTCAATACTTAGAACAAAGTATGACTCTATATGAATGCCTCCGGCGGTGTACCGGGATATGCAATGAATCAAGAGTGACATGTATGAAAGAATTATGAACGGTGGCTTTGCCACAAATATGATGTCAACTACATGATCATGCTAGCAATATGACAATAATGGAGCGTGTCATAATAAACGAAACGCTGGAAAGTTGCATGGCAATATATCTCAGAATGGCTATGGAAATGCCATGATAGGTAGGCATGGTGTCTGTTTTGAGGAAGGTATATGGTGGGTGTATGATACCGGCGAAAAGTGCGCGGTATTAGAGAGGCTAGCAACAGTGGAAGGATGGGAAAAAGTGCATATAATCCATGGACTCAACATTAGTCATAAAGAACTCATATACTTATTGCAAAAATCTAGAAGTTATCAAAGCAAAGTATTATGCGCATGCTCCTAAGGGGATAGATTGGTAGGAAAACACCATCACTCGTCCCCGACCACCGCTCATAAGGAAGACAATCAATAAATAAATCATGCTCCGACTTCATCACATAACGGTTCACCATACGTGCATGCTACGGGAATCACAAACTTTAACACAAGTATTTCTCAAATTCACAAGTACTGAACTAGCTTGACTCTAATATCACCATCTTCATATCTCAAAACAATTATCAAGCACCAATCTTTTCTTAGTATTCAACACACTCAAAAGAAAGTTTCACAAATCTTGAATACCAAGCATATTATTATTAAGCAAATTACCGTGCTATTAAGACTCTCAAAATAATCTAAGTGAAGCATGAGAGGTCAATAGTTTCTTTAAAACAAATCCACCACTGTGCTCTAAAAGATCTAAGTGAAGCACATAGAGCAAAATTATAACGCTCAAAAGATATACGTGAAGCACATAGACCAAAACTACATAGCTCAAAAGATATAAGTGAAGCACATAGAGTATTCTATCAAATTCCAATTCATGTATGGATCTCTCAAAAGGTGTGTACAACAATGATGATTGTGGCACACTAAAAACAAAGACACAAATAATACAAGACGCTCCAAGCAAAACACATATCATGTGGTGAATAAAAATATAGCTCCAAGTAAAATTACCGATGGAAGTAGACGAAAGAGGGGATGCCTTCCGGGGCATCCCCAAGCTTTGACTTTTTGGTGTCCTTGGATTATCTTGGGGTGCCATGGGCATCCCCAAGCTTAGGCTCTTGCCACTCCTTGTTCCATAATCCATCAAAAGATTTCACCCAAAACTTGAAAACTTCACAACACAAAACTCAATAGAAATCTTGTGAGCTCCATTAGAGAAAGAAAATAAAAGACCACTTCAAGGTACTGTAATGAACTCATTCTTTATTTATATTGGTGTTAAACCTACTGTATTCCAACTTCTCTATGGATTATAAACTATTTTACTAGCCATAGATTCATCAAAATAAGCAAACAACACACGAAAAACAGAATCTGTCAAAAACAGAACAGTCTGTAGTAATCTGTAACTAACGCAAACTTCTTGAACTCCAAAAAATCTACCAACATAGGACGACCTAGACAATTTGCTTATTGATCAGAAGCAATTAGAATCAGTATTTTATCACGTTCTGGTGATTTTTAAAAATTCGGGCACTGAGCGCAAAGTTTCTGGAAATTACAGCAAGATCAAATAACTATCATCCAAGAAGATCCTATAGGTCTAACTTGGCACAAACACTAATTTAAACACAAAACCACATCTAAACAGAAGGTAGATGGATTATTTATTCAAAGACAGAAAGGAAATATATTGGGTTGTCTCCCAACAAGCGCTTTTCTTTAAAGCCTTTTTAGCTAGGCATTGAGATTTCAATGATGCTGATAGAGGCAAAGGTGTCCCGTCTTTCGATGAGATGATGGATATCGCTTTGGTGGCAGTCAACTTTGACGATCCGACTATGAACGTGCGAGGACGTCGCGCCTTAGCAATCGCTAAACCAACTCTGAGAGGTTATTGACCACGCCGGAGCACGATCAACCTGACCACGAGGGTTTGTTTCCTGCGAGCAAACGAAGAACAAGCAAGAAACTGAGATTGCAATCTGGATATTGCGAATATAAGATGAAAGCTTTATTGATCAAGGTGGGGTTCTGTGACGCCTTTGTCTGGTCGTTGAACACAAACGAAGTACGCGAAGTTGTAGCTATGGCGAACTTTTAATCTAAACAAAACCCGAAGTCTAAATGATGCCCTAAGGGCTGTATATATGGAGGAAGAGGGGGGAATTTCGTGGCCCTTGGTGGAGGGGTCCGAAATCAACCCTATCTCTTGTTTCCCCACACATACGTACTCTAAAAATAGCCTATACTTATGTATTTCGAAATTACATGGGCCTGGCACAATAATAAGGTGACGCAGCACCTAAAATAGCCTCGGGACGAAATTTATGAAGTGGCATCTTGTATATTTCGTCCAAGGCTTCATGCACCCATTATGGTGGCTTCAAAGTCCTGAAATCATCACTTGTAACTCCGTTCTTGTTCCCCTTGCGCATGCCATCATCTCCATGCTTGTTCTTGCTCCAATGTTCATCCTTCTCCAAGCTAGGCCCTTCATTTGTAAGCAAAACAAATGTATCCAATTTAGGCAGCATCATATTCTCATGAACATTAGAATCATTACCAAGAAATGAAAGTACCTGGTAATTTAGTTGGCGTGCACGAGCTCTAGTAATTGGTCCAGTATGTATAGCAGCAGGGGCTGTGGGTGTAACAATTGTATTGATGTCCTCATCATCCTCCCCTTCTTGAAATGAAGTCGTCCTCGACGGAAGTTCATCTTCCTCACCCAAATAAGGCTTCAAATCTGCAATGTTAAAAGTGGGACTAACCCCAAAATCTGCAGGCAGCTCAAGTTTATATGCATTATCATTTATTTTCTCTAACACCTTAAAGGGACCATCAGCACGTGGCATTAACTTTGATTTGCGCAAATCAGGAAATCTATCCTTACGCAAATGTAACCAAACAAGATCTCCAGGTGCAAACACAACATGTTTTCTACCCTTATCTCCAGCAAGTTTATATTCAGCATTCATATGCTCAATGTTTTCCTTAGTTAACTCATGCATTTTTAAAATCAATTCAGCATGTTGTTTAGCATCAAAATTAACCTTATCCGAAGATGGAAGAGGCAACAAATCAATAGGTGCACGAGGTAGGAAACCATACACAACTTCAAAAGGGCACATCTTAGTAGTAGAATGCAACGAACGATTATAAGCAAATTCAATATGAGGCAAGCATTCCTCCCACATTTTCTTATTATTCTTCAAAACAGCCCTAAGCATAGTAGACAACATTCTATTGACTACTTCAGTTTGTCCATCAGTTTGGGGTGACAAGTAGTACTAAAAAGCAGTTTAGTCCCCAACTTAGCCCATAAACATCTCCAAAAGTGGCTAAGAAATTTAGTATCACGATCTGAAACAATAGTATTTGGCACACCATGCAAGCGAATAATTTCACGAAAGAACAAATCAGCAACATTAACAGCATCATCGCTTTTATGACATGGTATAAAGTGTGCCATTTTCGAGAATCTATCCACGACAACAAATATGCTATCCCTCCCCTTCTTTGTTCGAGGTAAACCTAAAACAAAGTCCATAGATATATCCTCCCAAGGAACACTAGGTACAGGCAAAGGCATATATAAACCATGAGGATTGAGTCGTGACTTAGCTTTTTGACATGTAGTGCAGCGAGCAATAAAACGCTCAACATCCCGTCTCATCTTTGGCCAAAAGAAATGTGTAGCAAGTACGTCCTCCGTCTTCTTCATGCCAAAGTGTCCCATTAATCCTCCTCCATGCGCCTCCTGCAACAACAAAAGACGAACGAAGCTAGCTGGAATGCATAGCTTGTTAGCACGAAACACAAATCCATCGTTAACGACGAACTTGTTCCACATTCTTCCTTCTTTACAATTCTGCATTACATCTTTAAAATCAGCATCATGCAAATATTGATCTTTGATGGTCTCCAAACCAAATATTTTGAAGTCAAGTTGTGAAAGCATAGTATAGCGGCGAGACAATGCATCAGCAATAACATTTTCTTTTCCCTTCTTGTGTTTAATGACATAAGGAAAAGTCTCAATGAATTCAACCCATTTAGCATGTCTACGATTCAGTTTAGCTTGACTTTTAATATGTTTCAAAGATTCATGATCAGAATGTATAACAAATTCTTTGGGCCATAAATAATGTTGCCATGTTTCTAAAGTCCGAACAAGAGCATATAATTCTTTATCATAAGTAGAATAATTCAGACTAGGCCCACTCAATTTTTCAGAAAAGTATGCAACAGGTTTGCCATCTTGTAATAACACACCGCCTAATCCAATTCCACTAGCATCACATTCAAGCTCAAAAGTCTTATTAAAATCAGGAAGTTGGAGTAAAGGAGCATGTGTCAACTTATCTTTCAATACCGAGAAGGCTTCTTCCTGTGCGGTACCCCAAAGAAAAGGCACATCTTTCTTTGTAAGCTCATTGAGAGGTGCAGCAATGGTGCTGAAATCTCTCACAAAACGCCTATAGAATCCAGCGAGGCCAAGAAAACTCCTCACTTGTGTGACCGTTTTGGGCTGCGGCCAACTCTCAATAGCTTCAATCTTGGCTTTATCAACTTCAATTCCCTATGGAGTAACAACATAGCCAAGAAAAGATACTCGGTCGGTGCAAAAGGTGCACTTCCCAAGGTTACCAAACAAACGTGCATCACGTAGAGCAATAAAAACAGCACGTAAATGTTCCAAATGTTCTTCCAAAGATCTGCTATAAATCAATATGTCATCAAAGTAAACTACCACAAATCGTCCAATGAAAGCACGTAAAACTTCGTTCATTAATCTCATGAAAGTACTAGGTGCATTAGTTAACCCAAAAGGCATGACTAACCACTCATATAATCCAAACTTAGTTTTAAATGCTGTTTTCCATTCATCTCCCAATTTCATACGAATTTGATGGTATCCACTACGCAAATCAACTTTGGAGAATATTGTAGAGCCACTCAATTCATCAAGCATATCATCGAGCCTAGGAATAGGATGACGATAATGAATAGTAATATTATTAATGCCTCTACAATCAACACACATACATGATGTACCATCCTTTTTCGGCACTAGAATAATAGGAACAGCACAAGGACTAAGGGATTCGCGTATATAACCTTTGTCGAGAAGCTCTTGTACTTGACGCATAATCTCCTTCGTCTCCTCTGGATTGGTACGGTATGGTGCATGGTTTGGCAGTGAAGCACCGGGAATTAAGTCAATCTGATGCTCAATCCCTCGAATAGGCGGTAATCCCGGTGGCACGTCTTGTGGAAAGACGTCAGCGAACTCCTGCAAAATGTTAGTGACAGCAGGAGGCAAAGAGGAAGGCACGTCCTCGAATGAAAATAATGCCTCTTTGCACACAAAAGCATAGCAAACAGATTTGCTGAAATCTAGCTCATCAATATCAGATTTGGTGGCAAATAAACATGCACTTTTCAATTTAATTTCAGAAGCAACACTAGATGGTTTATTATTAGGCTTCATTTGTTGCTCAAATTCTTTTGCCACAATCTGATTTTCACTCTTATTCTTCTCCTGTTTTGCTTTATTAGCTCTATTAATATCATCTTTCAAAATGGAATCAGGAGTCATAGGAAGCAAAGTAATATTTTTATCCTTATGAACAAGAGTATAGTGATTGTTTCTACCATGGTGTACAGAGTTTTTATCAAATTGCCATGGTCTACCAAGTAATAAGGAACATGCTTGCATAGGTACCACATCACAATCAACATAATCAGCATATGTAGAGATACTAAAATGCACACGAACAGTACGTGTTACCTTAACCTTGCCGCTGTTGTTGAACCATTGGATGTAGTAAGGATGTGGATGTGGTCTTGTGGTGAGAGAAAGCTTCTCCACCATGTCCATGCTAGCCAAGTTGTTGCAGCTCCCTCCGTCTATTATGACGCGCACAGAACGTTCCTTCACAACTCCCTTGGTATGGAACAAATTGTGCCTCTGATTTTGCTCAGCTTGTGTGACCTGCACACTCAAAACACGTTGAGCAACTAAACATTCATACCTGTCAGCGTCTTCAGGAGCCATGTATTGCGTCTCATGATCAGAATCATCTCCCCCATGTTCTTCACGTGTAATAAGAGCCAAAGTCTCCTCATCATAGTCACTAGCGGACTCATATCCACCATCTGCGGTAGCAATCATCACACGCGGAGATTTGCATTCTCTCGCATAATGACCTCCTCCCTTACAACGACGACAAATGATATCACTTGTGTGCCCTGTTGATGCCATGGAAGAAGAAGAACTCTGTGCAGGCCCAGCAGGTGCGCTCTTAGCAGATAATGGTGGTTGTGCCTGTTTTCTTGTATCACGACTGGAGGAGGCACCTGATTGAGGTGCTGGTGCAGTTGAAGTAGAAGATGCACGCGGTGTCCATGATGAAGGTCGGCCTGCAGAAAAGTTAGATCGCGCCAATGCTTGTCGATCCTGCACTTCACGTTCAGCTTTACAAGCAAGATGGAATAAACGAGTGATATTAGTATACTCCTTATAGTCTAGAATGGTCTGAATCTCTCTATTTAATCCACCCAGAAAACGTGCAAGCATAGCTTCATTCTCCTCGACAATACCACATCTAATCATGCTAGTTTGTAATTCCTGATAATATTCTTCTACAGAATTTTTCCCTTGTCTTAGACACTGCAATTTTTGAAGCAATTCACGTTGATAATATGGTGGAACCCAACGCGTACGCATAACAGTTTTCAAAGCAGCCCAAGTAGTTGGAATAGGATATAATCTACAATGTTCAGACCACCATACACATGCAAAACTAGTGAAAGCACAAACAGCAGCAGCAACCCATCTCTCCTCGGGATATTGTAAACATGTAAAACGTTGTTCAGTTTCTAACTCCCAAGTAAGATATATATCAGGAACATATCTACCCTCAAATGGTGGAATATTCAATTTCAGTTTAGGAATATGCACATCATCTCGTACCTGAGGTGGTGGTGCAGGCCTACCATTATGAATATATACCTGAGGTCAACCTGCTGGTGGTGGTGCTGGTGGGTGCACGTAGTTCTGATTTTGATCAACCTCATCCTCATAATCGCCCGCATACTCATCATCCTCCTGGGTACTAGCAGCAACAGTAGCAGGAGCCAAAGAAGCATCAATAACAGGAACAGCAGCACCAGAAGTCTGGCCATCCTCAATAGGAACACGCTTCGCTCGTCCATACTGATTTGGAAGGATGCATTGTTGTTGGTGTTGCAGAGGTGCGATAGGTGCAGCCGGCGGTGGTG
This sequence comes from Triticum aestivum, assembly GCF_018294505.1. Classification (NCBI taxonomy): domain Eukaryota; kingdom Viridiplantae; phylum Streptophyta; class Magnoliopsida; order Poales; family Poaceae; genus Triticum; species Triticum aestivum. The sequence goes on along the minus strand of NC_057797.1, from coordinate 343,050,201 downwards.
GTGGTAAACGCGCGAGCAATTCATTAAACTTGCTATCAAGCTTTGTTTCGAACGTCTTCTCCATGCCATCTATCTTCTCCATGGCCTCGTCAAATCTGTTTAGCACATCTTGCACCTGTCCACTCATCATTTGCTGAAATTTATCATGTAGCTGTTTGTTCGTCAGGTTCTCCCAATCAGTCTCATCGGCTTGTGATCCTACCATGGTTAGCAGCAAATAGAAACACACAAGAATATGATCCTACAGACTACTAAGAAGTGGTGGTGGTGTATCACAAACCCGTCAAGCAAAACTCAAATTCTTACCAGTTCTTACCCAGCAGCAGGCGGTGATCGGCAACCGTTGTAGTCAAAACTCTCAAAGCTTGGATAGAGCGATTACCAGGGAGAGTCAAACGCATGACGTAGATGTATGTGGAGCTGGGAAGGCTTATAATATGGTAGCAAAAAGGGTCAGCAATAATCAATTCAGAGATGCAAAGTTGAATAAACGCTCAACGACGGTACTGTGCTGGTCTAGGCTAGACCGTGCTAGAGACGCGAGCCTAGAACACTAACAAAATCACGGCGCTGCACGTAAACAAGGAAAAAGCACACTCTGGAATTTTTTTCGCTCTTTTTTTGCGCTCTTTTTTTTGCGCTGCATTTTTTTTGCGAAAAATCACTATAATGGCGAGTGTCTCAAAACTCTTCCTAGGTCAAACTGCCAGGATGGGCACGAAATTTTTTCGACCAAATTTTTTTTTCGTTTTTTTCGACTGCCCGGACCCAAAAACTGGAAACGGGTCAAAAAAAACTTCCTATAATGGCACCTATCTCAAAACACTCAAAAACACCTAAAAATAGGATAGCCAGAAATTTTTTCGAAAAATGCGTTTTCGAAAATTTTTGGGCCTAAACGGAGGGTGGTTTCCGGACTCTTTTTTTTCCGAAACCTACTCCGGCAAGGAAACACGAATCGGAATCTAGATGGATCTCAAAAACACACCTAATATGCAAGGAACTCGGATTGGTGGTGGATATATGGTGGTGGTATATGGCAGCGGTGGTGGTATATGGCAGCGGTGGTAATATATGGATATGGATCGGTGGTGGTATATGGATATGGATTGGTGGTGGTATATGGATACGGATTCGGAGCGGTGGTGGTAGGTGACAGGGGCGATGATGATGGTGCGGTGGCGGCGTGACAACTTATGACCAGAACTCGAAACTCTAAAAGACTGACGCTAAGACCAGCAACTAGACACGACGATGCAACCGCAAATTCAACAAAGCAAAACCCTAAAAAGATTATGCAAAGGCTCAGATTGGTTCGGATATGATGAACTAACCCTAATTTTTTTTGGCTTTTTCGTGGACTGTAGGTATGAAGAACAGACTCGATCTAAACTACGAAAAACTGTAAAATCTCACTGAGCACCCTGGAAATCTGATACCACTTGATAGAGGCAAAGGTGTCCCGTCTTTCGATGAGATGATGGATATCACTTTGGTGGCAGTCGACTTTGACGATCCGACTATGAACGTGCGAGGACGTCGCCCCTTAGCAATCGCTAAACCAACTCCGAGAGGTTATTGACCACGCCGGAGCACGATCAACCTGACCACGAGGGTCTGTTTCCTGCGAGCAAACGAAGAACAAGCAAGAAACTGAGATTGCAATCTGGATATTGCGAATATAAGATGAAAGCTTTATTGATCAAGGTGGGGTTCTGTGACGCCTTTGTCTGGTCGTTGAACACAAACGAAGTACGCGAAGTTGCAGCTATGGCGAACTTTTAATCTAAACAAAACCCGAATTCTAAACGATGCCCTAAGGGCTGTATATATGGAGGAAGAGGGGGGGAATTTCGTGGCCCTTGGTGGAGGGGTCCGAAATCAACCCTATCTCTTGTTTCCCCACACATACGTACTCTAAAAATAGCCTATACTTATGTATTTCGAAATTACATGGGCCTGGCCCAATAATAAGGTGATGCAGCACCTAAAATAGCCTCGGGACAAAATTTATGAAGTGGCATCTTGTATATTTCGTCCAAGGCTTCATGCACCCATTATGGTGCCTTCAAAGTCCTGAAATCATCACTTGTAACTCCGTTCTTGTTCCCCTTGCGCATGCCATCATCTCCATGCTTGTTCTTGCTCCAATGTTCATCCTTCTCCAAGCTAGGCCCTTCATTTGTAAGCAAAACAAATGTATCCAATTTAGGCAGCATCATATTCTCATGAACATTAGAATCATTACCAAGAAACAAAAGTACCTGGTAATTTAGTTGGTGTGCACGAGCTCTAGTAATTGGTCCAGTATGTATAGCAGCAGGGGCTGTGGGTGTAACAATTGTATTGATGTCCTCATCAGATGCTCACATAAAAGACAAGAATTGAAGCACAAAGAGAGCATCATAAAACATGTGACAACCACATCTAAGTCTAACATACTTCCTATGCATAGGCAAACAAATCAAGGCAAGCAAAAACTAGCATATGCAAGGAAGCGGAAATAAACAATAACAATCTCAACATAACGAGAGGTAATTTAGTAGCATGAAAGTTTCTACAACCATATTTTCCTATCTCATAATAATTACATGTAGGATCATAGGCAAATTCAACAAAATAGCTATCACAAAGTATATTCTCAACACGATCCACATGCATGCAAAGTTGACTCTCTTCCAAAGTAGTGGGATTATCATTAACTAAAGTCATGACCTCTCCAAACCCACTTTTATCAAAAACTTCATAAAATTGAACATTCTCCAAATATGCGGGATCTAAAGTTGACACTCTTCCGAACCCACTTTCAGTATTATTGCAAACAATATTATCAATCTCATATTCATCATGGGGCTTAAATAAATTTTCAAGATCATAAGAAGAATCACCCCAATCATAATCATTGCAACAAGTAGTAGACATAGCAAAACTAGCATCCCCAAGCTTAGGGTTTTGCATCTTATTAGCACAATTGCCATCAAAAGAATTTATAATAAAATCATTGCAATCATGCTTTTTATTCAAAGATCTATCATGAAGCACTTCATCACAATTTTCAGATTTACGAATTTCAGGCCAAAGCTTATAAAGATAATCTAGTGCATCCAAATCACTAGGAATTGGTTCATCATAATTGGATCTCTTAAAAAGATTGGCAAGCGGATGAAGATCCATAGATATTAGCTACTCTGTTTAGGAATAAATACCCAACTATTTCAACCAAGCGAGAAAACGAGCCAAGCAAGACATAAAGGCGAACGGAAAAGAGAGGGCGAATAAAATGGCAAGGGTGAAGTGGGGGAGAGGAAAACGAGAGGCAAATGGCAACTAATGTAATGCAGGAGATAGGGATTGTGATGGGTACTTGGTATGTTGACTTTTGTGCAGACTCCCCAGCAACGGCGCCAGAAATTCTTCTTGCTACCTCTTGAGCACTGCGTTGGATTTCCCCAAAGAGGAGAGGATGATGCAGCAAAGTAGTGTAAGTATTTCCCTCAGTTTTTGAGAACCAAGGTATCAATCCAGTAGGAGGCTACACGCAAGTCCCTCGTACCTACACAAAAACAATAGCTCCTCGCAACCAACGCGTTTAGGGGTTGTCAATCCCTTCACGGTCACTTACGAGAGTGAGATTTGATAGAGATGATAGATAATATTTTTGGTATTTTTGATATAGAGATGCAAAGTGAAAAGTAAAAGGCAAAGTAAAAAAGCAAAGCAATAATAAAGTGATGGAGATTGATATGATGAGAATAGACCCAGGGGCCATAGGTTTCACTAGTGGCTTCTCTCAAGAGCATAAGTATTCTACGGTGGGTGAACAACTTACTGTTGAGCAATTGACAGAATTGAGCATAGTTATGAGAATATCTAGGTACGATCATGTATATAGGCATCACGTCCGAGACAAGTAGACCGACTCCTGCCCGCATCTACTACTATTACTCCACTCATCGACCGCTATCCAGCATGCATCTAGAGTATTAAGTTAAAAACAGAGTAACGCCTTAAGCAAGATGACATGATGTAGAGGGATAGTTTCATGCAATATGATAAAAACCCCATCTTGTTATCCTCGATGGCAACAATACAATACGTGCCTTGCTGCCCCTTCTGTCACTGGGAAAGGACAACACAAGATTGAACCCAAAGCTAAGCACTTCTCCCATGGCAAGAAAAACCAATCTAGTAGGCCAAACCAAACTGATAATTCGAAGAGACTTGCAAAGATAACCAATCATACATAAAAGAATTTAGAGAAGATTCAAATATTATTCATAGATAGACTTGATCATAAACCCACAATTCATCGGTCTCAACAAACACACCGCAAAAAGAAGATTACATCGAATAGATCTCCACGAGAGAGGGGGAGAACATTGTATTGAGATCCAAAAAGAGAGAAGAAGCCATCTAGCTAATAACTATGGACCGGAAGGTCTGAGGTAAACTACTCACACTTCATCGGAGAGGCTATGATGATGTAGAAGCCCTCCGTGATGACGGCCCTCTCCGGCGGAGCTCCGGAACAGGCCCCAAGATGGGATCTCGTGGATACAGAAAGTTGCGGCGGTGGAATTAGGTTTTTGGCTCCGTATCTAATTGTTTGGGGGTACGGAGGTATATATAGGAGGGAGGAGTACGTCGGTGGAGCAACAGGGGGCCCACGAGGCAGGGGGCGCGCCCTGGGGGGGGGGCGCCCCCCACCCTCGTGACCACCTCTTTTAGTTCTTGGATTAGGGTCCAAGTCTCCTAGATCACGTTCGGTGAGAAAATCACGTTCCTGAAGGTTTCATTCCGTTTGGACTCCCTTTGATATTCCGTTTCTTCGAAACACTGAAATAGGCAAAAAACAGCAATTCTGGGCTAGGCCTCCGGTTAATAGGTTAGTCCCAAAAATAATATAAAAGTGGAAAATAAAGCCCAATATAGTCCAAAACAGTAGATAATATAGCATGGAGCAAGCAAAAATTATAGATACGTTGGAGACGTATCAAGCCTACGTCTAGTTGGGTTGGTATTGCTAGGGTTTCGATGACCAACGAGCGAGATACGCTATGCCTAGCTCTCGACTTGATGTTACTTGCCCTAAGCTGCTAGCGGGTCGTCCCCTTATATACACGGGTTGACGCCCTGCGACCTACAGAATCCCGGCCGGCTCATAAACAGTGTCCGGCTCGGTGACTAGTTAATTTTGCCTTATGATACAAGTCATGCCATTACGGCGGTTTACCACTACGGGCCTTAAGTCTCCTGTGGGCTTTAGACCCTTTATTGAACCGCCATCTTTATGCTTGATCTTGGGCTTTATATGATGAATCCTCTTTGCGTAACCCGGCCCCTCCTGGGAAGCATACACAAATAGTTATATCCCCAACATTAGGCCCCAGATTGACTTGAACCGGTTCATGTCAATCTTAAAATACCTTAAGAGAAAAGCCTTCTGTCTTCTGTCTGTGCAAAGGTTTTAACCCACCATGACGTCATCTTCTGGATCTGTGATAACCCGCCGTGACATCATCTTCCATTAAATTCCTATTTTATTCTCTCATATCTTTAACGGATCTTTATCTTTACTAACCATTGCAAATATCAAGGCGTCGGAGTCATTGGATAATGATGTTCGGCCTCCTCGTTTCTCGCTTGATAGAGGCAAAGGTGTCCCGTCTTTCGATGAGATGATGGATATCGCTTTGGTGGAAGTCGACTTTGACGATCCGACTACGAACGTGCGAGGACGTCGCGCCTTAGCAATCGCTAAACCAACTCCGAGAGGTTATTGACCATGCCGGAGCACGATCAACCTGACCACGAGGGTCTGTTTCCTACGAGCAAACGAAGAACAAGCAAGAAACTAAGATTGCAATCCGGATATTGCGAATATAAGATGAAAGCTTTATTGATCAAGGTGGGGTTTTGTGACGCCTTTGTCTGGTCGTTGAACACAAATGAAGTACGCGAAGTTGCAGCTATGGCGAACTTTAATCTAAACAAAACCCAAAGTCTAAACGGTTCCCTAAGGGTTGTATATATGGAGGAAGAGAGGGGGAATTTCGTGGCCCTTGGTGGAGGGGTCCGAAATCAACCCTATCTCTTGTTTCCCCACACATAGGGACTCTAAAAATAGCCTATACTTATGTATTTCGAAATTACATGGGCCTGGCCCAATAAAAAGGTGACGCAGCACCTATAATAGCCTCTGGACGAAATTTATGAAGTGACATCTTGTATATTTCGTCCAAGGCTTCATGCACTCGTTATGGTGGCTTCAAAGACCTGAAATCATCACTTGTAACTCTGTTCTTGTTCCCCTTGCGCATGCCATCATCTCCATGCTTGTTCTTGCTCCAATGTTCATCCTTCTCGAAGCTAGGACCTTCATTTGTAAGCAAAACAAATGTATCCAATTTAGGCAGCATCATATTCTCATGAACATTAGAATCATTACCAAGAAACGAAAGTACCTGGTAATTTAGTTGGCGTGCACGAGCTCTAGTAATTGGTCCAGTATGTATAGCAGCAGGGACTGTGGGTGTAAAAATGGTATTGATGTCCTCATCATCCTCCCCTTCTTGAAAAGAAGTCGTCCTCGACGGAAGCTCATCTTCCTCACCCAAATAAGGCTTCAAATCTGCAATGTTAAAAGTGGGACTATCCCCAAAATCTGCAGGCAACTCAAGTTTATATGCATTATCATTTATTTTCTCTAACACCTTAAAGGGACCATCAGCCCGTGGCATGAGCTTTGATTTGCGCAAATCAGGAAATCTATCCTTACGCAAATGTAACCAAACAAGATCTCCAGGTGCAAACACAACATGTTTTCTACCCTTATCTCCAGCAAGTTTATATTTGGCATTCATACGCTCAATGTTTTCCTTAGTTAACTCATGCATTTTTAAAATCAATTCAGCATGTTGCTTAACATCGAAATTAACCTTCTCCGAAGATGGAAGAGGCAACAAAACAATAGGTGCACGAGGTAGGAAACCATACACAACCTCAAAAGGACACATCTTAGTAGTAGAATGCAATGAACGATTATAAGCAAATTCAATATGAGGCAAGCATTCCTCCCACATTTTCTTATTACTCTTCAAAACAGCCCTAAGCATAGTAGACAATGTTCTATTGACTACTTCAGTTTGGCCATCAGTTTGGGGGTGACAAGTAGTACTAAAAAGTAGTTTAGTCCCCAACTTAGCCCATAAACATCTCCAAAAGTGGCTAAGAAATTTAGTATCACGATCTGCAACAATAGTATTTGGCACACCATGCAAGCGAATAATTTCACGAAAGAACAAATCAGCAACATTAACAGCATCATCACTTTTATGACATGGTATAAAGTGTGCCATTTTCGAGAATCTATCCACGACAACAAATATGCTATCCCTCCCCTTCTTTGTTCATGGTAAACCTAAAACAAAGTCCATTGTTATATCCTCCCAAGGAACACTAGGTACAGGCAAAGGCATATATAAACCATGAGGATTGAGTCGTGACTTAGCTTTTTGACATGTAGTGCAGCGAGCAATAAAACGCTCAACATCCCGTCTCATCTTTGGCCAAAAGAAATGTGTAGCAAGTACGTCCTCCGTCTTCTTCACGCCAAAGTGTCCCATTAATCCTCCTCCATGCGCCTCCCACAACAACAAAAGACGAATGGAGCTAGCTGGAATGCATAGCTTGTTAGCACGAAACACAAATCCATCGTTAACGACAAACTTGTTGCACATTCTTCCTTCTTTACAATTCTGCATTACATCTTTAAAATCAGCATCATGCACATATTGATCTTTGATGGTCTCCAAACCAAATATTTTGAAGTCAAGTTGTGAAAGCATAGTATAGCGACGAGACAATGCATCAGCAATAACATTTTCTTTTCCCTTCTTGTGTTTAATGACATAAGGGAAAGTCTCAATGAATTCAACCTATTTAGCATGTCTATGATTCAGTTTAGCTTGACTTCTAATATGTTTCAAAGATTCATGATCAGAATGTATAACAAATTCTTTGGGCCATAAATAATGTTGCCATGTTTCTAAAGTCCGAACAAGAGCATATAATTCTTTATCATAAGTAGAATAATTCAGACTAGGCCCACTCAATTTTTCAGAAAAGTATGCAACAGGTTTGCCATCTTGTAATAACACACCTCCTAATCCAATTCCACTAGCATCACATTCAAGCTCAAAAGTCTTATTAAAATCAGGAAGTTGGAGTAAAGGAGCATGTGTCAACTTATCTTTCAATACCGCGAAGGCTTCTTCATGTGCGGTACCCCAAAGAAAAGGCACATCTTTCTTTGTAAGCTCATTGAGAGGTGCAGCAATGGTGCTGAAATCTCTCACAAAACGCCTATAGAATCCAGCGAGGCCAAGAAAACTCCTCACTTGTGTGACCGTTTTGGGCTGCGGCCAACTCTCAATAGCTTCAATCTTGGCTTTATCAACTTCAATTCCCTGTGGAGTAACAACATAGCCAAGAAAAGATACTCGGTCGGTGCAAAAGGTGCACTTCCCAAGGTTACCAAACAAACGTGCATCACGTAGAGCAATAAAAACAGCACGTAAATGTTCCAAATGTTCTTCCAAAGATCTGCTATAAATCAATATGTCATCAAAGTAAACTACCACAAATCGTCCGATGAAAGCACGTAAAACTTTGTTCATTAATCTCATGAAAGTACTAGGTGCATTAGTTAACCCAAAAGGCATGACTAACCACTCATATAATCCAAACTTAGTTTTAAATGTTGTTTTCCATTCATCTCCCAATTTCATACGAATTTGATGGTAGCCACTACGCAAATCGACTTTGGAGAATATTGTAGAGCCACTCAATTCATCAAGCATATCATCTAGCCTAGGAATAGGATGACGATAACGAATAGTAATATTATTAATGCCTCTACAATCAACACACATACGTGATGTACCATCCTTTTTCGGCACTAGAATAATAGGAACAGCACAAGGACTAAGGGATTCGCGTATATAACCTTTGTCGAGAAGCTCTTGTACTTGACGCATAATCTCCTTCGTCTCCTCTGGATTGGTACGGTATGGTGCACGGTTTGGCAGTGAAGCACCGGGAATTAAGTCAATCTGATGCTCAATCCCTCGAATAGGCGGTAATCCCGATGGCACGTCTTGTGGAAAAACGTCAGCGAACTCCTGCAAAATGTTAGTGACAGCAGGAGGCAAAGAGGAAGGCACGTCCTCGAATGAAAATAGTGCCTCTTTGCACACAAAAGCATAGCAAACAGATTTGCTGAAATCTAGCTCATCAATATCAGATTTGGTGGCAAATAAACATGCACTTTTCAATTTAATTTCAGAAGCAACACTAGATGGTTTATTATTAGGCTTCATTTGTTGCTCAAATTCTTTTGCCACAATCTGATTTTCACTCTTATTCTTCTCCTGTTTTGCTTTATTAGCTCTATTAATATCATCTTTCAAAATGGAATCAGGAGTCATAGGAAGCAAAGTAATATTTTTATCCTTATGAACAAGAGTATAGTGATTGTTTCTACCATGGTGTATAGAATTTTTATTAAATTGATAGAGGCGAGGGTCCCGATCTTTCGATGAGATGATAACTATCGATTTGGTGGAGACGACTTTGACGATCCGACTACAAACGTGCATGATGTTGCGCCTTAGCAATCGCTAAACCAATCTCCCTAGGTTACTGACGATGCCGGAAGACGGTCAGCCTGACCACGAAGGTCTATTCCTGCAAGCAATCGAAGAACGAGCAAGAATATGATAAAGCAATCTGAATATTGCATATATATATGAGGTATTGATAATGGTGGGGATCCGTAAGCGGTCTTGGTCTGGTCGTTGGACACAAACGAAGTACATGAAGTTGCAATGGCTAACTTTTAACTAAACAAATCCCAAGGAAAAAGCTACTAGATGGATCTCGAAAACAAACCTAATATGACAAGAACTCGGATTGGTGGTGGATATATGGTGGTAGATGGCAGCGGTGGTGGTATATGACAGCTGTGGTGGTATATGGATACGGATTCGAAGTGGTGGCGGATAAGCGGTGGTGGTAGATGGCAGGGGCGATGATGATGGCGCAGCGGCGGCGTGACAACTTATGACCAGAACTCGAAACTCTAAAAGACTAGACTCTAAGACCAGCAACTAGACACGACAATGCAACCGCAAATTCAACAAAGCAAAACCCTAAAAAGATTATGCAAAGGCTTAGATTGGTTCGGATATGATGAACTAACCCTAATTTTTTTGTGGCTTTTTCGTGGACTGTAGGTATGAAGAACAGACTCGATCTAAACTACGAAAAACTGTAAAATCTCACCGAGCAACCTGGAAATCTGATACCACTTGATAGAGGCAAAGGTGTCCCGTCTTTCGATGAGATGATGGATATCGCTTTGGTGGAAGTCGACTTTGACGATCCGACTACGAACGTGCGAGGACGTCGCGCCTTAGCAATCGCTAAACCAACTCCGAGAGGTTATTGACCATGCCGGAGCACGATCAACCTGACCACGAGGGTCTGTTTCCTGCGAGCAAACGAAGAACAAGCAAGAAACTAAGATTGCAATCTGGATATTGCGAATATAAGATGAAAGCTTTATTGATCAAGGTGGGGTTCTGTGATGCCTTTGTCTGGTCGTTGAACACAAACGAAGTACGCGAAGTTGCAGCTATGGCGAACTTTAATCTAAAGAAAACCCAAAGTCTAAACGGTGCCCTAAGGGCTGTATATATGGAGGAAGAGAGGGGGAATTTCGTGGCCCTTGGTGGAGGGGTCCGAAATCAACCCTATCTCTTGTTTCCCCACACATAGGGACTCTAAAAATAGCCTATACTTATGTATTTCGAAATTACATGGGCCTGGCCCAATAAAAAGGTGACGCAGCACCTATAATAGCCTCTGGACAAAATTTATGAAGTGACATCTTGTATATTTCGTCCAAGGCTTCATGCACTCGTTATGGTGGCTTCAAAGACCTGAAATCATCACTTGTAACTCTGTTCTTGTTCCCCTTGCGCATGCCATCATCTCCATGCTTGTTCTTGCTCCAATGTTCATCCTTCTCGAAGCTAGGACCTTCATTTGTAAGCAAAACAAATGTATCCAATTTAGGCAGCATCATATTCTCATGAACATTAGAATCATTACCAAGAAACGAAAGTACCTGGTAATTTAGTTGGCGTGCGCGAGCTGTAGTAATTGGTCCAGTATGTATAGCAGCAGGGACTATGGGTGTAACAATGGTATTGATGTCCTCATCATCGCGCCTTCTGATAGAGGCAAAGGTGTCCCGTCTTTCGATGAGATGATGGATATCGCTTTGGTGGAAGTCGAATTTGACGATCCGACTACGAACGTGCGAGGACGTCGCGCCTTAGCAATCGCTAAACCAACTCCGAGAGGTTATTGACCATGCCGGAGCACGATCAACCTGACCACGAGGGTCTGTTTCCTGCGAGCAAACGAAGAACAAGCAAGAAACTGAGATTGCAATCTGGATATTGCGAATATAAGATGAAAGATTTATTGATCAAGGTGGGGTTTTGTGACGCCTTTGTCTGGTCGTTGAACACAAACGAAGTACGCGAAGTTGCAGCTATGGCGAACTTTTAATCTAAACAAAACCCAAAGTCTAAACGGTGCCCTAAGGGCTGTATATATGGAGGAAGAGAGGGGAATTTCGTGGCCCTTGGTGGAGGGGTCCGAAATCAACCCTATCTCTTGTTTCCCCACACATACGGACTCTAAAAATAGCCTATGCTTATGTATTTCGAAATTACATGGGCCTGGCCCAATAAAAAGGTGACGCAGCACTTATAATAGCCTCGAGACGAAATTTATGAAGTGGCATCTTGTATATTTCGTCCAAGGCTTCATGCACCCATTATGGTGGCTTCAAAGTCCTGAAATCATCACTTGTAACTCCGTTCTTGTTCCCCTGGCACATGGCATCATCTCCATGCTTGTTCTTGCTCCAATGTTCATCCTTCTCCAAGCTAGGCCCTTCATTTGTAAGCAAAACAAATGTATCCAATTTAAGCAGCATCATATTCTCATGAACATTAGAATCATTACCAAGAAACGAAAGTACCTGATAATTTAATTGGCATGCGCGAGCTCTAGTAATTGGTCCCGTATATGTAGCAGTAGGGGCTGTGGGTGTAACTATGGTATTGATGTCCTCATCATCCTCCCCTTCTTGAAATGAAGTCGTCCTCGACGGAAGCTCATCTTCCTCACCCAAATAAGGCTTCAAATCTGCAATGTTAAAAGTGGGACTAACCCCAAAATCTGCAGGCAGCTCAAGTTTATATGCATTATCATTTATTTTCTCTAACACCTTAAAGGGACCATCAGCACGTGGCATTAGCTTTGATTTGCGCAAATCAGGAAATCTATCCTTACGCAAATGTAACCAAACAAGACCTCCAGGTGCAAACACAACATGTTTTCTACCCTTATCTCCAGCAAGTTTATATTTAGCATTCATACGCTCAATGTTTTCCTTAGTTAACTCATGCATTTTTAAAATCAATTCAGCACGTTGTTTAGCATCAAAATTAACCTTCTCCGAAGATGGAAGAGGCAACAAATCAATAGGTGCACGAGGTAGGAAACCATACACAACTTCAAAAGGGCACATCTTAGTAGTAGAATGCAATGAACGATTATAAGCAAATTCAATATGAGGCAAGCATTCCTCCCACATTTTCTTATTATTCTTCAAAACAGCCCTAAGCATAGTAGACAATGTTCTATTGACTACTTCAGTTTGTCCATCAGTTTGGGGGTGACAAGTAGTACTAAAAAGCAGTTTAGTCCCCAACATGGCCCATAAACATCTCCAAAAGTGGCTAAGAAATTTAGTATCACGATCTGAAACAATAGTATTTGGCACACCATGCAAGCGAATAATTTCATGAAAGAACAAATCAGCAACATTAACAGCATCATCGCTTTTATGACATGGTATAAAGTGTGCCATTTTCGAGAATCTATCCACGACAACAAATATGCTATCCCTCCCCTTCTTTGTTCGAGGTAAACCTAAAACAAAGTCCATAGATATATCCTCCCAAGGAACTCTAGGTACAGGCAAAGGCATATATAAACCATGAGGATTGAGTCGTGACTTAGCTTTTTGACATGTAGTGCAGCGAGCAATAAAACGCTCAACATCCCGTCTCATCTTTGGCCAAAAGAAATGTGTAGCAAGTACGTCCTCCGTCTTCTTCACGCCAAAGTGTCCCATTAATCCTCCTCCATGCGCCTCCTGCAACAACAAAAGACGAACAGAGCTAGCTGGAATGCATAGCTTGTTAGCACGAAACACAAATCCATCGTTAACGACAAACTTGTTCTACATTCTTCCTTCTTTACAATTCTGCATTACATCTTTAAAATCAGCATCATGCACATATTGATCTTTGATGGTCTCCAAACCAAATATTTTGAAGTCAAGTTGTGAAAGCATAGTATAGCGACAAGACAATGCATCAGCAATAACATTTTCTTTTCCCTTCTTGTGTTTAATGACATAAGGGAAACTCTCAATAAATTCAACCCATTTAGCATGTCTACGATTCAGTTTAGCTTGACTTTTAATATGTTTCAAAGATTCATGATCAGAATGTATAACAAATTCTTTGGGCCATAAATAATGTTGCCATGTTTCTAAAGTCTGAATAAGAGCATAAAATTCTTTATCGTAAGTAGAATAATTCAGACTAGGCCCACTCAATTTTTCAGAAAAGTATGCAACAGGTTTGCCATCTTGTAATAACACACCTCCTAATCCAATTCCACTAGCATCACATTCAAGCTCAAAAGTCTTATTAAAATCAGGAAGTTGGAGTAAAGGAGCATGTGTCAACTTATCTTTCAATACCGTGAAGGCTTCTTCCTGTGCGGTACCCCACAGAAAAGGCACATCTTTCTTTGTAAGCTCATTGAGAGGTGCAGCAATGGTGCTGAAATCTCTCACAAAACGCCTATAGAATCCAGCGAGGCCAAGAAAACTCCTCACTTGTGTGACCGTTTTGGGCTGTGGCCAACTCTCAATAGCTTTAATCTTGGCTTTGTCAACTTCAATTCCCTGTGGAGTAACAACATAGCCAAGAAAAGATACTCGGTCGGTGCAAAAGGTGCACTTCCCAAGGTTACCAAACAAACGTGCATCACGTAGAGCAATAAAAAGAGCACGTAGATGTTCCAAATGTTCTTCCAAAGATTTTCTACAAATCAGTATATCATCAAAATAGACTACCACAAATCGTCCAATGAAAGCACGTAAAACTTCGTTCATTAGTCTCATGAAAGTACTAGGCGCATTAGTTAACCCAAAAGGCATGACTAACCACTCATATAAACCAAACTTTGTTTTAAATGCTGTTTTCCATTCATCACCCAATTTCATACGAATTTGATGGTAACCACTACGCAAATCAACTTTGGAGAATATTGTAGAGCCACTCAATTCATAAAGTATATCATCTAGCCTAGGAATAGGATGACGATAACGAATAGTAATATTATTAATGCCTCTACAATCAACACACATACGTGATGTACCATCCTTTTTCGGCACTAGAATAATAGGAACAGCACAAGGACTAAGGGATTCGTGTATATAACCTTTGTCGAGAAGCTCTTGTACTTGACGCATAATCTCCTTCATCTCCACTGGATTGGTACAGTATGGCGCACGGTTTGGCAGTGACGCACCGGGAATTAAGTCAATCTGATGCTCAATCCCTCGAATAGGCGGTAATCCCGGTGGCACGTCTTGTGGAAAGATGTCAGCGAACTCCTGCAAAATGTTAGTGACAGCAGGAGGCAAAGAGGAAGGCACGTCCTCGAATGAAAATAATGCCTCTTTGCACACAAAAGCATAGCAAACAGATTTGCTGAAATCTAGCTCATCAATATCAGATTTGGTGGCAAATAAACATGCACTTTTCAATTTAATTTCAGAAGCAACACTAGATGGTTTATTATTAGGCTTCATTTGTTGCTCAAATTCTTTTGCCACAATCTGATTTTCACTCTTATTCTTCTCCTGTTTTGCTTTATTAGCTCTATTAATATCATCTTTCAAAATAGAATCAGGAGTCATAGGAAGCAAAGTAATATTTTTATCCTTATGAACAAGAGTATAATGATTGTTTCTACCATGGTGTACAGCATTTTTATCAAATTGCCATGGTCTACCAAGTAATAAGGAACATGCTTGCATAGGTACCACATCACAATCAACATAATCAGCATATGTAGAGATACTAAAATGCACACGAACAGTACGTGTTACCTTAACCTTGCCGCTGTTGTTGAACCATTGGATGTAGTAAGGATGTGGATGTGCTCTTGTGGTGAGAGAAAGCTTCTCCACCATCTCCATGCTAGCCAAGTTGTTGCAGCTACCTCCATCTATGATGACGCGCACAGAACGTTCCTTCACAACTCCCTTGGTATGGAACAAATTGTGCCTCTGATTTTGCTCAGCTTGTGTGACCTGCACACTCAAAACACGTTGAGCAACTAAACATTCATACCTGTCAGCATCTTCAGGAGCCATGTATTGCGTCTCATGATCAGAATCATCTCCACCATGTTCTTCACGTGTAATAAGAGCCAAAGTCTCCTCATCATAGTCACTAGCGGACTCATATCCACCATCCACGGTAGCAATCATCACACACCGAGATTTGCATTCTCTCGCATAATGACCTCCTCCCTTACAACACGACAAATAATATCACTTGTGTGCCCTATTGATGCCATGGAAGAAGAAGAACTCCGTGCAGGCCCAGCAGGTGCGCTCTTGGCAGATAATGGTGGTTGTGCCTGTTTTCTTGTATCACGACTGGAGGAGGCACCTAATTGAGGTGCTGGTGCAGTTGAAGTAGAAGATGCACGCGGTGTCCATGATGAAGGTTGGCCTGCAGAAAAGTTAGTTCACGCCAATGCTTGTCGATCCTGCACTTCACGTTCAGCTTTACAAGCAAGATGGAATAAACGAGTGATATTAGTATACTCCTTATAGTCTAGAATGGTCTGAATCTCTCTATTTAATCCACCCAGAAAACATGCAAGCATAGCTTCATTCTCCTCAACAATACCACATCTAATCATGCCAGTTTGTAATTCCTGATAATATTCTTCTACAGAATTTTTTCCTTGTCTTAAGCGCTGTAATTTTTGAAGCAATTCACGTTGATAATATGGTGGAACCCAACGAGTACGCATAGCAGTTTTCAAAGCAGCCCAAGTAGCGGGAATAGGATATAATCTACAATGTACAGACCACCATACACATGCAAAACTAGTGAAAGCACAAACAGCAGCAGCAACCCGTCTCTCCTCGGGATATTGTAAACATGTAAAACGTTGTTCAGTTTCTAACTCCCAAGTAAGATGTATATCAGGAACATATCTACCCTCAAATGGTGGAATATTCAATTTCAGTTTAGGAATATGGACATCATCTCGTACCTGAGGTGGTGGTGCAGGCCTACCATTACGAATATATACCTGAGGTCGACCTGCTGGTGGTGGTGCAGGTGGCTGCACGTAGTGCTGATTTTGATCGACCTCATCCTCATAATCTCCCATATAATCATCCTCCTCCGCATCAGCAGCAGGAGCCACAGAAGTATCAACAGCAGCACCAACAGTTTGGCCAAACGCAAGAGTCACACGGCTCGCTCGGCGGAGATCTGTTTCGCGACATGGAGGTAGTCGTTGTTGTTGTTGTTGGAGAGGTGCGTTAGGTGCAGCGGGTGGTGGTGGTGGAAGACGCGCGAGCAATTCATTAAACTTGTTATCAAGCTTTGTTTCGAACGTCTTCTCCATGCCATCTATCTTCTCCATGGCCTCTTCAAATCTGTTTAGCACATCTTGCACCTGTCCACTCATCATTTGCTGAAATTTATCATGCAAATCCTTATTCTTCATGTTCTCCCAGTCAGTCTCATCGGCTTGTGATCCTGGCATGGTTAGCAGCAATAGAAACACACAAGAATATGATCCTACAGACTACTAACAAGAGGTGGTGGTGGGTGTCACAAATCCGTCAAGCAAATCTCAAATTCTTACCAGTTCTTACCCAGCAGCAGGCGGTGATCGGCAACCGTTGTAGTCAAAAACTCTCAAAGCTTGGATAGAGAGATTACCAGGGAGAGTCAAACGCACGATGTAGATGTATGTGGAGCTGGGAAGGCTTATAATATGGTAGCAAAAAGGGTCAGCAATAATCAATTCAGAGATGCAAAGTTGAATAAACGCTCAACGACGGTACTGTGCTGGTCCTAGGCTAGACCGTGCTAGAGACGCGAGCCTAGAACACTAACAAAATCACGGCGCTGCACGTAAACAAGGGAAAAGCCCACTCTGGAAAAAAATTCGCTCTTTTTTTTGCGCTGTTTTTTTTGCGCTGCTCTTTTTTTTTGCGAAAAATCACTATAGTGGCGAGTGTCTCAAAACTCTTACCAGGTCAAACTGACAGGATGGGCACGGAATTTTTTTTTGACCAATTTTTTTTTGACTACCCGGACCCAAAAAATGGAAACGGGTCAAAAAAAACTTTCTATAACGGCGACTGTCTCAATACGCTTAGAAACACCTAAAAATAGGATAGCCAGAAAATTTTTCGACAAGTGCGTTTTCGGAAAATTTTGGGCCTAAACGGAGGGTGGTTTCCGGACTCTTTTTTTTTTCGAAACCTACTCCGGCAAGGAAACACGAATCGGAAACTAGATGGACCCCGAAAACAAACCTAATAAGCAAGGAACTCGGATTGGTGGTGGATATATGGTGGTGGTATATGGCAGCGGTGGTGGTAGCGGTGGTAGTATATGGATATGGATCGGTGGTGGTATATGGACACGGATTGGTGGTGGTATATGGACACGGATTCGGAGCGGTGGTGGTAGATGGCAGGGGCGATGATGATGGTGCGGCGGCGGCGTGACAACTTATGACCAGAACTCGAAACTCTAAAAGACTAGACTCTAAGACCAGCAACTAGACCGACGATGCAACCGCAAATTCAACAAAGCAAAACCCTAAAAAGATTATGCAAAGGCTCAGATTGGTTCGGATATGATGAACTAACCCTAATTTTTTTTGTGGCTTTTTCATGGACTGTAGGTATGAAGAACAGACTCGATCTAAACTACGAAAAACTGTAAAATCTCACCGAGCAACCTGGAAATCTGATTCCACTTGATAGAGGCAAAGGTGTCCCGTCTTTCGATGAGATGATGGATATCGCTTTGGTGGAAGTCGACTTTGATGATCCGACTATGAACGTGCGAGGACGTCGCGCCTTAGCAATCGCTAAACCAACTCCGAGAGGTTATTGACCACGCCGGAGCACGATCAACCTGACCACGAGGGTCTGTTTCCTGCGAGCAAACAAAGAACAAGCAAGAAACTAAGATTGCAATCTGGATATTGCGAATATAAGATGAAAGCTTTATTGATCAAGGCGGGGTTCTGTTACGCCTTTGTCTGGTCGTTGAACACAAACGAAGTACGCGAAGTTGCAGCTATGGAGAACTTTTAATCTAAACAAAACCCAAAGTCTAAACGGTGCCCTAAGGGCTGTATATATGGAGGAAGAGAGGGGAATTTCGTGGCCCTTGGTGGAGGGGTCCGAAATCAACCCTATCTCTTGTTTCCCCACACATACGGACTCTAAAAATAGCCTATACTTATGTATTTCGAAATTACATGGGCCTGGCCCAATAAAAAGGTGACGCAACACCTATAATAGCCTCGGGACGAAATTTATGAAGTGGCATCTTGTATATTTCGTCCAAGGCTTCATGCACCCATTATGGTTGTTGGAAATATGCCCTAGAGGCAATAATAAAAGTATTATTATATTTCAATGTTCATGATAAATGTCTTTTATTCATGCTATAACTGTATTATCCGGAAATCGTAATACACGTGTGAATACTTAGACCACAATATGTCCCTGGTGAGCCTCTAGTTGACTAGCTCGTTGTGATCAACATATAGTCATGGTTTCCTGACTATGGACATTGGATGTCGTTGATAACGGGATCACATCATTAGGAGAATGATGTGATGGACAAGACCCAATCCTAAGCATAGCATAAAAGATCGTGTAGTTCGTTTTGCTAGAGCTTTGCCAATGTCAAGTATCTCTTCCTTCGACCATGAGATCGTGTAACTCCCGGATATCGTAAGAGTGCCTTGGGTGTATGAAACGTCACAACGTAACTGGGTGACTATAAAGGTGCATTACAGGTATCTCCGAAAGTATCTGTTGGGTTGACACGGATTGAGATTGGGATTTGTCACTCCGTATGACGGAGAGGTATCTTTGGGCCTACTCGGTTATGCATCATCATAATGAGCTCAATGTGACCAAGGTGTTGGACACGGGATCATGCATTACGGTACGAGTAAAGTGACTTGCCGGTAACGAGACTGAACAAGGTATTGGGATACCGACGATCGAGTCTCGGGCAAGTAACGTACCGATTGACAAAGGGAATTGCATACAGGGTTTGATTGAATCCTCGACATCGTGGTTCATCCGATGACAACATCGAGGAGCATGTGGGAGCCATCATGGGTATCCAGATCCAGCTGTTGGGTATTGACCTGAGAGCGTCTAGGTCAT
Organism: Triticum aestivum; assembly: GCF_018294505.1. Lineage (NCBI taxonomy): Eukaryota > Viridiplantae > Streptophyta > Magnoliopsida > Poales > Poaceae > Triticum > Triticum aestivum. Next base: position 343,030,517 of record NC_057797.1, on the reverse strand, counting down.
GTCTGCATGTCTCCCGAACCCATAGGGTCTACACACTTAAGGTTCGGTGACGCTAGGGTTATTAGGAAGACTAGTATGTGACTCCCAAATGTTGTTCGGAGTCCCGGATGGGATCCTGGACGTCACGAGGAGCTCCGGAAGGGTCCGGAGGTAAAGATTTATATATGGGAAGTTGTCAAACGGACACCGGGAAGTTTCGGGGTCATACCGGTATTGTACCGGGGCCACCGGAAGGGTTCCGGGGGTCCACCGGGAGGGGCCACCCCTCCCGGGGGGCCACATGGGCTGCGTGGGGCAGGGAGCCAACCCCTGGTGGGCTGGGCGCACCCCCTCCCTTGGGCCCTTGCGCCTAGGGTTGAGGGGGGAACCCTAGAGGGGGCGCCCCCTTGGCTTGGGGGGCAAGCCACCCTCTCCCCCTCTCCCCTTGGCCGCCGCACCCCCCTAGATGGGTTCTAGGGGGCCGGCCCCCTTCTCCCTTCCCCCTATAAATAGAGGGGTGAGGGGAGGGCAGCCGTACCACCCTCCAAGGCGCAGCCCTCCCCTCCCCAACACCTCTCCTCCTCCGTTGTGTGCTTGGCGAAGCCCTGTCGGAGTACTGCCTCTCCACCATCACCACGCCGTCGTGCTGCCGGTGGAGCTGTCTTCCTCAACCTCTCCTTCCCCCTTGCTGGATCAAGAAGGAGGAGACGTCTCCCGTCCCGTACGTGTGTTGAACGCGGAGGTGCTGTCCGTTCAGCACATGGTCATCGGTGATTCGAATCACGTTCGAGTACGACTCCATCATCACCTTGCAAGCTTCCGCATGCGATCTACAAGTGGTATGTAGATGCAAACTCACTCCCTCGACTCGTTGCTTAGATGAACTCATAGATGGATCTTGGTGAAACCGTAGGAAATTTTTTAATTTTCTGCAACGTTCCCCAACAGTGGCATCATGAGCTAGGTCTATGTGTAGTTCTCTTTGCACGAGTAGAACACAATTTTGTTGTGGGCGTGGATTTTGTCATCTTACTTGCCTCTACTAGCCTTTTCTTGCTCAACGGTATTGTGGGATGAAGCGGCCCGGACCAACCTTACACGTACGCTTACGTGAGACCGGTTCCACCGACTGACATGCACTAGTTGCATAAGGTGGCTGGCGGGTGTCTGTCTCTCCCACTTTAGTTGGAGCGGAATCGATGAACAGGGCCCTTATGAAGGGTAAATAGAAGTTGACAAAATCACGTTGTGGTGATTCGTAGGTAAGAAAACGTTCTTGCTAGAACCCTATTGCAGCCACGTAAAAGATGCAACAACAATTAGAGGACGTCTAACTTGTTTTTGCAGCGATTGATCATGTGATGTGATATGGCCAGAAGTTGTGATGAATGATGAATTGTGATGTATGAGATCATGTTCTTTGTAATAGGAATCACGACTTGCATGTCGATGAGTATGACAACCGGCAGGAGCCATAGGAGTTGTCTTTATTTTTTGTATGACCTGCGTGTCATTGAATGACGTCATGTAAACTACTTTACTTTATTGCTAAACGTTAGTCATAGAAGTAGAAGTAGTCGTTGGCGTGACAACTTCATGAAGACACGATGATGGAGATCATGATGATGGAGATCATGGTGTCAAGCCGGTGACAAGATGATCATGGAGCCCCGAAGATGAAGATCAATGGAGCTATATGATATTGGCCATATCATGTCACAACTATATAATTGCATGTGATGTTTATTATGTTTATGCATCTTGTTTACTTAGGACGACGGTAGTAAATAAGATGATCCCTTACAAAAATTTCAAGAAGTGTTCTCCCCTAACTGTGCACCGTTGCTACAGTTCGTCGCTTCTAAGCACCACGTGATGATCGGGTGTGATGGATTCTTACGTTCACATACAACGGGTGTAAGACAGTTTTACACAGCGAAAACACTTAGGGTTAACTTGACGAGCCTAGCATGTGCAGACATGGCCTCGGAACACGGAGACCGAAAGGTCGAACACGAATCGTATGGAAGATACGATCAACATGAGAATGTTCACCGACGATGACTAGTCCGTCTCACGTGATGATCGGACACGGGCTAGTCGACTCGGATCGTGTAACACTTAGATGACTAGAGGGATGTCTAATCTAAGTGGGAGTTCATAATTTGATTAGAACTTTATTATCATGAACTTAGTCTCAAACCTTTGCAAATATGTCTTGTAGATCAATGGCCAACGCTAATGTCAACATGAACTTCAACGCGTTCCTAGAGAAAACCAAGCTGAAAGATGATGGCAGCAACTATACGGACTGGGTCCGGAACCTGAGGATCATCCTCATAGCTGCCAGGAAACAATATGTCCTAGAAGGACCGCTAGGTGACGCTCCCGTCCCAGAGAACCAAGACATTATGAATGCTTGGCAGTCTCGTGCTGATGATTACTCCCTCGTTCAGTGCGGCATGCTTTACAGCTTTGAACCGGGGCTCCAAAAGCGTTTTAAGCACCACGGAGCATATGAGATGTTCGAAGAGCTGAAACTAGTTTTTCAAGCTCATGCCCGGGTCGAGAGATATGATGTCTCCGACAAGTTCTACAGTTGTAAGATGGAGGAAAACAGTTCTGTCAGTGAGCACATCCTGAAGATGTCTGGGTTGCACAACCGTATGACCCAGCTGAACATTAACCTCCCAGATGAGGCGGTCATTGACAGAATCCTCCAGCCGCTCCCACCAAGCTACAAGAGCTTTGTGATGAACTACAACATGCAGGGGATGGAAAAGACCATTCCTGAAGTGTTCTCGATGCTGAAGTCAGCAGAGGCTGAAATCAAGAAAGAACATCAAGTGTTGATGGTCAATAAGACCACTAAGTTCAAAAAGGGCAGGGGTAAGAAGAACTTCAAGAAGGACGGCAAGGAGGTTGCCACGCCTGGTAAGCCAGTTACCGAGAAGAAGTCAAAGAATGGACCCAAGCCTGAGACTGAGTGCTTTTATTGCAAGGGGAAGGGTCACTGGAAGCGGAACTGCCCCAAATACTTAGCGGATAAGAAGGCCGGGAACACCAAAGGTATATTTGATATACATGTGATTGATGTGTACCTTACCAGTACTCGTAGTAACTCCTGGGTATTTGATACCGGTGCCGTTGCTCATATTTGTAACTCACAGCAGGAGCTGCGGAATAAACGGAGACTGGCGAAGGACGAGGTGACTATGCGCGTCGGGAATGGTTCCAGAGTCGATGTGATCGCCGTCGGCACGCTGCCTCTACATTTACCTACGGGATTAGTTTTGAACCTTAATAATTGTTATTTAGTGCCAAGTTTGAGCATGAACATTGTATCTGGATCTCGTTTAATACGAGATGGCTACTCATTTAAGTCTGAGAATAATGGTTGTTCGATTTATATGAGAGATATGTTTTATGGTCATGCTCCGATGGTCAATGGTTTATTCTTAATGAATCTCGAGCGTAATATTACACATGTTCATAGTGTAGATGCCAAAAGATTTAAAGTTGATAACGATAGTCCCACATACTTGTGGCACTGCCGCCTTGGTCACATTGGTGTCAAGCGCATGAAGAAGCTCCATGCCGATGGACTTTTAGAGTCTCTTGATTATGAATCGTTTGACACGTGCGAACCATGCCTCTTGGGCAAAATGACCAAGACTCCGTTCTCCGGAACAATGGAGCGAGCAACCAACTTGTTGGAAATCATACATACCGATGTGTGCGGTCCAATGAGCGTTGAGGCTCGCGGAGGATATCGTTATGTTCTCACTCTCACTGATGACTTGAGTAGATATGGGTATGTCTACTTAATGAAACACAAGTCTGAGACCTTTGAAAAGTTCAAGGAATTTCAGAATGAGGTAGAGAATCAACGTGACCGAAAGATAAAATTCTTACGATCAGATCGTGGAGGAGAATACTTAAGTCACGAATTTGGTACACACTTAAGGAAATGTGGAATCGTTTCACAACTCACGCCGCCTGGAACACCTCAGCGAAACGGTGTGTCCGAACGTCGTAATCGCACCCTATTGGATATGGTGCGGTCTATGATGTCTCTTACTGATTTACCGCTATCATTTTGGGGATACGCTCTAGAGACAGCTACATTCACTTTAAATAGGGCACCGTCTAAATCCGTTGAGACGACACCGTATGAATTATGGTTTGGAAAGAAACCTAAGCTGTCGTTTCTAAAAGTTTGGGGATGCGATGCTTATGTCAAGAAACTTCAACCTGAAAAGCTCGAACCCAAGTCGGAAAAATGCGTATTCATAGGATACCCTAAGGAAACTGTCGGGTATACCTTCTACTTAAGATCCGAAGGCAAGATCTTTGTTGCCAAGAACGGATGCTTTCTGGAAAAAGAGTTTCTCTCGAAAGAAGTAAGTGGGAGGAAAGTAGAACTCGATGAAGTACTACCTCTTGAACGGGAAAGTGGCGCAGCGCAGGAAACCGTTCCTGTGATGCCCACACCAACTGAAGAGGAAAACAATGATGATGATCAAGGTACTTCGGATCAAGTTACTGCTGAACTTCGTAGGTCCACAAGGACACGTTCCGCACCAGAGTGGTACGGCAACCCTGTCCTGGAAATCATGTTGTTAGACAACAATGAACCTTCGAACTATGAAGAAGCGATGGCGGGCCCGGATTCCAACAAATGGCTTGAAGCCATGAAATCCGAGATAGAATCCATGTATGAAAACAAAGTATGGACTTTGACAGACTTGCCCGATGATCGGCGAGCGATAGAAAACAAATGGATTTTTAAGAAGAAGACGGACGCGGATGGCAATGTTACCATCTATAAGGCTCGACTTGTCGCTAAGGGTTATCGACAAGTTCAAGGGATTGACTACGACGAGACTTTCTCTCCCGTAGCGAAGCTGAAGTCCGTCCGAATCATGTTAGCAATTGCCGCATACTATGATTATGAGATATGGCAGATGGACGTCAAAACGGCATTCCTTAACGGACATCTTAAGGAAGAGCTGTATATGATGCAGCCGGAAGGTTTTGTCGATCCTCGGAACGCTAACAAAGTATGCAAGCTCCAGCGATCCATTTATGGACTGGTGCAAGCATCTCGGAGTTGGAACATTCGCTTTGATGAGATGATCAAAGCGTTTGGGTTTATGCAGACTTATGGAGAAGCCTGCGTTTACAAGAAAGTGAGTGGGAGCTCTGTAGCATTTCTCATATTATATGTAGATGACATACTCTTGATGGGAAATAATATAGAATTTCTGGACAGCATTAAGGCCTACTTGAATAAGTGTTTTTCAATGAAGGACCTTGGAGAAGCTGCTTACATATTAGGCATCAAGATCTATAGAGATAGATCGAGACGCCTCATAGGTCTTTCACAAAGCACATACCTTGATAAGATTTTGAAGAGGTTCAAAATGGATCAGTCCAAGAAGGGGTTCTTGCCTATGTTACAAGGTGTGAGACTGAGCTCGGCTCAGTCACCGACCACGGCAAAAGATAAAGAAGAGATGAGTGTCATCCCCTATGCTTCAGCCATAGGATCTATTATGTATGCCATGCTGTGTACCAGACCCGATGTAAACCTTGCCGTAAGTTTGGTAGCAAGATACCAAAGTAATCCCGGCAAGGAACACTGGACAGCGGTCAAGAATATCCTGAAGTACCTGAAAAGGACGAAGGACATGTTTCTCGTTTATGGAGGAGACGAAGAGCTCGTCGTAAAGGGTTACGTCGACGCTAGCTTCGACTCAGATCTGGATGACTCTAAGTCACAAACCGGATACGTGTATATGTTGAATGGTGGAGCAGTAAGCTGGTGCAGCTGCAAGCAGAGCGTCGTGGCGGGATCTACGTGTGAAGCGGAGTACATGGCAGCCTCGGAGGCAGCGCATGAAGCGATTTGGGTGAAGGAGTTCATCACCGACCTAGGAGTCATACCCAATGCGTCGGGGCCGATCAAACTCTTCTGTGACAACACTGGAGCTATTGCCCTCGCCAAGGAGCCCAGGTTTCACAAGAAGACCAGGCACATCAAGCGTCGTTTCAACTCCATCCGTGAAAATGTTCAAGATGGAGACATAGAGATTTGCAAAGTGCACACGGATCTGAATGTCGCAGATCCGCTGACTAAACCTCTCTCGCGTGCAAAACATGATCAACACCAGAACTCTATGGGTGTTCGATTCATCACAATGTAACTAGATTAGTGACTCTAGTGCAAGTGGGAGACTGTTGGAAATATGCCCTAGAGGCAATAATAAAAGTATTATTATATTTCAATGTTCATGATAAGTGTCTTTTATTCATGCTATAACTGTATTATCCGGAAATCGTAATACACGTGTGAATACTTAGACCACAATATGTCCCTGGTGAGCCTCTAGTTGACTAGCTCGTTGTGATCAACAGATAGTCATGGTTTCCTGACTATGGACATTGGATGTCGTTGATAACGGGATCACATCATTAGGAGAATGATGTGATGGACAAGACCCAATCCTAAGCATAGCATAAAAGATCGTGTAGTTCGTTTTGCTAGAGCTTTGCCAATGTCAAGTATCTCTTCCTTCGACCATGAGATCGTGTAACTCCCGGATATCGTAAGAGTGCCTTGGGTGTATCAAACGTCACAACGTAACTGGGTGACTATAAAGGTGCATTACAGGTATCTCCGAAAGTATCTGTTGGGTTGACACGGATCGAGATTGGGATTTGTCACTCCGTATGACGGAGAGGTATCTCTGGGCCCACTCGGTAATGCATCATCATAATGAGCTCAATGTGACCAAGGTGTTGGACACGGGATCATGCATTACGGTACGAGTAAAGTGACTTGCCGGTAACGAGACTGAACAAGGTATTGGGATACCGACGATCGAGTCTCGGGCAAGTAACGTACCGATTGACAAAGGGAATTGCATACAGGGTTTGATCGAATCCTCGACATCGTGGTTCATCCGATGACAACATCGAGGAGCATGTGGGAGCCATCATGGGTATCCAGATCCCGCTGTTGGTTATTGACCTGAGAGCGTCTAGGTCATGTCTGCATGTCTCCCGAACCCGTAGGGTCTACACACTTAAGGTTCGGTGACGCTAGGGTTATTAGGAAGACTAGTATGTGACTACCGAATGTTGTTCGGAGTCCCGGATGGGATCCTGGACGTCACGAGGAGCTCCGGAAGGGTCCGGAGGTAAAGATTTATATATGGGAAGTTGTCAAACGGACACCGGGAAGTTTCGGGGTCATACCGGTATTGTACCGGGGCCACCGGAAGGGTTCCGGGGGTCCACCGGGAGGGGCCACCCCTCCCGGGGGGCCACATGGGCTGCGTGGGGCAGGGAGCCAGCCCCTGGTGGGCTGGGCGCACCCCCTCCCTTGGGCCCTTGCGCCTAGGGTTGAGGGGGGAACCCTAGAGGGGGCGCCCCCTTGGCTTGGGGGGCAAGCCACCCTCTCCCCCTCTCCCCTTGGCCGCCGCACCCCCCTAGATGGGTTCTAGGGGGCCGTCCCCCTTCTCCCTTCCCCCTATAAATAGAGGGGTGAGGGGAGGGCAGCCGTACCACCCTCCAAGGCGCAGCCCTCCCCTCCCCAACACCTCTCCTCCTCCGTTGTGTGCTTGGCGAAGCCCTGTCGGAGTACTGCCTCTCCACCATCACCACACCGTCGTGCTGCCGGTGGAGCTGTCTTCCTCAACCTCTCCTTCCCCCTTGCTGGATCAAGAAGGAGGAGACGTCTCCCGTCCCGTACGTGTGTTGAACGCGGAGGTGCTGTCCGTTCAGCACTTGGTCATCGGTGATTCGAATCACGTTCGAGTACGACTCCATCATCACCTTGCAAGCTTCCGCACGCGATCTACAAGTGGTATGTAGATGCAAACTCACTCCCTCGACTCGTTGCTTAGATGAACTCATAGATGGATCTTGGTGAAACCGTAGGAAAAATTTTAATTTTCTGCAACGTTCCCCAACAATGGTGGCTTCAAAGTCCTGAAATCATCACTTGTAACTCCGTTCTTGTTCCCCTTGCGCATGGCATCATCTCCATGCTTGTTCTTGCTCCAATTCATCCTTCTCCAAGCTAGGCCCTTCATTTGTAAGCAAAACAAATGTATCCAATTTAAGCAGCATCATATTCTCATGAACATTAGAATCATTACCAAGAAACGAAAGTACCTGATAATTTAATTGGCGTGCGCGAGCTCTAGTAATTGGTCCCGTATATGTAGCAGTAGGGGCTGTGGGTGTAACAATGGTATTGATGTCCTCATCACCTTCCCAGTCAACCCTTCCTTATAAATAGGCACGACCTAGGTCTTTTCCATTCTCCCCCCTTAGTCGTCTTCTTCCTCTTGCTGTTTCTCTGCTGCTCGAGCTCCTCTGCCGCTGCCGTTGCCACAGATCTCCTCGTCTTCGCCAACTCAGGCCGCTGCATCAACCTGATTTGACCAGAAAACCGCGACGAACCTCTGCAGTAACTCTGTATCTGTACGTTTCTTCCTTCTTGTTCCTCAGATCCGCATTAAGACTTTTGAGTTCCTCGGTGTTCTCCGCCCCCACCATAAAGAAAATCAAGTCTCTCTTGGGGAACAACTTAGATGGCATAGATTTAGTCCGAGTCTGGATCTCCTAGCGGGTGATTCCGTTAAGTCGCTGCCCTGGCTTGATGTGCACCTATTCAGGCGAAAAGGATGACCCACTACGTCATTGTCCTGACGACTTACCTGATGACATGGTTGAAGCCGTGACCCAATCTCTTTTGAAAGAGGGCTCAGTGGTCAACAACACCTTTGGCTTACTTCCACTCTGCAAGAACAACCCGGCCCCTGCAGTAAGTCATCAACCTAAAAATTTATACCCTTATTGTGGAATGCCTTGCTTTTACTCATAGCCTTTCCTCATTATTCATAGGCAAACAACAATTTCTGGAAGGTTAAATATGACCATGAGGCTGCTAAACAAGCCAGAGCGGCTAAAAGAGCCGAGAGGAAAGCCGCCAAGACAGGTACCCAGAGGAAGAAGAAGCCAAGTGCTTCAGATTTACTTAAACTGGACGGCACTTCTGATGATGAAGAAGAGGTAATCCTTAACTCCCCTGATTCCTTTATCATTATCTTACTGACATTAATTCCTTTCAGGAGGACACGGGAAACAACCAAGCGGTTGAGGAAGAGGTAACTATAATTTCCTCCGACTCCAAGCCTTTGCTGAGGCAGAAAATCAGAAGAGTGACCCGGAAAGTAAGATTTTCACATCCTTTAGCTTACCAAGATCCTCAATTTCTTTTGAAGCGACAGACTCATGAGAGTCGGAGGCAGACCCGGACCAGCAAAGACACGGAACTCTCCTCTGGTTTACCTGATGTAACCAGGAAGCGTTGTGCTGAGGTTATCTCCGATTTACGCTCTTCTTTACCTTTGGTGGGTTTCATTCGTCAACCCCTCAATTCATCTGACTCAAACTATCAGGATACTTCACCTACCTCGGGAGAATCCATGCAATCCAACATGCCGGCTTTCAAGACTGCTCTAGGGTAATGTAAACTTATTTATCTTTATGCTTATCTTACTCCTGTTTTATACTAACCCTTCTGATTTGCACACAGCGTACAAGTGAAGCCCAGCAAAAGGGCGAAGAAAAATAAGCCGGCCAAAGAGCCGGTCATGACTGACCTGGAGCTTGGAACAACCGCTCCTGACACCTCCACACATGAGCCACCACCTGAACCGGCCCATGATATTCCAGCACCAACTTCTGCTCCGCTTGCCGAACAAGCTCTTGATGGTTCTGACAATCCAGAGATTCCTAGCCCAGCCAAAATAGATGGCCCGGAAGTCGAGATTCTTAAGTCTCAGTTTGTTGAACCGGGACGGCCCACTATACTTGCCAAGTACTCTGCCAAGGAGGAACTTTTGGAGCGCCGAAAGGCCAAGCTGGACGTCACTGATTACACTCATCTGAGCATTGGAGAGATTGTCTCTGGCTACATAAATCAAGTGCACGGCAGCCGTGACCTGGAAATTGACATGATGAAACAGATACATAAAAAATCTGAGGTATAACTTTTGTTGCTTTTCCTTATTCATACTTACTATACCAGCCCCCAAGTCTATTGCTTATGAGAAAATATGTTGTAGACTTAGAATCCGCTTAGCACTGCTTGTTAGAAGCCCGACTTATCTTGTAACACTCAAAGACCGGGTTTAAAACAAGATATTTAAACTGGTGTAGTATAATACTTTGAACTTGGAATACGCATTAGCCCCCAAGTGCCAAGTATCTTTGCTTGCAAAGTGCTTGGGACTTAATTTCCATGAACCGCCATAGTAATTCAGAATTCTTCAGCATACATTAGCCCCCAAGTGTCAAGTATCTTTGCTTGCAAAGTGCTTGGGACTTAATGTTGTATTATAATAATGCTGACTGTAACCCGGCATTGATGCAGGCCACCATAAGTCAATTTGAGTCGGAGATTGCTGATCTGAAAAATTGCCTGGAAGCTCAGGAGACTGAAATCCAAAAGGCCAACTCCAAGTTTGAGTTCAGCATATCTGAACAGGAGAAATTGAAGAAAGGCTATGAAGCAGATAAGAAAGTATGGGCTGATGAAAAGGCCTCCTTGGTCACCCGGGCAGAAAAAGCTGAAGCGGCTCTCACAGACACAACGATTGAGTTAACCGGCTTAAAATGCCATATATCTCAAATGGTCTCCGCAATCTTTGGTAAGCTATTCTGCAAGGGTTAAATACTGCAAATCTTTTCCTGACAAGTATCTTGTTTGGCACCTTCGGCTCACCTGATGTTTGTTAATGCAGGCCCCAGGAGTTCTAATCTGAACCAGAACATGTTAATAAAGCTGAAGGTGGTTTACACATTGGTGGAACAACTCTACATCGGGTCACAACGTGCTTTAGCCGTTGTGTCTTTGTCAAATGAGGTTCCTAATCTCCTGGCTAATGTACTGAGGCGGCTTGCTGTGCTCCCTCAACTGGTCCAAGAATTGAGACGTGCTTCTGCAAGAGCCAGAGCCATAGCCGCTTTAAGCCGGGCCAAGGCATGGTTACCAGAGCTGGACCCGGCCGACATCGTCCTTGGATATCCAAGCTTTAAGGAAGATGGCACCCCATTTGAGGAGAGGGACTTTTCCGCCTGCGTGAAGGAAATACGTCCTGTGGCCACTCTAATTGGGAATGACATAGACCTCACCAAGTACCAGCCGTGTTATGACAGCCAAAATCAGAGGATTGCAATGCCACGTTACAATGCAGTCAGCTTGATCCCTCCAATTCGTAAGCATACCTTCGCCACCGAAGTCGATCCGGCCGGGTTAATTGATGATGAAGCTGAATTTGAAGCTTTGAGTGGCATTGACTGGTCATCATCAACCTTCCAGTACCGGGCAGCCAACAGAGGAGCGGAGAGGGATAACCCGGAAGCTTTAGGCCAACAAAATGAATGATCCATGAGGCGTCTTATCTTTATGCTTTGTGGAAAAGAATGCTTCATTATGCAGACTCGGGGAGTCTTGTAATAGGGTATAAAAACACTTGATTTTGTCGTGCCTTCGCGCACGTTCAAGGCGCTCAATACTTTCTTAAGCTGCCATTATTATATGCTTCTGGTTTATACCGGTCTTCGTTTGCATTGCCCTGCGTATAGAACAAACACAAGTCCCTTAGCGGCTTACCGCATAGGGGGTCATATAATGTATTGATAACCCGGAGTGTGAACCAAAAATCATACAAAGGACGGTTTTCCATTATATCTTTAAGACATAATTGTAACAGCATACCTGTGATCCTTTGGTGATCTTGCCGGCTTATGTGACCCGAACAATGAGGGTAAGGTTTAAATCCTGAAACTTGGCACATATGATGTTTGCTATGTGCTAACAACCTTATTTGATCAATATTAAACCGGTGGAACAAAGACCACCCCATAAGTGCTTTGAAAATGATCTCAAAACGTTCAAATAATTGTAATTGCAAAGTGTTACGGAAAATAGACAAAATTCAAAGGCTTCTGATTCGAATACGATCAGTAAACCGTTCTAAAGGGGTTAAGCTAAGATTCGGATACGATCATATAGTCCCCAGTGGCTTTGACGATGTCGATCAAGTGGGTGATGAGGACATCAATACCATTGTTACACCCACAGCCCCTACTGCTACATATACGGGACCAATTACTAGAGCTCGCGCACGCCAATTAAATTATCAGGTACTTTCGTTTCCTGGTAATGATTCTAATGTTCATGAGAATATGATGCTGCCTAAATTGGATACATTTGTTTTGCTTACAAATGAAGGGCCTAGCTTGGAGAAGGATGAACAGTGGAGCAAGAACAAGCATGGAGATGGTGGCATGCGCAAGGGGAACAAGAACGGAGTTACAAGTGATGATTTCAGGACTCTGAAGCCACCATAATGGGTGCATGAAGCCTTGGACGAAATATACAAGATGCCACTTCATAAATTTCGTCCCGAGGCTATTATAGGTGCTGCGTCACCTTATTATTGGGCCAGGCCCATGTAATTTCAAAATACATAAGTATAGGCTATTTTTAGAGTCCGTATGTGTGGGGAAACAAGAGATAGGGTTGATTTCGGACCCCTCCACCAAGGGTCACGAAATTCCCCCCTCTTCCTCCATATATACAGCCCTTAGGGCATCGTTTAGACTTTGGGGGGTTTTGTTTAGATTAAAAGTTCACCATAGCTGCAACTTCGCGTACTTCGTTTGTGTTCAACGACCAGACAAAGGCGTCACAGAACCCCACCTTGATCAATAAAGCTTTCATCTTATATTCGCAATATCCAGATTGCAATCTTAGTTTCTTGCTTGTTCTTCGTTTGCTCGCAGGAAACAGACCCTCGTGGTCAGGTTGATCGTGCTCCGGCGTGGTCAATAACCTCTCGGAGTTGGTTCAGCGATTGCTAAGGCGCGACGTCCTCGCACGTTCGTAGTCGGATCGTCAAAGTCGACTTCCACCAAAGCGATATCCATCATCTTATCGAAAGACGGGACACCTTTGCCTCTATCAAGTGGTATCAGATTTCCAGGTTGCTCAGTGAGATTTTACAGTTTTTCGTAGTTTAGATCGAGTCTGTTCTTCATACCTACAGTCCACGAAAAAGCCACACAAAAAAAATTAGGGTTAGTTCATCATATCCGAACCAATCTGAGCCTTTGCATAATCTTTTTAGGGTTTTGCTTTGTTGAATTTGCGGTTGCATCGTCGGTCTAGTTGCTGGTCTTAGAGTCTAGTCTTTTAGAGTTTCGAGTTCTGGTCATAAGTTGTCACGCCGCCGCCGCACCATCATCATTGCCCCTGCCATCTACCACCACCGCTCCGAATCCGTATCCATATACCACCACCAATCCGTATCCATATACCACCACCGATCCATATCCATATACTACCACCGCTACCACCACCGCTGCCATATACCACCACCATATATCCACCATCAATCCGAGTTCCTTGCATATTAGGTTTGTTTTCGAGATCCATCTCGTTTCCGATTCGTGTTTCCTTGCCGGAGTAGATTTCGGAAAAAATAGAGTCCGGAAACCACCCTCCGTTTAGGCCCAAAATTTTTCGAAAACGCTTTTTTCGAAAAAATTCTGGCTATCCTATTTTTAGGTGTTTCTGAGTGTTTTGAGACAGGTGCCATTATAGGAAGTTTTTTTTGACCCGTTTCCAGTTTTTGGGTCCGGGCAGTCGAAAAAAAAAATTGGTCGAAAAAATTTCGTGCCCATCCTGTCAGTTTGACCCGGGAAGAGTTTTGAGTCACTCGCCATTATAGTGATTTTTCGCAAAAAAAAGTAGCACCAAAAAAAGCAGCGCAAAAAAAGAGCAAAAAAAAATCCAGAGTGTGCTTTTTCCTTGTTTACGTGCCGCGCCGTGATTTTGTTGGTGTTCTAGGCTCGCGTCTCTAGCACAGTCTAGCCTAGGACCAGCACCGTACCGTCGTTGAGCGTTTATTCAACTTTGCATCTCTGAATTGATTATTGCTGACCCTTTTTGCTGCCATATTATAAGCCTTCCCAGCTCCACATACATCTACGTCGTGCATTTGACTCTCCCTGGTAATCGCTCTATCCAAGCTTTGAGAGTTTTTGACTACAACGGTTGCCGATCACCGCCTGCTGCTGGGTAAGAACTGGTAAGAATTTGAGATTTGCTTGACGGATTTGTAACACCCACCACCACCTCTTGTTAGTAGTCTGTAGGATCATATTCTTGTGTGTTTCTATTGGTGCTAACCATGCCAGGATCACAAGCCGACGAGACTGACTGGGAGAACATGACGAATAAGGATTTGCATGATAAATTTCAGCAAATGATGAGTGGACAGGTGCAAGATGTGCTAAACAGATTTGAAGAGGCCATGGAGAAGATAGATGGCATGGAGAAGACGTTCGAAACAAAGCTCGATAACAAGTTTAATGAATTGCTCGCGCGTCTTCCACCACCACCACCCGCTGCACCTAACGCACCTCTCCAACAACAACAACAACGACTACCTCCACGTCGCGAAACAGACCTTCGCCGAGCGAGCCGTGTTCCTCTTGCGTTTGGCCAAACTGTTGGTGCTCCTGTTGATACTTCTATGGCTCCTGCTGCTGATGCGGAGGAGGATGATTATGTGGGAGATTATGAGGATGAGGTTGATCAAAATCAGCACTACGTGCAGCCACCTGCACCACCACCACCAGGTCGACCTCAGGTATATATTCGTAATGGTAGGCCTGCACCACCACCTTAGGTACGAGATGATGTCCATATTCCTAAACTGAAATTGAATATTCCACCATTTGAGGGTAGATATGTTCCTGATATATATCTTACTTGGGAGTTAGAAACTGAACAACGATTTACATGTTTACAATATCCTGAGGAGAGACGAGTTGCTGCTGCTGTTTGTGCTTTCACTAGTTTTGCATGTGTATGGTGGTCTGAACATTGTAGATTATATCCTATTCCAACTACTTGGGCTGCTTTGAAAACTGCTATGCGTACTCGTTGGGTTCCACCATATTATCAACGTGAATTGCTTCAAAAATTACAGCGCTTAAGACAAGGAAAAAATTCTGTAGAAGAATATTATCAGGAATTACAAACTGGCATGATTAGATGTGGTATTGTTGAGGAGAATGAAGCTAGACTTGCACGTTTATTCCATCTTGCTTGTAAAGCTGAACGTGAAGTGCAGGATCGACAAGCATTGGCGCGAACTAACTTTTCTGCAGGCCGACCTTCATCATGGACACCGCGTGCATCTTCTACTTCAACTGCACCGGCACCTCAATCACGTGCCTCCTCCAGTCGTGATACAAGAAAACAGGCACAACCACCATTATCTGCCAAGAGCGCACCTGCTGGGCCTGCACAGAGTTCTTCTTCTTCCATGGCATCAACAGGGCACACAAGTGATATTATTTGTCGTCGTTGTAAGGGAGGAGGTCATTCTGCGAGAGAATGCAAATCTCCGCGTGTGATGATTGCTACTGCGGATGGTGGATATGAGTCCGCTAGTGACTATGATGAGGAGACTTTGGCTCTTATTACACGTGAAGAACATGGTGGAGATGATTCTGATCATGAGACGCAATACATGGCTCCTGAAGACGCTGACAGGTATGAATGTTTAGTTGCTCAACATGTTTTGAGTGTGCAGGTCACACAAGCTGAGCAAAATCAGAGGCACAATTTGTTCCATACCAAGGGAGTTGTGAAAGAACGTTCTGTGCGCGTCATCATAGATGGAGGGAGCTGCAACAACTTGGCTAGCATGGAGATGGTGGAGAAGCTTTCTCTCACCACAACACCACATCCACATCCTTACTACATCCAATGGTTCAACAACAGCGGCAAGGTTAGGGTAACACGTACTGTTCGTGTGCATTTTAGTATATCTACATATGCTGATTATGTTGATTGTGATGTAGTACCTATGCAAGCATGTTCCTTATTACTTGGTAGACCATGGCAATTTGATAAAAATTCTGTACACCATGGTAGAAACAATCAGTATACTCTTGTTCATAAGGATAAAAATATTACTTTGCTTCCTATGACTCCTGATTCTATTTTGAAAGATGATATTAATAGAGCAAATAAAGCAAAACAAGAGAAGAATAAGAGTGAAAATCAGATTGTGGCAAAAGAATTTGAGCAACAAATGAAGCCTAATAATAAACCATCTAGTGTTGCTTCTGAAATTAAATTGAAAAGTGCATGTTTATTTGCCACCAAATCTGATATTGATGAGCTAGATTTCAGCAAATCTGTTTGCTATGCTTTTGTGTGCAAAGAGGCATTATTTTCATTCGAGGACGTGCCTTCCTCTTTGCCTCCTGCTATCACTAACATTTTGCAGGAGTTCGCTGACGTCTTTCCACAGGATGTGCCACCGGGATTACCACCTATTCGAGGGATTGAGCATCAGATCGACTTAATTCCCGGTGCTTCACTGCCAAACCGTGCGCCATACCATACCAATCCAGAGGAGACGAAGGAGATTATGCGTCAAGTACAAGAGCTTCTCGACAAAGGTTATATACGCGAATCCCTTAGTCCTTGTGTTGTTCCTATTATTCTAGTGCCGAAAAAGGATGGTACATCGCGTATGTGTGTTGATTGTAGAGGCATTAATAATATTACTATTCGTTATCGTCATCCTATTCCTAGGCTAGATGATATGCTTGATGAATTGAGTGGCTCTACAATATTCTCCAAAGTTGATTTGCGTAGTGGATACCATCAAATTCGTATGAAATTGGGGGATGAATGGAAAACAACATTTAAAACTAAGTTTGGATTATATGAGTGGTTAGTCATGCCTTTTGGGTTAACTAATGCGCCTAGTACTTTCATGAGACTAATGAACGAAGTTTTACATGCTTTCATTGGACGATTTGTGGTAGTCTATTTTGATGATATACTGATTTATAGCAGATCTTTGGAAGAACATTTGGAACATTTACGTGCTGTTTTTATTGCTCTACGTGATGCACGTTTGTTTGGTAACCTTGGGAAGTGCACCTTTTGCACCGACCGAGTATCTTTTCTTGGCTATGTTGTTACTCCACAGGGAATTGAAGTTGATAAAGCCAAGATTGAAGCTATTGAGAGTTGGCCGCAGCCCAAAACGGTCACACAAGTGAGGAGTTTTCTTGGCCTCGCTGGATTCTATAGGCGTTTTGTGAGAGATTTCAGCACCATTGCTGCACCTCTCAATGAGCTTACAAAGAAAGATGTGCCTTTTCTTTGGGGTACCGCACAGGAAGAAGCCTTCTCGGTATTGAAAGATAAGTTGACACATGCTCCTTTACTCCAACTTCCTGATTTTAATAAGACTTTTGAGCTTGAATGTGATGCTAGTGGAATTGGATTAGGAGGTGTGTTATTACAAGATGGCAAACCTGTTGCATACTTTTCTGAAAAATTGAGTGGGCCTAGTCTGAATTATTCTACTTATGATAAAGAATTATATGCTCTTGTTCGGACTTTAGAAACATGGCAACATTATTTATGGCCCAAAGAATTTGTTATACATTCTGATCATGAATCTTTGAAACATATTAAAAGTCAAGCTAAACTGAATCGTAGACATGCTAAATGGGTTGAATTCATTGAGACTTTCCCTTATGTCATTAAACACAAGAAGGGAAAAGAAAATGTTATTGCTGATGCATTGTCTCGTCGCTATACTATGCTTTCACAACTTCACTTCAAAATATTTGGTTTGGAGACCATCAAAGATCAATATGTGCATGATGCTGATTTTAAAGATGTAATGCAGAATTGTAAAGAAGGAAGAATGTGGAACAAGTTTGTCGTTAACGATGGATTTGTGTTTCGTGCTAACAAGCTATGCATTCCAGCTAGCTCCGTTCGTCTTTTGTTGTTGCAGGAGGCGCATGGAGGAGGATTAATGGGACACTTTGGCGTGAAGAAGACGGAGGACGTACTTGCTACACATTTCTTTTGGCCAAAGATGAGACGGGATGTTGAGCTTTTTATTGCTCGATGCACTACATGTCAAAAAGCTAAGTCACGACTCAATCCTCATGGTTTATATATGCCTTTGCCTGTACCTAGTGTTCCTTGGGAGGATATATCTATGGACTTTGTTTTAGGTTTACCTCGAACAAAGAAGGGGAGGGATAGCATATTTGTTGTCGTGGATAGATTCTCGAAAATGGCACACTTTATACCATGTCATAAAAGCGATGATGCTGTTAATGTTGCTGATTTGTTCTTTCGTGAAATTATTCGCTTGCATGGTGTGCCAAATACTATTGTTTCAGATCGTGATACTAAATTTCTTAGCCACTTTTGGAGATGTTTATGGGCTAAGTTGGGGACTAAACTGATTTTTAGTACTACTTGTCACCCCCAAACTGATGGACAAACTGAAGTAGTCAATAGAATGTTGTCTACTATGCTTAGGGCTGTTTTGAAGAATAATAAGAAAATGTGGGAGGAATGCTTGCCTCATATTGAATTTGCTTATAATCGTTCGTTGCATTCTACTACTAAGATGTGCCCTTTTGAAGTTGTGTATGGTTTCCTACCTCGTGCACCTATTGATTTGTTGCCTCTTCCATCGTCGGAGAAGGTTAATTTTGATGCTAAACAACGTGCTGAATTGATTTTAAAAATGCATGAGTTAACTAAGGAAAACATTGAGCGTATGAATGCTAAATATAAACTTGCTGGAGATAAGGGTAGAAAACATGTTGTGTTTGCACCTGGAGATCTTGTTTGGTTACATTTGCGTAAGGATAGATTTCCTGATTTGCGCAAATCAAAGCTAATGCCACGTGCTGATGGTCCCTTTAAGGTGTTAGAGAAAATAAATGATAATGCATATAAACTTGAGCTGCCTGCAGATTTTGGGGTTAGTCCCACTTTTAAAATTGCAGATTTGAAGCCTTATTTGGGTGAGGAAGATGAGCTCCGTCGAGGACGACTTCATTTCAAGAAGGGGAGGATGATGAGGACATCAATACCATTGTTACACCCACAACCCCTACTGCTACATATACGGGACCAATTACTAGAGCTCGCGCACGCCAATTAAATTATCAGGTACTTTCGTTTCTTGGTAATGATTCTAATGTTCATGAGAATATGATGCTGCCTAAATTGGATACATTTGTTTTGCTTACAAATGAAGGGCCTAGCTTGGAGAAGGATGAACAGTGGAGCAAGAACAAGCATGGAGATGATGGCATGCGCAAGGGGAACAAGAATGGAGTTACAAGTGATGATTTCAGGACTTTGAAGCCACCATAATGGGTGCATGAAGCCTTGGACGAAATATACAAGATGCCACTTCATAAATTTCGTCCCGAGGCTATTATAGGTGTTGCGTCACCTTTTTATTGGGCCAGGCCCATGTAATTTCGAAATACATAAGTATAGGCTATTTTTAGAGTCCGTATGTGTGGGGAAATAAGAGATAGGGTTGATTTCGGACCCCTCCACCAAGGGTCACGAAATTCCCCCCTCTTCCTCCATATATACAGCCCTTAGGGCATCGTTTAGACTTTGGGGGGTTTTGTTTAGATTAAAAGTTCGCCATAGCTGCAACTTCGCGTACTTTGTTTGTGTTCAACGACCAGACAAAGGCGTCACAGAACCCCACCTTGATCAATAAAGCTTTCATCTTATATTCGCAATATCCAGATTGCAATCTTAGTTTCTTGCTTGTTCTTCGTTTGCTCGCAGGAAACAGACCCTCGTGGTCAGGTTGATCGTGCTCCGGCGTGGTCAATAACCTCTCGGAGTTGGTTTAGCGATTGCTAAGGCGCGGCGTCCTCGCACGTTCGTAGTCGGATCATCAAAGTCGACTTCCACCAAAGCGATATCCATCATCTCATCGAAAGACGGGACACCTTTGCCTCTATCAGTGGGTATCGACAGTTATGTTCTCTTTGGTTCGAATACAACCTATGTTTGAACAGGAAGCCCCCAAGTGACCATAAGAGTTGTTTAATGACGCTGATTCGAATACGATCCACGTCAGACCAAAGGGGTTAAGCTATGATTCAGATATGATCAAGAAGCCCCCTAGTGGGTTTGGCAGTATGCCGATCAAGAGGGTATCGACAGCTATGTTCTCTTTGGTTCAAATACGACATATGTTTGAATAAGAAGCCCCCAAGTGATCATGGCTAGATTCAGATATGATCATAAGCCGTACCAGAGCGAAAGCCAGATTCAAATATGATCTGCTCCCTGTTGGTTGTTTCAACATCATGATAAGGAAGACATGTAAACCTTTGAGGATGAAAAGGACGGAGGCCCTGCTTTATTGCTTTTCATAATATATACATCAGCAAAAATATGTACATCCTGAGAGCCGGTGGCTCAAGTATAGTAAGGCCAAAGATGAGAAATATTCCACGGCCGGCGGGTCTCCTCCTCTGACTTACGCGAGTCTTTATGCTCTCGAACATCAATGAGGTAATACGACCCGTCGTTCAGGTTCTTGCTGACCACAAAGGGTCCTTCCCAAGGGGGGGATAGCTTGTGCATATCAGATTGATCCTGGATGAGCCGGAGCACTAAGTCACCTTCCTGAAAGGTTCTGGACCTAACCCGGCGGCTGTGGTAGCGGTGCAGGTCTTGCTGGTAAATCGCCAAGCGGGCTATTGCCAAGTCTCGCTCTTCATCCAACAAATCAAGTGCATCCTGACGAGCTTGTTTATTATCAGTTTCAATGTAAGCCGCTACGCGGGCCGAGTCATGACGGATGTCACTTGGCAGGACCGCCTCTGCTCCGTACACCATGAAGAAAGGTGTATAACCCATAGATATGTTAGGTGTAGTGTTGATGCTCCAAATCACAGAGGGTAATTCCTCCACCCAACAACCCGGCGTCCGCTGTAATGGGACCAAGAGCCGGGGTTTTATACCTTTCAAGATCTCCTGATTGGCTCTCTCTGCTTGACCATTGGATTGAGGATGAGCTACCGCCGAAACGTTAAGCCGGATATGTTCTCGTTGACAGAACTCTTCCATAGCACCCTTGGAGAGATTAGTGCCATTGTCAGTTATGATGCTATGTGGAAAACAGAAACGAAAGATCACCTTTTTCATGAACTGAACCGCCGTGGCTGCATCACACTTACTGACCGGCTCCGCCTCAACCCACTTTGTAAATTTATCAACCGCCACCAAGAGGTGTGTCTTTTTATCCTTAGACCTTTTGAAAGGTCCGACCATATCAAGCCCCCAAACCGCGGACGGCCAAGTAATCGGAATCATCCTCAATTCTTGAGCCGGCACGTGAGCTCGACGTGAGAATTTTTGACAACCGTCACATTTACTGACCAGATCTTCCGCATCAGCATGAGCCGCCAGCCAATAAAAACCATGACAGAAGGCCTTTGCCACAAGAGATTTTGAGCCAGTATGATGACCGCAATCCCCTTCATGGATCTCACGAAGTATTTCCTGTCCCTCCGCAGGCGACACACAACATTGAAACGCCCCAGTAACACTGCGATGATGCAACTCACCATGAACAATTGTCATGGATTTAGACCGCCGGATGATTTGTCTCGTCAAGGTCTCATCCTCAGGCAACTCTCCCCAGGTCATGTAAGCCAAATATGGCACTGTCCAATCCGGGATGATGTGAAGAGCCGCCACCAGCTGCGCTTCCGGGTCTGGCACAACTAAGTCTTCCTCTGTGGGTAACTTGACAGAAGGATTATGCAAAACATCCAGAAAGGTGTTAGGCGGTACCGGCTTAACGCTGAGATCCCAGCCGGCTTAAAGCATCAGCCGCCTCATTCTTCCTTCGATCAATGTGCTCCACTTGATAACCCTTGAAATGCCCAGCTACAGCATCAACTTCACGACGGTAAGCCGCCATGAGGGGATCCTTGGAGTCCCACTTGCCTGACACCTATTGAGCCACAAGATCTGAGTCGCCCAAGCACCTTAGCCGGCTCAAATTCATCTCTTTGGCCATCCGAAGACCATGGAGTAAGGCCTCATATTCAGCTGCATTATTAGTGCAAGGAAACATAAGCCGGAGCACATAAAAAAATTGTCACCTCGAGGGGAAGTTAAAACGACTCCAGCCCCCGAGCCTTCCAACTGCCTGGACCCATCAAAGTGAATAGTCCAATAAGTGTTATCCGGCTTCTCCTCAGGTGTCTGCAGCTCTGTCCAATCATTGATAAAGTCCACTAGGGCTTGAGACTTAATAGCAGTACGTGGCACGTACTTCAAACCATGAGGCCCAAGCTCAATGGCCCACTTGGTGACTCGTCCTGTGGCCTCTCTATTCTGGATGATGTCTCCCAAGGGGGCAGAACTTACTACGGTAATAGGGTGACCTTGGAAGTATTGCTTAAGCTTCCGGCTTGCCATGAACACCCCGTAAACAAGATTCTGCCAATGTGGATACCTTTGCTTAGACTCAATGAGCACCTCATTGATGTAATAAACCGGCCGTTGAACCGGATGCTCCTTGCCAGCCTCCTTGCGCTCCACCACAATTGCAACACTGACAGCACGTGAGTTAGCGGCCACGTATAACAGTAATGACTCTCTATCAATGGGAGCCGCAAGGACCGGTGGCTCGGATAACTGTCTCTTTAAATCTTCAAAGGCAGTATTAGCAACATCACTTCAGACAAAAGTATCCGTTTTCTTCATCATCTGATACAGCGGTAAGGCCTTCTCACCTAACTGGCTTATGAACCGGCTTAAAGCAGCAACACGACCCGCCAGTCACTGAACATCATTGATGTAGGCCGGTTTAGCCAAAGAGCTAATTGCCTTGATCTTCTCCGGATTAGCTTCAATACCCCTGTTGGAGACTAGAAAACCCAAAAGCTTGCCTGCAGGCACACCAAACACACATTTGGCCAGGTTAAGCATCATCTTATAGACCCGGAGATTATCAAAGGTTTCCTTCAGATCAGCTATCAAGGTTTCCTTTTCTCTGGACTTCACCACTATGCCATCCACGTAAGCGTGAACATTGCGCCCAACTTGATTGTGGAGACAGTTCTGTACACACCGCTGATAAGTCGCCTGGGCACTCTTGAGCCCAAATGGCATGGACACATAGCAGAAGGCTCCAAACGGAGTGATGAAGGCCGTCTTCTCCTGGTCCTTAACTGCCATCTTAATCTGATGACAACCAGAGTAAGCATCCAAAAAGCTCAAACGCTCACAACTCGCCGTAGCGTCAATGATTTGATCAATACGGGGGAGAGCAAAGGGATCAGCCGGACAAGCCTTATTTAAGTCCGTGTAATCCACACACATCCGCCAGGTGCCATTCTTCTTAAGTACAAGCACCGGGTTAGCCAACCACTCGGGGTGAAAAACTTCAACAATAAACCCGGCCGCCAAGAGCCGGGCCACCTCCTCACCAATAGCTTTCCGTCTCTCTTCATTGAACCGTCGTAGAAATTGCATGACCGGCTTAAACTTCGGATCAATATTAAGAGTTTTCTTAGCGAGTTCTCTCGGTACACCCGACATGTCAGAAGGTTTCCATGCAAAGATGTCCCGGTTCTCACGGATGACCTCAATGAGCGCGCTTTCCTATTTAGGATCCAAATTGGCACTGATACTGAACTGCTTAGACAAATTGCCTGGAGTAAAATCAACAAGCTTGGTTTTAGTAGCCGACTTAAACTTCATCGCCGGGTCATGCTCTGTGGTTGGCTTCTTCAGAGAGGTCATATCCGCCGGGTCAACGTTATCTTGATAAAACTTCAGCTCCTCTGCTACACAAACAGATTCGACATAAGCCACATCGCCTTCTTCACATTCCAGGGCTATCTTTCGACTCCCATGCACAGTGATGGTGCCTTTGTGAACCGGCATCTTAAGCTGCAAATAAACGTAACACGGTCGCGCCATGAACTTGGCATAAGCCGGCCGCCCAAACAGAGCATGATATGGACTCCTAATTTTGACCACCTCAAAAGTTAATTTCTTAGCCCTAGAATCATACTCATCTCCAAAGGCCACCTCTAGTTCAATCTTACCGACCGGGTATGCTGACTTACCAGGCACTACTCCATGGAAAACGGTGTTGGACGTCTTTATATTTTTGTCAGTCAACCCCATACATCGAAAGGTCTCGTAATAGAGGATGTTGATGCTGCTACCTCCGTCCATGAGTACCTTAGTGAATTTATATCCACCGACCTGAGGCGCTACCACCAAGGCTAACTGACTCGTATTGTCAACCCGGGGAGGGTGATCTTCCCTGCTCCACACAATAGGCTGCTCTAACCACCTCAAGTAGCGGGGAACCGCCGGCTCAACAGCGTTCACTGCCCTCTTATGAATCTTCTGGTCACGTTTGCATTGGATTGCTCTGATAACCCGACTATTGCTGCTGCTGCTGACTTCCTTGACCAGACTGCTGCTGATTATAACCACCTTGATTTCCCTGAAAGCCGGAATTTGAACCGCCACCCGGGCCATGAAATCCGCCGGCACCTGAGCCGCCACCCGACCCATGATTGCCGTCGAACGTGTTGGAATTCTTGAAAGCCTTCATGATCGCGCAATCCTTCCATAAGTGAGTGGTTGGCCTTTCCCGGGTGCCGTGTCTCGGATAGGTCTCATTGAGTAGCTGCTCAAGAGATGGACGTGACCCGCCAGATCGAGGGGGTGGCCTCCCCTTGCGTCTCTGATTGTTACCCTGTGCATTAGCGTTGGCCACAAACTCCGGGTTACCATCGGCTTTACGCTTGTTGTCTCCTTGATTTGCCGGGTTATGCTGCTGACCCTTTCCATTGCCGTTCTTCTTTCCCTTCCCTGTCTTTTCCTCATCTGACGCGGGATCCTTGGTACTATCAGAATCGGCATATTTGACTAGAGCCGCCATCAGCTGGCCCATATCATTACAATCACACTTGAGGCGCCCCAGCTTCTGTCTCAACGGTTCAAATCGGCAAATTTTCTCCAACACGAGGACTGCAGAGCTGGCATCCATCTTGTCAGACGAATGTATTATCTCCTTGACCCGGCGCGCCCAATGAGTGGTAGATTCACCCTCCTCTCGCTTACAATTCGTTAAGTCCACAATTGACATAGATTGCTTGCAAGTGTCCTTGAAGTTCTGAATGAACCGGGCCTTTAACTCCGCCCAGGAGCTAATGGAATTGGGCGGCAGGCCCTTTAGCCAAGTCCGGGCCGTTCCATCCAACATCATGGTGAAATACTTAGCCATTTCCGCGTCGCTGACCTCCAACAGCTCCATGGCCATCTCATAGCTTTCGATCCACGCCCCGGGCTGTAAGTCGACTGTATAATTTGGCACCTTTCGGGGTCCCTTGAAATCCTTAGACAGACGCACATTACGTAAAGCCGGCACCAAACAAGGAACACCGCCGGTTCTGGTGGCCACTCCTGCCTCAACAGAAGTCGTCGGATAATCCGGGAAGGCTTGATGAGCCGTCTGCTGAGCCACCACTTGAGCCGCCCGCTCGTCCTCCTGACGTATCCGGTCCTGCATCGGGTTATAACCGCCGGGCTGGTTACGGCGCTGGGCATTGCTTGACAAAGCTTCTGATTCCATGTGCCTGCTGTAACTCGGGCTCCGGCTTGGGCGAGGAGTTGAATGAATCCTGTCCCGACTATAGGAATAAGCCTCTTGCTGAGCCAGAGCCGTCTGGACGAGTTCTCTGATCCTTCGTGTCTCCACCGTTGTTGGATCATCACCGTCCACTGGGAGAGCCGCCAAACGTGCTGATGCTGCAATCAGGTTCTCCATGGGGTTAGAAAAGTGACCCGGTGGCGTTTGTCCGGAATACTGCTGCCATCGGAACAGCCCCAAGCCTTCCTTGCAATTGATACATCGAATCTGTTTCACCAGTGGACGAATCACCATCAGAATGGACGGCCGTCTCACCACCATCTATGGATCCTTCAGAAAGTTCCTCTCCGTGGATGCAACCCACAAAGGCACGCTTCACGAGGGCTTGAGCTCGGGCGGGTTTCGCACGCTGAGCCGTTTCGATGAGGTCGGTGCAGTTGTCCGGCTCAGGGCCCGGCTCACCAAACCGGCTGATGAAGACGTGAATTCCGCCGAAGGGGACCGGTACCCGTACTCAATTGAGCCGGCGTCGGGGCCCCAGCCTTCACCATCAATGTAGATCTTGCCGCGACGACTCTTGGTCATCCCGCCCACAACGTATCCCTTGAGCCCTTCAAAGTTACCCTTCAAGAACTCAAATCCAC